>NC_059106.1:161715575-162048075 GCF_020740685.1 Jaculus jaculus
GAATTCACTATGGAGTCTCAGGGTGGCCTTGAACTCACAGCGATCCTCCTACCTCTGCCTCCCAAGTGCTGGGATTAAAGGCGTGCGCCACCACGCCCGGCGAGTTTTGGATTCTTAACAGAATTCTTTTACAAATTTTTTACATAAACATATGCCCTGTGAAATTTTGTAAGTTTCAAATAGACATCTCTCTGATTATCACAGTACTTTTTAAAACAGTGTTTACATTTTATTTGTTATGTTTAACTAAGGTGTACAATTTATAAAGATTTTGACCTATGTGAATATGAAACTAGGCACCATCCTCCAGTTGGCCCTTTTTTTTTTTTTAAGTAAAACATCTTCCCATTTCCAAGTAGCTATCTACCTGCTTTTCTTGTCTTTCTTCCTTTCTTTTTTTTTTTTCCTCCAAGGTAGGGTTTCATTCTAGCTCAGGCTGACCTGGAATTCATTATGTAGTCTCAGGGTGGCCTTGAACTCATGGTGATCCTCCTGCCTCTGCCTCTGAGTGCTGGGATTAAAGGCATGCGCCACCACTCCTGGCTATCTACCTACTTTTGGGCACAATTTATTTTTTCATCTTTTTTAAGGTCCAGTATAAATAGAATCACATACTGTGTGTATGTGTTGTGTTTGTGTCTGGGTCCTTTTTTTTTATTTAGTTTTTCAAAGTAGGGTCTCACTCTAGTAGCCCAGGCTGACCTGGAATTCACTATGTGGCCTCAGGGTGGGTGGCCTCAACCATCCATATTTATCTTTATTTTTGAACATATCTATTTACTTGAGAGATAGAATGGGCAAGCCAGAGCCTCTAGCTACTGCAAACAAAATTCCAGATGCATGTGCTCCCTGTGCATCTGGCTTATGTGGGTCCTGGAGAATTGAATTGGGATCCTTTGGCTTTGCCGGCAAATGCCTTAACCACTAAGCTATCTCTCTAGCCCCAGATTCATCTTTTTTTTTTTAAATTGGTGACTCAGTGTTAAACTAGCAGTGCATTTCTGAAATGAAAATTACTTAGTTATGGTACATTGTCCTTTTTTGGTTTTGAAAATATTTTTATATTTTTATTTGCAAGTAAAGAGGCAGAAGGAGGGAGGGAGGAGGGTAGAGAGAATGGACACACCAGGGCCCCCAGCCGCTGCAAATGAACTCCAGATATGTGCGCCACGTTGTACATTTGGCTTTATGTGGGTACTGGGGAATTGAGCCTGGGTTTTTAGGCTTTGCAGACAAAGTACTTTAACCACTGGACCATTTCTTCAGCTTCCCCCCTATTGTATTTTAGAGGTTCTCACTCTAGCCCAGGCAGACCTTGAATTCACTGTGTAGTCTCAGGGTGGCCTCAACCTCATGGTAGTCCTCTACCTCTGCCTCTGGGATTAAAGGCATGTGCTACCACACCCGGCTACATTGTCCTTTGAAAACCATGTTTGGATTCATGCTTATTTTTTTATTTTTAATTTTTAATTTTATTTATGTATGAGAGTCTTTCAATAGGTTGAAGATTTTCCTCAGTTATCTAACCGTTTTTATTGTCTTCCAGGAAATCTTTCATTCTTGTCATTATTCCTTAGTGTAGACTGTCTCTTTACATGCTTACATTTTGCCCCCTTTTCTATTTTTGACATTTAATTTCAGTTGTTAAGTAGGACTCTGGGCTGGTAAATGCCTCAGTGGTTAAAGCTGTTTGCTTGCAAAGCCCGACAGCCCCACTCAGTTTCCTAGTATCCACATAGATCAGGATGTACAAATTGGACATGGGTCTGGAGTTCGTTTGTAGTAGCTAGAGGCCCTGGCATACACATGAGGGTTCTTTCTCTCTCTCTCTGCTTGCAAATATATTTTTTAAAGTAGAGTTTGGTAATAGCTTTTCTTAATATGTGTCATAAGTCAGTGTTTTTTCTCCTTACATGTATAAATGTATAATGTGTTGATAATTCTAGCCAGTGGTTTGTTTGTGTGCTTTAAATGTTAAATTGAAATTTTAAAGACTCCATGTGGTGCTCAGTTATAATACTTTTGTGTCTGTTTCTGTTCATTCTAACAGTGGTATCCACTTGGGGTTAGTTTCCTGTACACATGCACATATATGTATGCATACAGGAACATGCAAGTTATATTATCCTGTTTCTTTGCATGCTTAGTAATTTTTTATTAAGTGACATTTGTGAATTTTAATTTAGTTGAGAGAGACACACACAGAGAGAGAGACAGATAGAGAAAAAGTGGACATGCCAGGTTGAATGCTGACTACTTTTAGATTCCAACAAGTTTTCTTAGCCTGTGCTTTGGTACATTTAGGTTACTTGGAAATACGTTGATCTTCTGAGTTACTTACAAGATTTTGTAAGTAGGATCTGAGCAGTGTTGAATGTGATGGTAATTACTCCTCGACACTGGGGAGTAATTGTCCTGTGTAATTCGTCTAATGCTCTGTGAACCGTGATGCTTACAGTCTGACTGGTGGCTTAGAGTGGTTTGCAGTATAGGCATTCCCTGGCTTCCGCTGCATTACCTGCCTTTATCTTTACATGGTACTCTCCTTTTGTGTTTGTGAATCTCTGTAGCCAATTTTCTGTTTTATAAGAACACCAATTTCATTGCATTAGTGTCTATCCTAATGGCTTTATTGTAACTATATCTTTAGCTTTAGATTTTCAAAATGTGCTTATTTCCTGACGAACTGGGGGCTAAGTCTCCACATACAGATTTTGAAAGGGTCCAGTTCTCTCATTCTGTGGTTTCTTCACTTGCCAGTCCTGTGCCCTTAAGTTCTATCTGTTTCTTTTTTCAGCTTGGAACGCCTTCTTCCCTGGAACGCCTTCTTCCCCTCCATCTGCTTATCTTGCTCAGATGTCAGATGTACTAATCAGAAGTAGTTAGGGCATTTTAAAACTGTCCTTTATTACAAGTACTAACCTATTTGTTGCTCCTTCTGGCAACAGTTTGGAGAAGCTAGAAAGGATTTTGTTTTGGTTTGTGTCCCAGTCCCAGTTCTTTTCCTCACCTCCAGTACCACCTATGGAATTTGGTAACTAGTGTTGGAATTAAATACATAAATGAGTATATCTAACCAGATGAGACTAGAATGAGATATTTTACAGATGTTAGCGTCAGGAAGGACTTGGAATTTAAGAATCAAGTTAGGGAATTTATTTTGGTTGTTTCAAGTGAATCTACTCAGTACAGTGCCTTTCACTGGTGTTGGCATCAGATCTGTTTTCATGGACCTGAATGGAGAGTTACAAGGTAATAGAACAGAGTAGATAAAACAGGAACACTTTCCTAAGGAATCCTAGATAGCATTTGGAGAACAACTATCATGCAGGGTGGAGGATGAAGAATTTAAATGCAGGATCCAAGATGGATGAGTGGGAGATTATTGTTAGTAGAAATGGAAAGTCAGACAAAGACATCCCTTTTTAGACCAGTAAGATGGGGAGAGAAAATTTAGCTTGCTTCTAGAGGATAAATGCAGGATAACTTTGCAGATGCTGGTCTTGCTGTGTCATGGAAGAGAGATTGAACGCAAGTATCCTTGGGTAGAAGGACTGGCCACAGGAAACATGAGCAGGGGTTTTCTGGGTGTTTGCTAGCCTGAAAGTCTTTAAAGGGTGAACGTGGCTGGAGAGCAGCAGGGAGACAGTGAGGTAACTTCCATTTTATAAGCTAAGTGGGGCACACAAGCAGTAGTGCTCAGTAAGTGGTGAAGGCAGACTTCAAACCTGGACAGCATGGGACCAGAATCTGGGTTCTTAGATGTATTTTCTGCTGGCTCTAATACCTTTCTTTAAATCTGTTCACTTAATGTGTTGAAGTTCTTTGATAAGCTCATACTGTTATAATGTTAAAAATATCAGTTTATCTTGCTACTTACAAAAGGGGAGAGTGTAAGTGTAATCAAAATTGTATGCTACGCAGGAAGATCACTATGAGTTTGAGTTCAGCCAAGGCTGTATAACAAGATCCTGTCACAAGCAAAGTTGATTTGATTAAGAGTGTCTTAGGCATTAAGAAAAGAATGTGTAGATATACAGGGAAATTTAGCTGATACTCTTACTCATGAACCTTTTATTTTTTATTTATTTATTTATTTTTTTGTTGTTGTTTTTCGACGTAGCGTCTCACTCTAGCTCAGGCTGACCTGGAATTCACTCTGTAGTCTCAGAGTGGCCTCGAACTCTCGGCGATCCTCCTACCTCTGCCTCCCAAGTGCTGGGATTAAAGGTGTGCGCCACCACACCCGGCTCATCAACTTTTTAGACACCTGTATTTCTTCTCTTTCTTTTTTTTTGGGGGGGGGGAGGGGTTCGAGGTAGGGTCTTGCTGTTGCCCAGGCTGACCTGGAATTCACTACGAAGTCTCAGGGTGGTCTCAGACTCACAGTGATCCTTCTACCTCTGTCTCCTGAGTGCTAGGATTAAAGTTGTGCGCCACCATACCTTGCTTATTTCTTTTATCTGAGAGAGAGAAAGAGGAAAGAGAAAGAAAAAGAGAAAGAGAAAGAGGCAGATAGAGAGAATGGGTGTGCCAGGGCCTCTAGCCACTGCAAACAAACTCCAGATACATGTGCCACCTTGTGAATCTGGCTTATGTGCACACTGAGGAATCACACCTGGGTCCTTAGGCTTTGAAGGTAAGTGCCTTAGCCACTAACCCATCTCTCTAGCTCCATCTGTATTTCCTTTATTTATGTGTGTGTGGGGGTGTTCAGATAAAGAGAGAATGAGCACACCAGGGCTTCTAGTTTCTGCAAATGAACTCCAGATGCATGTGCCATCTTGTACATCTAGCTTTATGTGGGTACTAGAGAATCCAACCTGGGCCCTGTGGCTTTGCAAGTAAGTGCCTTAACCTTTAAGACATTTCTCTAACCCATTCATCTGTATTTCTATCTTTTTTTTTTTCTTTCTCCCTTCCCTCCCTTCCTTTTTGTTTTTGTTTTTGCTTTTCAAGGTAGTATCTTGCTCTAGCCCAGGCTGGCTTGGAATTCACTGTGTAGTTTCAGGGTGGCCTCGAACTCATGGCGATCCTCCTACCTCTGCCTGCTAAGTGTCAAGATTAAAGGTGTGCACCACTGTGCCCAGTCCCACCTGTATTTCTTAATAGTTAATGTGAAAAGAACATCCTAAAGCAAAGTTAGAGTTTTCCTGCACCAGGTCTCTTTATTTTCTCTAAAATGAATTATACAACACTGTCCTATTTTAGGTAACTTCTAAAGAGTATTTCCAAACATATGGTATATTACGCTTTTCTAGGGCACATTGAAATAAATTGCTAGTAAGATAAATACACTAGCCAGGCGTGGTAGCACAGGACTGTAATTCAAGCACTTGGGATACTGAGGTAGAAGGATTGCCATGAGTTTCCAAGCCACCCACCCAGGTTACAGAGTAAGTTCCTGGTCAGCTTGGGCTAGGTTAAGAGTGAGACCCTGCTTCAGAAAGTGAAAGTGGAGATTGGGTTGAGGAAGGGAGCTGTAATACACCAGTGGTGCTGCTCAGGTGAAGCAAATCTAAAAAGAGTCCGTTTTAAAAGTTCATACTTGGGCTGGAGAGATGGCTTAGCGGTTAAGCGCTTGCCTGTGAAGCCTAAGGACCCCGGTTCGAGGCTCGGTTCCCCAGGTCCCACGTTAGCCAGATGCACAAGGGGGCGCACGCATCTGGAGTTCGTTTGCAGTGGCTGGAAGCCCTGGTGCGCCCATCCTCTCTCTCTTTCCCTCTATCTGTCTTTCTCCCTGTGTCTGTCACTCTCAAATAAATAAATTAAAAATGAACAAAAAAATATTAAAAAAAAAAGTTCATACTTAAGCTGAGCATGGTGGCACACACCTTTTATCCCAGCACTTGGGAGGATAAGGCAGGAAAATCTCTGTGAGATCAAGCCCAACCTGAGCTATAGAGTGAGTTTGAGGCCAGCATGGCTACAAAGTGAGTTCCAGGTCAGGCTGGGCTTAAAGTCTTAAGACCCTGCCTCAAAACAAGCAAAAACAAAGCTAAAAGAATTATAATGAAAGTAGCTGATGCAGATTCATGTGAGAATTAAAGAAAATATTTTTGTTTTACATGTGTATGAATGCTTCAGGGTCTCTGAACACTTCAAGAGAAGGCTCGATGCATGCACCAGTTTTTGCACCCAGCATTACCTGTGTGCTAGGGAATTATATCCAGGCCAGTAGGCTTTACAAACAAATGCCATTAACTATAGAGCCATCTCCCCAGTCCCTGAGAATTTGTTCTGAGTCACTTAAATTGATCCTCCACTCTCCCTCATTTAATAGTAAATAAGGAAATTGACATTTCCAGGTAGCTGTTACATTACTACATTCCCATTTCACAGGAAAGATAATAGTAATAGTGGCCGGGGGGATGGCTCAGCGGTTAAAGGCACTTGCTTGCAAATCCTGGTGGCCTGAGTTTGATTCCCTAACTCCTAAGTAAAGATGCACACAGTAGTGTATGAATCTGGAGTTCATTTGCAGTGGCAAGCAGCCTCCTGGCGTGCTCATGCATGCTTTCTCTCGTGTACTTACACTCCTCTGCAAAAACACAAATAGATAAAATACTTTGACTTTTCAATCATTTACATATTTATTTTTCTATTTTATTTTTATTTACTTATTTGATAGAGACAGAGAATGGATGGAATGGACACGCCAGGGCCTTCAGCTGCTGCAAACGAACTCCAGACCCATGTGGCCACTTTGTGCATCTGGCTTACTTGGGTCCTGGGGGATCGAATTTGGATCCTTTTGCTTTGTAGACAAGTGCCTTAACTGCTCAACCATCTCTCTCACTGAATTTTTTTTTTTTTTTTTACTAGCAGGAATACCTGTACTATGTTCTATGCTGGCATCCTTCTCCCTGACTAGAAAAGGACCCCTCTTTCCTTGATGCTTCCTTGAATTCTGAGGCTTGCAATTCTTAGTTGGAGCCACTGTGTAGGCTTGCAGGAGAGCACTTAAGAGTTTGCTTGGCCGGGAGTGGTGGCACATGCCTTTAATCCCAGCACTCGGGAGGCAGAGGTAGGAGGATTGCCATGAGTTCGAGGCCACCCTGAGATGACAGAGTTAATTCCAGGTCAGCCTGGACCAGAGTGAGACCCTACCTCGAAAAACCAAAAAAAAAAAAAAAAAAAAAAAAAAAACAAAAAAAAAAAAGAGTTGCTTGGAAGAATAAGAACTTGGTGTGTAGTCATCTACTCTCTTCATAGAAATCTGCTTTTTTTGTATCTCTCTCCTCACTACTTATAATCAAGACTCAAGAAGTGAGTGAGTTCAAGACTGGAGAGATGGCTTAGTGGTTAAGGTACTTACTTGCCTTTGAAGCCTAAGGATCCTTGTTCGATTCTCCAGGTCCCTTGTAAGCACACATTTGGAGTTCATTTGCAGTGGCTGCAGGCCCTGGCACACCCATTCTCTCCCTCTTTCTGTCTCTAGTAAATAAATAAGTAACAAATATTTAAAAAATATGAAGTGAGTGAATTAAGTCAGTCGGTGTTTTGTGCATGTGTATGAGTATGTGTTCATAGGGTAAATATGCATGTGAGGCTAGAGGATGCAAGGTTTCATTGCCTTGAAGCTCACCAACTGGTTAGATCGGGTGGCTAGTGAGCCCCAGGGACCTGCCTATCTCCACTTCTCCAGCACTGCTATTATAAGTGTGTGCCACCACACCTGGCTTTTAAAATGTGGGCTCTGGGGATTGAACTCAGGTTCTCATGCTTGTAAAAGATTCACCTTTATTGACTGAGCTATCTCCCCAGCTCTGAATGTGTGGTTTTTGTGGTGTATGTGTACATGTACATGCCCCGGCACATACATGTGCTGTTGTGGCACACTCATGCATGCACCTGCAGCACTAACTCAGAGAATATCAGGCGTTTCTTCTGTCACTTGTCTACCTGTTTTTTTTGAGACAGAGTCTCTAAAAATTCTAGAGCTTGCTAGTTCTTCCTCCCCCCCCCCCTTTTGTGAGCCCCACTGATTCTTCGGTCTCTACTCCCATAGGACTGGGGTTACACATGTATGTGGCCATGCCCAGCTGTTTGCATGGGTCCTGGGGAATTGAGCTCCAGAGGTCCATGGTGCAAGCCCTCAGGCCTGCACAGTCTTAACAGCTGAGCCTTCTGTCCAGCCCGTTTATTTTTGTGAAGTACCTGTTCCTTCACTATATGTTGGTCAGTGAATAAAGCAGCAATTCCTCAGGGCTTTGTGTGGTTATAGGTGAAGAGAAAGAGTCAATGTACAAATAATTCTTAGTATTTTAATATCATATAAATATAGAGGGTAACTACATGGTGTGTTTTTTTAAAAGTTTGGTATGACAGAACTTGTGTACACATACAGTTATATAAATGACTGTAGGGTAAATGCAGAAGGGAAATTCCAGGCGCCTCAATCTGACTTAGCTTTAGTGTCTCAAGATCCCGGATTAGTCTAGCTTGCTGCCTTCTTTTATAATGTTATAATTAATATAATTAAAATTATATAATGTTATATAATTTTATCTGTGGCATCTTCTGTACTGGAAGAACACCCTAGTCCTTCAAGAAAAGTTTGCTGGGCTGGAGAGATGTCTCAGTGGTTAAAGGCATCTGGTTGCAGAGCCTGCCAGCCTTGGTTTGATTCTCTCCAGCCATGTACATAGAGCCTGATCCATAAAATGGTACACGTGTCTGGAGTTCCTTTGCAGTGGTAAGAGGTCCTGGCACACCCATTCTCATATTTATATTCATTCTCATTCTCACACATTCATAAATAGGTATTTTGTAAAAAGCGCAAAAAAGAAAAGAAAAAAATTCTGACTTCTCAAGGCTTTTGAAGCCATTGTACTAGATGGTATAGTTTAGGTTCAAAGCTAGGAAACTCAGTTCAATTTGAGTACCCAAAGAAATGACAAGTGTTTGGAACTTTGAGTGGAGTGGGAAGCTTTCATCCTCTAGGTGTGGGATCACCACGGTGGAAATAGTTAAGTCGTCTTTGTCTGGAGTTGGAGAACTATTGTGCTTCAGAAAACCATTTATTGTTGTTGCTTTCTACTACATGCATATTTTATGCATTAAAATTGTTAATCAGTACAAGTGTATGTAAATGAGACTAAGTTCTTGCCCCTTGAGTTCCATACTTCATAGCTGTTTTGTTTTAGAGGCTCTGGAAGATGAAGTTTTCCTCCTATTTAGTAATTTTAAAGACACTGTTTCAGGCCATCTTCCTTCACATCATCCCCTCTTGATTTGTTTCTCAGAACTGCAGAGTAGGGATTATTTAGTTGAGTGTTGGTCATGTGTAAGAAAGGATCTTAAGTTTTTAAGTTATTTTACCATACCAAGTATTAAACATTTCATTACTATGTCATTTGTCTGCCTGCCTGTGTGTTGTACATGTATGTGTGTATATGTATGTATGTATACTTTGTTTATCTGTCTAATCTATTGCCCTTCTTCCTTTTTTTGAACAGAACTCTGTCATTTATTTGTTTGTTTGAGATAGGAGAGAGAGAGAGAGAGAGAGAGAGAGAGAGAGAGAGAGAGAGAGAGAGAGAGGGAGAGAAGGGGATGAGACAGAGAATGAAAATTGGCACACAGGGCCTCCAGCCACTGGTAACAAACTCCAGACACATGCGCCACCTTGTGCATCTGGTTTACATGGGTACTGGGGAATCAAACATGGGTCCTTAGGCTTTGTAGGCAAGTGTCTTAAACGCTAAGCCATCTCTCCAGCCCCTGCCTCCTTTTTTGGGGGGGGGAAGAGGGGTACCAAAATCTTGATACTAACCCAAACTGTCTGGCTCTAGAACTTACTCTAACTCTTTTCTCCCAGTCCTCCTGAATGCTGGGATTACAGCATGCACCATCGTACCTAGTTTATCATGGTTAGTTCAGAGTTTTTGTCTTCACAGAAATCCTGTTTCTGATAATAGGGGCCTTTAGTCAAATTCTCTTAAGAAATCTTAGAAAAGTATGAGTGTCTTATCCCTGGTTCAGACGCAGCAAGTTCTAAACATTGGTTGGAGGTCAGGATGTCTGCTATACTTGTAACAGCCCCCGGACTCAGCTGTGGGATAAAAAGGACTTTTATACAACAACTTTGTTATTATAATGAAGATTGAAAAGCTTAACATGAGTAATGCTGGCATGCTTTATGCTTCTGGTATAGGTCATATAGGTTACTCTGGAGGATCATTATGAAGTAAGTTTCCTTGAGTTCAGATATTGAACAGAGGAAGGAAATATATAATAAATTGAGATTATTTAGTTTGATTTGAAGGTCGATATCAGTGCTCTGCTCTTCTTCCTTCTCATTAGATGTATCTGTACTTTTCCTAGAGTTAAACTATCCTTTCATTCAAAGTATGTCTCTTAACTTTCTTGAGAGATTTTATTTGTATTAGTTAAGATTCCATCTGGTTTTCCAACAAATAGGGGTGAGGCTGTTGCTCCGTGGAGCTGCTGCCCAACTCTAAGGACATGAGATCAGATCTCCAGATCCCACATAAAAGCTAGAAGCCGTAGGTGTCTGCATCAAGAAGGTAGGCAGAATTACCACAGAAGCTTGCAGATAGCAGTGAATAAGAACCTGCCTCAAAATGAGGTGGGAGGCAAGGACTGACCCAAAAGTTGTCCTCTAACCTCATACATTCACTGTGGTGTGTGCATACCCACATGTATACACACAAACATATACCAGATACATTAGATAGGTGATACAGAAAGAGAGAAAAAAAGAAAAAGAAAGAAATAAAGTATTTGCTATGGTTTGAGGTTGATACTAATTTCTCTTATTAAAGTAGCCTAACTGGTGTAACAAAATATTCCTGACATTTCCTTAGTTTTTGTCAGTTTAATTTTTGCTTGTATTAACAGTCCAGTGACAACAGTGCTGTTTTCAGTTTCTGAGAAACCAAACTGTGGATATTTTTCCTATCTTATATAAATATTACAGTATCCAAAGGTCACCCTTGGTTCTGACACTCAGTAATCAAATGGAGAAAGAGCATAGGTACATAGAAATTTTTTTAAAACCTTTTTTCCCTATTTATTTATTTGACAGAGAAAAGGGGGGGGGGGAGAGAGAGAGAGAGAGACAGAATGGGCACGCTAGGGCCTCCAGCCACTGCAAACAAACTTCAGATATGTGTGCCTCCTTGTGCATCTGGCCAACATGGATCTTGGGGAATTGAACCTGGGTCCTTCGGCTTTACAGGCAAACGCCTTAACCGCTAAGCCATCCCTCCAGCCCCGTAGCAAATTTTTATGAGCTGGATAGTGCCATACTTACCTTTTGTTGTCACGTGGCCATGCTAATTGCAAGGGAGGCTGAGACTGTAGCCCAGTTGCCTTAGTTAAAAACAAGAAATACCTTTAGTATTCTCTTCCATAGGGTATACATAGTTACCACAAGCGTCATTAGTGAGACACCAGCTTTTTTCCAGTTGACATTTATCTAAGGTTCTTTTTTTCCCCCTATTTTCTCACGTTTTTGTAGGCTTTGCATATTTGTCCTTTTGGTCTAGGATGGGGTCTGGTGGCCTCCCATTGTTGACTTACATGCAGTGGTCAAGTCTGTTGGATACAGCACAGACAGATGGGGAAAGCTGGAGAATGCTAGAAAAGTAAGTAGGAACTTGTTGTAGTTTGGATCTCAGGTATCTCTACAGGTTTCTGTATTAAAGACTGTTCTCCAGAGCCACTGTTGGAAAGTCTTGGAAAGTTTACCTAATGGAAATTGTGTTTTAGGTCATTGGAGTTGTAGAAATTTTGTGAGACCTCTCCTCTCTCTTTTGTATTCTGGCCATGAGGTGAGCAGTTTAATTCTGCCACGTTTCTACCACAGGCCGAAGCAATGGGAATTCAGAAACAATACAAAACCAAGCATGGTGGCGCACACCTTTAATCCCAGCATTCTCGAGGTAGTAGGATTGTTGTGAGTTTCAGACCAGTTTGGAATGTCAGCCTGAGCTAGAATGAGACCCTCCCTTGACAAAATCAGGGAGGGAGGAAAGGAGGAAGGAAGGAAGGAAGGGGAAAAATGACACCTGGTCCTTCCCTTAGTGGTACTGTTATGAAAGCATAATGATGAGTTCAGCACATAGCATTCTTGCTCTGAGGAGCTAAGGACAGACTACTAAGAGAAGGATGGCAAGCTTTTCTATAAGATTCTGGGAGAAATTTCCCTAGACAAGATGACATTTAATCTGTGAATCTAAGTTTGAGCAGAAAAGAGGAGAGAGCAGGCTTTGCATTCTACATGGAAAATAAGCTATGTCCGGACACTATTAAAGAACTGTTGATCAGAGGCTACCTACGAATAGAGAGGACTGGTGGGAAAAGGGATATTCAGAGTGAGCTTTGACAGAAGTGGTGAGAAGTAATTGAAGTTAGGAAGCTTAGAGAGAGCCATGACTATAGAACCTCTTCCCTGTTTTAACATATAATGTGGAAGGAAGCACTGGATTTGTTAAGAGAGGCTAGAATCCAGAATTTAGTTGGGTTGGGGCTAGAGATTGAAAAGACGGAAGTAAGAGAATGAATAAGATTTCTAACTTGAGTGGATGGATGGGTGGAAATGCTGTTTATAGAACTAGGTCAGACTTGGCTCTCCTGCTTGCTCCTGAGCCCGTGCAGACACAGTTAAATATAGCATGCTACACTTTCCGACTGAGGCTCGAGTTAGCTTTGGAATCTATAATAGTGTGTGCTCCAGACTGCCAGTCTATTGAGTTGGTACTGGAGAACTAACCCATTTGCCTTCCCTACAGGAAGGGTGGGATGCATGCAATACCATCTCTGTCCCTATTTTTCCCTGTTGCTCCTTCTTTCAGATATTTACTATGAGGATTCTGACTACCATGCACAGGAAAGCACAGATTACAGATGGTCTGAGGTTTTGTCTACCACCTTCACATTTATGTCATTAATGCTAAAAACATTGTCTAGGACACTACTGACACACTAGAAGTATAAGCCACTCACAAAACTTAAACATTCCAGTAGTCACAATTAAAAATAACAGTAAAATCATATGTATCTAGTGTCAGTTTGAGGTGCCACTGTTGTCACCAGAGCTGAGATGCCTAATGGGAGAAAGGGAGGCCACAAAGACTGGGTAGGCTGGTAGAGCAGTCTTGAGAAGGTTGCTGCCTAGCCACAGACTGAAGCGCAGAAGGCCAGGGAAGAGGAGAAATAAGTAGAAGGTGGAGGTGGCCTGCAAGTGACCATGAAATGTGAAGAAATCTCTATCCTCAGATGAAATGAGGATGAAAAAGCAAAGTGTTATAGAAGGGTTCTGTGACATTGACAACTCCAACCCAGTGTACAGTTGACCAAGAAAGTTGCACAACTGGACCTGGGTGTGCCCAAGGAGGTGTGTGTGTGTGCGTGTGTGTTTGTGTGTGTGTGTGTGTGTAGGGTGGGTGAGGTGTTTTGAGGTAGGGTCTTGCATTAACCCAGACTTACCTGGAAATCACTATGTAGTCTTAGGGTGGCCTCGAACTCATGGTAATTCTATTACCTCTGCCTCCCAGTTGCTGGGATTAAAGGCGTGCCTCACCACTCCTGGGCCATACTTTTAAAAAAATTTTATTTATTTATTTATTTATTTGAGAGAGAGAGAGAGAGAGTCTAGAGAGAGAGAGAGAATATGAATGGGTGCACCAGGGCCTCTAGCTACTGTGAAGAACTCCAGGTGCGTACATCTGGCTTACATGGGTCCTGGGGAATTGAACTGAGGTCCTTTGGCTTTGAGGCAAGCGCCTTAACTGCTAAGCCATCTTTCCAGCCCCCATAGTTACTTGTGATTACTGTAAGCTTGAGAGTCCTCTCACATACTTAGTTTTAAAATATTGGAGAGGAAGAGAAAACATGTATTCTAGATTCTCTTGATACAGCATGTGGACTCCAGTCATTTTGTGCATCTGGCTTTACATGGGTACTGGGGAATTGAGCCCTACCCATCAGGCTTTGGCAAGTAAGTGCTTTTACTTTTAACTGTGACCCATCTCCTGAGTCCTTATTTACTTATTTTTTTTCTTATTTATTTTACCATACTTACTTTTTTTTTTTATTTACTTCTTTGAGAGAGAGAAAGAATTTTTTAAAAAATTTATTTCTTTGCGAGAGAGAGAAGGGGTGCGCCAGGGCTTCCAGCCGCTGCAAACGAACTCCAGATTCATGTGCTACCTTGTGCATCTGGCTTACGTGGGTCCTGGAGAATTAAACCTGGGTCATTGGCTTTGCAGGCAGGTGCCTTAACAGCTAAGCCATTTCTCTAGCTCCATATTTATTTATTTATTTATTTATTTATTTAAGGCGGACCTGGAATTCACTATGTAGTCTTAGGTTGGTCTCCAACTCACAGTGACCCTCCTACCTCTACCTCCCTAGTGCTGGGGTAAAAGGCATGCACCACCATGCCCAGCTTTATTGACTTATTTTTGATTTGTGAGAACTGCTGTAATTTTGAGTTGGATTGGTGAGGGGCCAAATACTTGATGATTTTCATTGTGCTGTTATAGGATGGGTTCTTAAGATGATTATGGTTAGGGCTAGAGCTGAGATGTATGATTTATATATACATAGATGTACTTTTAGTAACTACTTTGTATATTGTTATAACCTTGTTGAGCAATTAATTACTTAAATTTTAAGTGTCTGGTTATACCTTATCTTTTGAATGGTTTGTAATGGAAATGTTTTTGTAAATAAAGTGTTTAAATTGGAATCAGGAAACCAATTGGATAATTTTAAATGTTGTGCTGCAATTCAACATAGATACTTGAGTACTTAACTAGGCTTAAAAATATCTTGTGTATTTCACAGCTGTTTAGCTATAACTAAAAAATAGTCCTGAAAATGTGCATGGCTCCCCTTTTCCCTGGATAGAAGAAAAGTTTAAAAGGTTTCTTTTTTTTTTTTTTCTATTTTCTTTTTTGTCCCTTTCCTGAATTGCTTTTGCTAGGCTGGTTAAAAGAAGACAGAGGAGGGCTCGTGATACTTTCCTTCCATAGACACTGTGCCTGGAACTAATTATATCTTCAGCCTTATAAGTGGCAGTTTGTGGCATAGTTGTAGCTCTAGTAGCCTGTGGTTGGTAGAATTTCTACTTATGTTTAGTCCTAGCTGCTTTTTCCCAGAGAAGAAAGCAGCAAAGCAGCTAGCTTTCAACTTTTTATTGGCTTTGTAGTGTTTCCTGCTGTTATTTCAGGTTGCTGGCTATGTTGGATTATTGTGCTATAGGCCCTAGCGGAGTTATAGTTTGGCAGATCTGAAGAAAAATCACGTTAGAGTCTACCAGTCAAATAATTCTTCTAGTATTTTTGGATTGCCTTTTAGGCATAACCTTTCCTGTCCTTAACTGACTACTGTTTCCTGCTCGTGTCCTGTTAGAAGGGTGGGAGAGAGTACCTGGCTTCTGAGCTTGAACATGATGATGAGTGAGCTGTCTGTGTCTAGTAGCATGTAGGGAGAATCCACCTTGTTTGTGGTCTTGCCATGCATAGATGCTAGTGTCATGGCAAGCAAGAGGTGCCTTCTGAGCCCTAGCCTTGTGTATTTCTGTCTAACAAGGCCTAAGATGGTGGTTTTTTGTGAGTAATCTAGACTGTCATAGGACTCACTCTGAGGTGCCTTCAGACTCTGGGCTGGGAGGAAGTAAATGAAGATCTCAGGTTCTGACTAAAAACGGGAAGGGATATTGATTGTACTTACATATTTCTGCCACTTCCAATGACATATGGAAACCACTTTCTGATCCTGTTTCTGATGACACTTGTTCTCATATGCCAATCTGGCAGATATCAGCAGGAGGGTCCGCTTTGAAATCGAGACTGTCCACAGCCTTGAGTTGTATAATGATTCGTATTTTTCACCTTAAAAATTATTTATTACAGGGAGAAAAGGGGGGGGGGAGAATGGGTGTGACGAGGCCTCTAGTCACTGCAAACAAATTCCAGACGCATGAACTTCCATGTGCATCTGGCTTACGTGGGTTTTGGGGAATTGAACCTGGGTCCTTAGGCTTTGCAGGCCAGTGTTTTAATTGCTAAGTCATCTCTCCAGCCCTCACCTTTGAAAATATATTATTGCATCAGGTCCTTCAGCCATTGCAAACAAGCCCCAGAAGTGTGTGCCATCTTGTGCACCTGGCTTACATGGGTTCTAGAGAATTGAATGTTGGCCCTTTGGCTTTGCAGGCAAGCACCTTAACTGCTAAGCCATCTCTCCAGTTCCTTTTCACCTTTTGAAAGACCCTAGAATATCAGAAGCTATCCTTGCTGTGTACTGTGGACAGTATTTATTAAGTTGCTTTTAAAAAGTAGGTTCTTGGGGCTGGAGTGATAGCTCAGAGGTTAAGTTGCTTGCCTGCATAGTCTAATGACCTGAGTTCAGTTCCCTAGTGCATACAAAAGCCAGCTGCACAAAGTGGCACATGCATCTGGCGTTTGTTTGTCTGGATGCTGTGGTGTGTCCATCCCCCCCCCCCCAACACAGTTTTTCTATCTGGATCTCTCTGCTTGCAAGTAAATAAATAAAAATATCATAAATAAATAAAATAGTTTCTTGATTATGTTCAACATACCAGTTTGGAAGATGAGTAATTTTTTAAAATATTTTATTTATTTATTTGGGAGATAAAGGGGAAGAGAGAGAGAGGGAATGAGCATGAGCATGCCAGGGCCTCCAGTCACTGCAAAGGAACTCCAGATTGATGCGCCCCCTTGTGCATCTGATTTACCTGGGTCCTGAAGAATTGAACCGGGATCCTTTGGCTTTGCAGGCAAATGCCTTAACTGCTAAGCTGTCTCTCCAGCCCAACATGAATAATTTTTTGAAACATCTGATATTCAGCATTTGTGGCCAGCATATAAGCTGTCTAGTTAGGATAAGGCTGATGATTGGCTCATTGTCCTAGTGCTAACCTGGGCCCATGACAGAGCACCCATACCTTCCCTGTACATTTTCTATATCCCTATAAACACATTTTGTGTTTGGTTGTGGACTTGATTCTTTTTTTTTTTTTTTAATGAGAGAGAGAGAATGAGAATGAGAATTGGCGCATCAGGGCCTCCAGCCACTGAAGTCGAACTCGAGACACGTGTGCCACCTAGTGCGCGTGTGCCACCTTGTGCTTGCATCACCTTGTGAGTCTGGCTTATGTGGCATCAGGGGTGTTGAACATGGGTCCTTAAGCTTCACAGGCAAGCATCTTAACCATGGAGCCATCTCTCTAGCCATTGATTCATTGTTTTAGTGCAGTTTTTAAGTTTCGATGTGGGTATAGCAGGCAAGATTGATGGGGCTAGAGCGTTGCTTTTGCACCTGTTTTTTTCTCCCTGCTATCTCCATTACGAGTCCTGTAGATAGCTCTCCATTCAGAGCTGTCCAGTGAGACATCTAAAGTTAAGCTTTTAGTAGCATTGTGTTTGCTATTTTTTTTAATCCCAAAGGTGAGTGTGAAGATTTGAAAATATGAATATTTTGAAAGTATTAGGCTGAATGCCAAAGTGGGCCAACGAGGTTCTTACAAACATTGTCATGGTTATAAACTATTCCTAATGAATTTGCCTCAAACTTGAAATGTGTTTGTGAGCATTTGATGTGACTAATTATTTGTTATACCAGATACCATACTTTAGTGTGAGATGTTTTTAGTAAAGTGTTTTTAAAATCAGTGATTAATCACGTTTAGTGGTAATATGCAAAATATTGGTGTTTTGGGCTGGCATTGCAAAGACTCTGGTAGATTTGTTGTGCTGTAGTCTTTTGTGCTTATGAAGTCTGTTAGGCAACAAATTCTTAAGAGGCTCTGTTTTGTGCTGGGATTATTGGATTCCCTGGGATGCTACCATGGGAAGCCATGGTAGATCTGTCCAGTGATGTTTACATTTGAGTAACATTCCTGCAACTAGATGGTAGATTTGAGGTTAGAGAACCTCCCCCAGACTTTTTCCTAAGACAGTTTATTTTTATTTACCTGTCTTGTTTCCAAGTTTTCCCCACCTCAATCTTATATATGAAGGTTTCAAACTCTGCTTGATACCTTGTTAAGCCTAAATAAGGAACAGTCTGTAGAGGCTTTAATTAGTGGTGAAATGTTTCAGTGTTCATACTGCTGTGAGAAAGTGTGAGCTGCTAACAGCCCATGAGACAACAGGTGAATGTAGTGGTCTCAGCCTTATTAATTTGTGCTATTTAAATAGACCTTACAACTTTGTAACAGTGCTAGAGAAAATGCAGCTTGGCCTATGTTATGTGTCATCCTGTGAACAGTGCAGTAAATTATGACATCCAACAGCTGTATCTTTGGGTAACTATTTTAATATTTTTTAAAATTATTTTTATTTAGTTATTTGAGAGCGACAGACAGAGAGAGAATGGGCATGCCAGGGCCTTCAGCCACTGCAGACAAACTCCAGATGCGCCACCTTGTGCATCTGGCTTATGTGGGTCCTGGGGAATCGAGCCTCGAGCCAGGGCCCTTAGGCTTCATAGGCAAGCACTTAACCGCAAAACTATCTCTCCAGCCCTATTTTAATAATTTTCATGTTCTAGGTTCTGTTACTAAAAATACATTCTCTGCTTCCTATTTCAGCAGTAAAGACTTGATTTACCTTTTGTAATTAAGACTTAAAAGCTCATTTGTTGTAAGGTTAGATAAGATTTTCTGTTTTAGCATAATGTACAGTGACTCCCAAATACTAACTGCATGTTCAGCTCAGTAGACATTAAATTATATGCAAATATTTATATGTTGTACTCAAAGGATGAAGACTGTTTTCTTTGGTTCTTAAGTACAGTCACTGTTCTGCCTTCTGTCCTTTGGGTTACGCATCTTGGTGGTGCTTCATCCAGGTCGTTTCTCCAAGACCTCTTGAAGCTTGCACTTCATGTTACTTTTGCCTAATCCCTAGTGCCTTTGTACTTGGCAACTAGTATCCAATTGATTTTCACATATATAACAAGTGCTACAAAGTTATTTTTGCTTTAAACAAACAAACAAACAAACAAACAAACAAACAAACAAACAAACAAACAGTTGTCTCTTTAATAAAATCCCTTCCTGGTAATTTTCAGTAGTTCTATTTGAAATATTTTTCTGTGGACCTTATTAATATTTTATTTTGAATAAAGCTCTGCTGTTAACTTAAAACTTTTGCTACCATTTTCATGAGGATATTTTCACTAGATATAGAAGTGTAGGTCAAAGATTCCCCCCGCCCCCCGTCTGGTCATGTTGAAGATGTTATGTTTTCTTATGGTATATTTACGTTTCAGATGAGAGGTCAGTGGTTCCCACCACCTACAACCCTCCCAGGTGCTGTCATTTAGTTTTTCTTGATTTTTAGCAGTTAGATATGATGCATGTGTGCATTTCTCATTTTTTTTTTGTACTTTTCAATTTGATAAGTTTATATGTTTTGGTTTTATTTTCACTGACCTATGGTAAAGAGTCTTATCTGCTATTAGGTCAAATTAGTGACTTTTTTATTTTAGTTATTTAATTTTCATTTCTAGAATTTTCTTTTGCCTTTTAAGTTCCTTTGCTCTAGTAAGATGCTCTGCTTAATCCTTTATTTTGTCCGCCATTTCTCCAGTCCTGAAGTAACAGTTTTTATGCACTTTTTTTCCTCTTCCTGTTTTTTTTTAATTTTTTTTTTGTTGTCCATTTTATTTATTTGAAAGTGACAGAGAGAGAGAGAGAGAGAGAGAGGGAGAGAGACAGACAGAGACAGAGAGGCAGACAGAGCGAGAGAGAGAGCATGGGCGTGCCAGGGCTTCCACCTACTGCAGATGAACTCCAGACGCATGCACCCCCTTGTGTATCTGGCTAATGTGGGTCCTGGGGAATCGAGCCTCAAACCAGGGTCCTTAGGCTTCACAGGCAAGCACTCAACTGCTAAGCCACCTCTCCAGCCCTCTCTTCCTGGTTTTTGATCCAGTGACTTAACTGTATATGTGCCAGAGCAATCTTAAAGACTATTCAGTTGTCTCTAGTAGATACTTGCAGACCACCCTTACCTTTTGAGGCTTATTTCCCTCTCTGTTAGTAACTGTCCTGTCTTTATTATTGTTGACAACATCCATAATTATAGACAATAAACCATGATACCCCCCCTTTCCCCTTCACAACTCCACTCTTCATCATATCTTCTCTCTGTCTCAAACAGTCTGTTCTATTTTGATGTCATCATCTTTTCTTCCCATTATACAAGTCTTGTGTAGGTAGTGCCAGCCACTGTGAGGTCATGGGTATCCAGGCCATTTTGTGTCTGGAAGAGTGCATTGTAAAGAGTTCTATCATCCTTTTGACCCTTACGTTCTTCCCGCCACCTCTTCCTCAATAGACCCTGGGCCTGGGAAGGTTTCTATTTCCCTCCCCTCCCTTCCCCTACCCTCCCTCTCTCCCCCTCTCCCTCTCTCCCCCTCTCCCTCCCTCCCTCCCTCCCTCCCTCCCTCCCTCCCTCCCTCCCTCCCTCCCTCCCTCCCTCCCTCCCTCCCTCCCTTCCTTCCTTCCTTCCTTCCTTCCTTCCTTCCTTCCTTCCAGGATTAAAGGTGTGCATCACCACACCTGGCTGGAAGATGTGATAAAGATGTTTCAGTGCTGAGCATTCCTTTGTAACTTCTTCTCGCCACTATGGTTCCTTTGCATCATCCCAGAGATCATTGCCATCTGAAAAGAGAAGCTTCTCTAACCAGAAGTGAGAATACCATTAATATATGGGTATGAACAACTCAGAAAAGTGATTACCACCAGGCAGTTTGGTGAGTATAATATATGTATTTAGCCAGACACCAGCAGGTGTTAGACCCCTAGGGCTCATGACTTCCCCTGTTACAGATTTTCAGTATCATGCATGTGTTCCCTCTTACTGAGCAAGCCTCTAGTTCAATTAGAAAGGGGTTGGTTTCGCCCAAAACACACATGCCAATGTTGTACCCCTTGGCTCATTTGGCCTGGCTGGCCCAATGCTTGTGGTGTTCACTGTAGTTTATCTGCACTGATAATTTCTCTCTCTCATGGAGCTGCATGCATTGTAGCTTTTTCCAGCTTTTTGTCAGCTGGTCTACATGGAGGAGGTTCTCAGCTCAGCTCTAGCAAGATTTGTCAGTAACCTTGTAGCCCAACCTTCAGCAATAGGGTGTTACCATCTTTTTCTGGTGGGAAACCAAGAACCTTGGCAATGGTCTGTAATGTTTTGGAGGCATCTGGGAACTTTCTGGCCAGAAACTTGGAAGGTATCTCATCTCTGGGACTGAAAATTTTCTGGTGACAGTGTATGACTTCTGGGTGTGCCATTGTCCAAAATAGTAGATTTCCATATGCTTTTTCATACCCTCTTAGATTTTGATTAGCCCTCCCCCCACCTTTCCTTTACTCAGTCTCTTCCCCTGACCTCACTTAGTCCTTTCTACCCCCAGTAAACTATTTTTATACTTACATATATACAATACCATTCCCTTAAGTGCTTTATCCTTCCTCCCTTTTAGTGCCTTTTTAGCTGACTGGCCTCTGTTAACCAGTTTTATTCCAACGCACATACAAGTCCAAACATTTTGTAGCTAGGATCCACATACTAAAAAGACCATGTGGGGGCTGGAGAGATGGCTTAGTGGTTAAGCACTTGCCTGAGAAGCCTAAGGACCCTGGTTTAAGGCTCAATTCCCCAGGACCCACGTTAGCCAGATGCACAAGGGGGCGCACGCATCTGGAGTTTGTTGGCAGTGGCTGGAGGCCCTGGCGCGCCCATTCTCTGTCTCTCTCTCTCTCTGCCTCTTTCTCTCTCTCTCTGTCACTCTCAAATAAATAAATAAATAAATAAATAAATTGAAAAAAAAAGAACATGTGGCACTTGACTTTCTTGGCCTGGGTTACCTCACTATATAATCCTTTCCAGGTCCACCCATGTCCCTGCAAATTTCATAATTTTGTGTTTCTTTACCACTGAATAGAACTCCATTTTATGAATGTACCACATCTTCATTATTCTATTCATCAGTTGAGGGACATCTAGCTGGTTCCATTTCCTAGCTGTTGTGAATAGAGCAGCAATATGCATGTGAGCCAGGCATGGTAGCACACACCTTTAATCCCAGCACTTGGGAGGCAGGGGTAGGAGGATCGCTGTGAGTTTGAAGCCACTCTGAGACTACAAAGTGAATTCCAGGTCAGCCTGAGCTAGAATGAGACCCTACCTCAAGAAAACAAACAAAAACAAAAAAACAAAAAAACAAAAAAAAAAAAACAAAACAAAAAAAAAAAAAACAAGCATGTGCAAGTATCTCTTAAGGTAGTGCGATGAGTCCTTAGGATATAAGCCTAGATGAGGTGTAGCTGGGTAGTATGATAAATCTATTTTTAGATGTCTCTGGAACCTCCATTCTGATTTCCACAATGGCTATACCAGATTACATTCCCACCATTAATGTAGAGGGGTTCCTCTTTTTCCTCATCCTCACCTGCATTTATTGTCATTTGATTTTTTTTTAATTTTTTTTTCTTTTTACTTATTTATTTGAAAGCAATAGACAGAGAGAAAGAGGCAGAGAGAGAGAATGGGCGCGCCAGGGCTTCCAGCCACTGCCAACGAACTCCAGACGTGTGCGCCCCCTTGTGCATCTGGCTAACGTGGGTCCTGGGGAACCGAGCCTTGAACCGGGGTCCTTAGGCTTCACAGGCAAGCGCTTAACCGCTAAGCCATCTCTCCAGCCCGTCATTTGATTTCTTGATGATAACCATTCTGACAGGAGTGAGAAGAAATCTCAAGGTAGTTTTAGTTTACATTTCCCTGTTATTATATATTGTTATTTTTCAGAACTTGGAATACATCATTCCAAGCCCTTTTGGCATTTAAAGTTTGTGTTGAGTAATCTGCTCTTATCCTGATGGGCTCGCCTGTGACTTGATTTTTCTAACTGCTTTCAATATATGTTCTTTGGTTTGTGTGTTCTGTGGCTTAATTATCATATGATGGTGAGAGGTTCTTTCCTGATTTTCTGTTTGGTGTTCTGAAGGCTTCCTGTATTTGCATTGGCATCATTTTCCCTATTTGGGAGAAGTTTTCCTTTACAATTTTTGTTGAAAATACAAGCTATGCCTTTGGAGTGAAATTCTTTTCCTTCTACTATGCCCTGAATTCTTATGTTTGATCTCTCCATAATGTCCCGAATGTCTTAAAATTCCCATTCATGCTTTCCTATTAGTTTATGTTTCTCTTTGTTGGACTGTATTAGATCTGCCAACTGATCTTCTAGGTTAGATATATTCTGCCCTCTCCTTCCATTCTACTGGCGAAACTTTCTGCAGAGTTTTCTGTTTGACTCACTCTGTTTTTCATTTTTAGTGTGTGTGTGTGTATACATACACACATATACATACATACATACATACATACATACATACATACATAGATATATATATATATTTTTTAATGTAGGGTTTCACTGTAGCTCAGGCTGAACTGGAATTCACTAAGTAGTGTCAGGGTGGCCTAGAACTCACAGTGGTCCTCCTGCCTCTGCTTCCTGAGTGCTGGGATTAAAGGTTTGTGCCACCACACCTGGCCTCATTTCTAATATTTCTGATTTTTTTCCCATTATTTCTGTTTCCTTACTTAGGTCTTGTATGTATTGACCTCCTTATTTTATTAAGTTTGTTTCCTGTGTTCTTCAGGAGTTTGTTTTCTTCTTTGATTTCTTTGAGTATAGATATAGTCATTTTTAAAAAAATCTTTGTCAGGCATTTCATCTAAAACAGTCTTACTGGGGGGAGTCATTTCTGATAGATTTATAATATCTTCAGGGTAGGTGTTTAAGGTGCCTAGTGTAGCTCTTACACTCCAAGAAAACAGCAGGAATGACCATAGGTATTGAATTTGCCTGCTGCTTAAGTATTCTAGGTGGAGTAAGTTACTGGCAAATTCTAAAATTCAACTGAGCAATATACACATTCAATCCAAACCAGCACAGAATATTTCTGCAGTTGTGTGGATTAAAACAACAGATAATCTAATAAACCCAAAGTCCCTAAGGGTATACATTGGCCCACACTCTTAATCCTTTCAACTGGGAGGTTGAGATTTCTGGTTTGAAAGGATTCTGGGTCAGCTTGGTCCTTAGTCAGACCTTGCAATAATGACAGAAGAAAAAGACGAAGACCCTATATATCAGGAAACATTGAAGGCAACTCCAAAATAGAGCTCGTTTGAGATTGGTAAAGCCAACCAAGAATATGTAACACCTAACCTGCCCTGTCATGGAAGGTGAGATAGCACTTCCATTGAAGGCCTATATACCTGGATTTCTGTAAGTAGGCCCTGTTACCTTTTGGGATGGCTTCCAGTCCCAACAATGCTGAGTGCCCACCTCGATCCCCTCTGGTCCTGTGGATCTGTTTTTCTGACAGGCTGTCCTCCTGTGCAGCTGGGGGTTGAATGAGTTCACCAGAGGTTCGCGACACTGATGATTGGGGGTGGGAGTCTGTGCAGGATGCCTGAAGCTATATCAGAGCTCCTCCTCTGGTCCTGTCAGTGTTCTCCTTCAGCACTGCTCAGCTGGTCGCTGCTGTCTCCTCCTTCTGGTTTCTTTGTGATGAGGCTGATGTGAGTGGAAAAATCTGTCCACCTGGTTTCTACTCCTGCAATTCTGTGCAGGCCGGCATGCTGGGCAGGCAGGTGTGGACCTGGGCCACAGACACCTGTGCAGGATTCCAGCTGGTTTTCTCCTTTCTAGAGTATCTGAGTCTCTCCCACTTCTCTCTCCTGTGTTTGATAATAACTTATACACCTTCACTTTTCAGTAGAAGAGCGTATGTTGCTGTTTTTTTCTGCTGATTTCCCTCCCTAGACTGCTTTGTAATGGCTACTATGCTGCCATCTTATCCGGACTTCCCAGTCTTTTCTTTAGAATCAAGTTAGTCCTCCACCTTCTGGGCCCTTCTGGATGTCTCTAGTGTCTGTCGCCCTTTCTCTACCCCCACTGCTTGGGACACTTAATATGTCATTGATCTGTGTGAGTTCTCGTTCAGCTGACAGCTTTCTCATAGGTTTTCTTTGCTTTACCTCTGGACCTTCTTCCATTGCTAACGTAGCTTAGTTTGAGATAGAGTCCGGGGCTGTGCCTCACACTCTTCCAGTCAGTAACTTTGAATTCTCTTCTCTGTCCACTCAGCAACACTGCCAGTTCTATTTGGGTTTCTCTTCTTGACAGTTCTCTGGAAATTGCTTTTAGATAGAAAGTCAAGGTATGTGATGCTCACCAAGATTGGTTTCCTTTTCTCAGTGAGGCAGATAGAGAGCAAGAGAATGGGTGCACAAGGGCCTCCAGCCTGTGCAAATGAATTCCAAACACATGTGCCTCCGGCTTACATGGGTACTGGGGAATCAAACCTGCGTCCTTTAGGCTTTACAGGCAAGCACCTTAAGTGCTGAAACATCTCTCCAGCCCATGTATATATGTATGTGCATGTATGTGTAAGTATATGTGTGTGTGTGTGTGTGTGTGTGTGTGTGTGTGTATGTATGTATACATGTGTACATATGAAAGAATGACCGAAAGAAGCAGGCAGAAAGAGTTAGTATGAGTGCACCAAGGCCTCCTGCCCCACTATGTTATACTATGTATAACTCTAGATATATACACCACTATGTGCATCTGACTTTTATGGGTACTAAGGAATCAAACTCAAGCTATCAGTCTTTGCAAGCAACTGCCTTTAACCACTTACTTAGCCATCTTTCCAACCCAGTTTATAGGCTTTTTTTTTTCTTTTTTTTCTTTTTCAAGGTAGAGTTTCGCTATAGCGCAAGGCTGACCTGGAATTCACAATTTAGTGTCAGGGTGGTCTTGAACTCACAGTGATCCTCCTACCTCTGTCTCCCGAGTGCTTGGATTAAAGACATGCACCACCATGTCTGGCTAGGCTTTTAAAGATACGTATTTTTATCTATATCCCATTGATATTAACAACTTAATAATAATCTAATGCAATTAGTATTCCTTACTAAAATACCCAAGGGTGTTTTTTTTTTTTTTTTTTTTAAGGTAGGGTTTTGCTCTAGCCCAGGCTGACCTGGAATTTGCAATGTAGTCTCTGAATGGTCTTGATCTTATAGCCATCCTCTTACTTCTGCCTCAGAAGTCCTGGGATTAAAGACGTGTGCTACCATGCCTGGCTCTTATCTGAGTTTTTACTTAGTTATCATGTGGCAATTTAATCGCGCCTGTACATAACTGAGTATTCTATTTTGTCTAGAAGATTAAGGTCTCTCTCTCTCGTGTGTGTGTGTGTGTGTGTGTGTGTGCGCGCGCGTGCATATATGTGTGTCTGTACAAATACCCTTATGTATTACATGGCAACATGTATTCACCACTAGATGTTAGTAAGTCAGTTCATTTGTACTTAATATTAGATCACTATCATCAAATAGTCCTTGTCACTAGACTCTGCAAATTCATAGTCATTATATAGTTTAATCTTAATATAATTTAATCAGGTATAGAGCCAAGTACTGCACTGGGCTTGGAATGTCAAAAAGTAATGATGAAACTGGCGTAATAGATAGCTCTAGTTTCTTGAATGTTAGGCATTTTTTTTCTTGTTGTGTAGATTATTTTCTGTTAATTGTCTAAGCTCTGTTCTGTAACATTATCTTGAATTAGTTGAGACAAGGCTTGAAATGTTAGTTTATACATACATGTTTACCTGGCCCCTAACTTTGGGTCTGTGGGAAGCAGAAACACGGTTGAGGAAAGGAGAATGGAAGGGGCTGAGAATAAGATGGATCTTGTAAAGGAATGCCCCTCTGACCTACTTTCTCCTGCTAAGCCCCACCTCCTAATAGCCTTTTCACCCATAAATGTAATGGTTTCATTCATTGATGAAGTTACCTAGTCACCTCTAAATAGCAGCATTAGGTTGGTACTAGCCTTCATTCAGTACAGCTTTGATGATGGGGAGGTACCACATATCCAAACTGTAATAATCTGGCCATGTGTCAGGTTCCATTCATTGTCTAAGCCTACTTGTGGCATCTCATTTAAACTTCATAACAATAATATCTCACTTAATAGATAGCAGCAGCTAAGCTTTATAGATAAGGACATCAGGTTTTAGTTAAACAAATGTGTTCCTGCCATTTTTTTTTTCTTTTAACATACAGATCTAAAGCCTGCCATTACTATTTTAGGCTTCCAATTTGCACCTTTGTTAACATCATTATTTTTTTTCAAGTGCTTTTAGTTGTTTAGTGTATATCAGTTAAAGGTTGACATAAACAGAGAAGCTAAGAGCTGAGAGTGGTTAGAGGTAGTTAACTGAGGGTGTATTTTAAAATACAGAGGTGCACACAGGTAGATTAACTACAGGAAGAGCTGTTGGTATCCTTTTTGATCATCAGTGAGACATATGGTAATAGAAATGTAGATATCTTATATTTAATTTAATTTTAATTTAATTTATTTATTAGAGAGAGCAAACAAGTGAGCGCCAGGCCTTCAGCCGCTGCAAATGAACTCGAGCTTCATGCACCACCTTGTGCATCTGGCTTGCATGAGTCCTGGGCAATCAAACTTGGGTCCTTTGGCTTTTCAGGGAAGCACCTTAACCACTAAGCCATCTCTCCAGTCCCAAGAGCTTATATTTTAGTGTTCTATAGGACATGTAAAAACAGCCAAGATTGAGTGGCTATTTGCATGAGGTAGGTTATGGAGGTGGGAAATGTGACTTCCAGGGTTTTGATTCTTTTTGTGTACAAAATGGTCTTACTAACTATGGTAGAAAAATAGAAGCAGAATGTAAGTTTTGGGGGACTTGAAGTTTGTTTCGTTTAGTTTGCTAATGCTATCTTATAGTCAGTTAGAGAATATGTATATTCCACCCTAATGGTGTTGGCCCCCTTGCTTTACAGTACTTTTAGTGTGCATGATGATACAAGAATTGCTGTTACTATTTAGTAATCTCTAAGTTGCCAGGGCTGTTCTAAGTACTTAACCTATATAACAGCCTTTTCAGGTAGGTAGATACTACATAGAAGTAGTAGAGCTGGGATTTCACATTGCAGTTCTGCCTAGCCTGTGTTCTTTGTGGTGGGGTCCACACTGTTGTGAGTCTGTGGAATAGTAAACTTCAAGGAAAGTGTCCTGTCTGGACAGCACAGTTTGATGTGTTCTAAGACTTCATTCAAGAGAGAAAACACAAGTATTTTGTGTCTAGAGTTTGTTGATTAGAGTTAGGCTTTGCCTTTTGTGATTATAAGTTTGGCTAGATATAGAAAAAATCTTTTTCCTCCTTTAGTGAATTACCTTTTATTAGTCAGTCATAAATACATCTGTGGACCACAAGTATTATTACTCTTACATTTCTGCCATGGATATTCGGACTGTGTCCAGGAGAGTCTAGTATCCTTGAATTAGTTTAGTTCTGTGCTGATATATGTGTTTATTTGGTTGCTTGCTCTTCATTTTTTTTTTTCCTTTCCCAAGGTAGGGTCTCACTAGCTCAGGCTGACCTGGAATTCACTGTGTAGTCTCAAGGTGGCCTCGAACTCACAGCAGTCCTCCTACCTCTGCCTCCCAAGTGCTGTGATCAAAGGCATGTGCCACCACACCCGGCTTCTCTCTATTTTTGGAGGGGGAGGGTGTAGGACCAGAGTCTTACCCTAGCTTAGGCTGACTTGGAACTCACTCGATAGGCCAGGCTGACCTCAAACTCATGCTCATCCTAGCTCAGCCTCCCAAGTGTCAGGATTAAAGATGTACACCACCTTGCTGGACCCCTATATGCTCAGCTCTTGATTACCTGTGTCAATAGTGTGTATCCAAAGGATACTCTTCCATGTGGTTTGGGGGATTATTGCCATATTGTTTGTCATATACATGACAGGTACAAATCACATCATGGCAGTGCTCTTTTAATTTAATTTAATTTAATTTTTGAGAGAGGGAGGGAGGGGGAAAGAGAGAATTGGTCTGCTAGGGCCACAGCCACTTCAGTCAAACTCCAGACACGTCACCTGGTGGGCATGTGTGACCTTGTGCTTGCCTCACCTTGGTGCATCTGGCTTACATGCAATCTGGAGAGAGATTGAGCGTGGGTCCTTAGGCTTCAGCAAGTACCTTAACTGCTAAGCCATTTCTCTAGTCCCCAGCAATGTTCTTTTGATTTGTTTTGTAGGGAGCTAGTTTGTTGGTAAAGGCCTACTCAAGAATTCAAACTATGGCACTATGACATAATAGTTCTCAACTGATGAGAATTTAATATGTGAAAGTAGATTTTGAAAGTTACTAGTGGGGTGGAGAGATGGCTCAATGGATAAGGCACCCATATATAAATAAATAAATAAATAAATAAATAAATAAATAGGGCCGGGAAGATTGATTAATGGTTAAGGCGCTTGCCTACGAAGCCTAAGGACCCAGGTTCAGTTCCCTAGTACCCATGTAAGTCAGATGCACAAGGTGGCACATGTGTCTGGAGTTCATTTGCAGTGGCTGGAAGCCCTGATATGCCCATTCTCTTTCTGTATCTGCCTCTTTTCCTCTCTCCCTCCCTCCCTCTCTTAAATACATAGTAAGATTAAAAGAACATAAAAGCTTATTTATTTATAAGAAGTTGTATAAATACTCCTTTTACTCACTATTTTAATATTAGCATATGCTGTTAATGTTGAGTGACATAACCTGTTCATTGTTGTAAAGGTTTTAATACTGACATTCTGAAGTCCTAATTTACAGAACTGAGATACATCAAATGACATGAATGTTAGGACGTGAGCACTTTTTAACTTCATCTATTTTTTCTAGGAGGAGAGACTTCAGCATGCAAACCTTCGTCTGTCCGGCTTGCACCGTCATTTTCATTCCATGCTGCTGGCCTTCAGATGGCTGGACAGATGCCCCATTCACACCAGTACAGTGACCGTCGCCAGCCAAACATAAGTGACCAGCAGGTTTCTGCCTTATCATATTCTGACCAGATCCAGCAACCTCTAACCAACCAGGTGAGCACACAAGTCATCAAACTCCATGTTGCAATGATAGTTTATTCCTTTAAAATATTAGAGCATTAAATAGGCAAAATATTTTGGTGGGTTTCAGTTTTAAATGTTAATGTAATTGTGTATAGACAGAATATGATGTTTAGAAATTAAAGTTTGTTGGTTCTTCCCACCTCTACATAGCCACTCTGTCATTCTGGAATAGAGAAGGAAAAAAAAAACCTTGGAGCCGGGTGTGGTGGCGCATGTCTTTAGTCCTAGCACTTAGGAGGATTGCCATGAGTTCGAGGCCACTCTGAGACTATGTAGTGAATTCCAGTTCAGCCTGGGCTAGAGTGAAACTTTACCTGGGGGGGGGGGGGAGAAAAAAAAGAACATTAGTTGGGGACCAGGTAAATGGCTCAATGGTTCAAAGCACTTGCTTGCAAAACCTATCAGCCTGTATTTAATCCACAAGCTACCCACCCAAGCCAGATATGGAAAGTGGTGCAAGCATCTAGTGTTCATTTGCAGTGGCAAAGGCCCTGGCACACCCATATACAAATAAAAAATAATAATATTAAAAGAACTAAAAAGCTTGTATTTATGGAAAGGCAACAGTTAAATTTCAGAAAACATCATAGGAAAACAAGATTCTTTTACAGGAAATTTATAGGAACTGATTTTATGTTTAAAAAAACCTAAGAACTAGGGCTGCAGATACAGCTCTTTGGTTAAAGGTACTTGCTTGTAAAGTCTATAATGGTCCATATCTTCAATACCCATGTAAAGTTAGAGGCACAAAGTGATGAATCTGGAGTTCATCCATCCATTTCCCTTTTTCTTACTCTGTCTGTCTCTGTCCCCCCTCCCAAACCCCACACAAATAACAATAGTTGAAAAAAAACAAACCCATAGAACTACATTAAATAGTTGGGCATGGTACCTTATCCCCTGAATGCCAGATCTTGGGAGGCGGAGGTAGAAAGATCATTATGAGTTTGAGGCTACTCTGAACTAGTTTGGGTTAGAATGAGACCCTGCTCTGAAAAACACAAAACATGTAACATTTATAAAATCATAAACAAAACTCCTTCTTAACGATCCAGAGAAAAATAGCTATGCATATTGACTATGCTATTCATCCTAGTAGTGAGAGTACAGATTTAGTATTTTTCCATAAGGGAGATGGTACTAAAAGAATAAATACTGAAATCTATACCTATACACACATACACACAATATGTATACACATGTAGGTGCATCTTCAATATGTGGTAGTTAGCTCTACCCCTACGTTTATTATTGGCTTGGGGAGAATTTTCCTCTGTGCTGTCTTGGGTTTCTGTCCTCAGTGGTATTGGATCTTCAGTGAGCACTGAACAGCATGGCTATTCTTCATGGATTCAGGATTTTAGTGGGCCATTGCTTAAGTTTGTTTTTCTTCTTAAAAATTTATTGAGGATTAAAAAAATACTTCAAAGTATTGCTTTACAATAAATTGTGTTTTCTCTAGTTCAGTAATGTGTGGTTGTAACTAGTTCAGTAATGAATGAATGACTCTTAAGTTTTTTGAGGTAGGATTTCACTCTAGCTCAGCCTGACCTGGAATTCACTATGTAGTCTCATGGTGGCCTCTTAACTCACAACGATCCTCATACCTCAGCCTCCCAAGTGCTGGGATTAAAGGTGTGTGCCACCATGCCTGGCTCAGTAATGAGTGATTTTAATGAATAATTGGATATTTTCTAGTGTTATTATGAGGTGTCCTTTGCCAGTAGTTAAGCTGGCATTCCACATGTTAAACACATGGAACATGTGAATAGCAAAGTTACTGCATACCTTAACAAAATCTTAGGTTTACATTTGAGAATTGAAGCAGGTCATTGGAAGTTCCAAGTTTACAAAGTATTTGTGTACCAGAATAAAACTTTGAAAATCAAATAAGTAATGATGGCATGGTGATTCACTTGTGTTGTTGTTTAGAGAAGCAAAGTGTGTTTGCATTCACTTTCCCTCTTCTCTGAGGCAGTGCATCAGACAAGGATCACTGTTTTCAACCTTTTCTCCAGCTGAGGATCCCAAATGCCCTTTGGATAATATGAAGGCTAGATTTCAGAATCCTGGCTTTCTTAGTCTTAGATTCAGGGCTCTTTCATATCCAATATCTGCCATCTGCAGAGGTTAGGAAAAAGTTATATTTTGGTTATTTTAGTTAATGCATACTGTTTTCATATTCAACAAACATCTTGCTTGTCCAAATTATTTCAAAGATATTTCACTCAGTATTTCTGATTTAAGTTTTAAAATGTTTTGAAAGGTTAACGTGCTGTGAAAAGACCGCACTTTAAGTAACATACTGAGATACTCCTTTCCAAGTCCAGAAATGTCTAACCCTCAGCAAGGCAGTCATTAGAAAGTATCTTTCAGCATTGTGTGCATGTGATTCGGTTTATAAGAAGTATCTCATGTGTTTGTGGCCTTGCCTCAGTGTCTAATTGAGTCAAACACATGGATACCTTATATCTGTTTCTTGATTGTGAAATTGCGACCTGAGAGTAAACTTGCTAAGTACCCATCATTTTGTCGTCGTTAATCATCCTGTTAGTGTCTTAGTACAAGGAAATGAATTAGCTTTAGGATTTTATTTCTACTTAAATTTTTCCTTTCTAAGTGTTTTGAGTGTAATTATCTTTGAAAGAGTAAATGCTGACTCTCAGGCTAGTCTCTCTCTCATGGTGTCTTTGGTAGTTCTTAAACTGTTACCGGTCCCTTGAACCCAGGTGACAGGTGTTCCTTGCTGTATTGGTTGTTCTCAAAGGAACAGAAATGTAGTATCATGGTGTTTCTCTTTCCTCATCATATATGGAAATATGAAGTAAATATGAATAAAAGGAACAAAATTGGAACTGTTAGGCTAGAAAATAATTTTTGAGTAAACTCTAGATCTTATACTAAAGGATCTCTTCAGACAAAAAAGGGCACTGGTTGTGGTAGACCAAAGTAAAAGGCATTCACTACCCTGTTGCCTTGTGATCTGTGTGAACAGAAAGGGAAAGAGTGGAGCATTTGGGAGGCATGGTGTTCCAGTTCCCAGAACCAGATAGCTGAAGTAGCAGGGTAATGTCTCATCTTGCAGTTTTATACCTCTGCAGTGTACTAGGCTGTTGTTTCTTCTGCCTCCAACCCTCTTAGGAACAGGGTGGCAGCTAGCTACTCTGCCTTCTCTTGATACTGTGATTAAAGGAAGCAGGAGGTCCAAGTGTCAGATGCTGGGGGCTGGCCCTGAGACTTAGTATAGATATGTGACTGGGTATCTGGTAGAGTTGTGCTTTCAATTTTTGGATTTGTACTTAGTAGCCACATGATAAATGGGTTGTTTGTAGAAATCACTTTCTCTTCATTTGAGATTGTTTCTCAAAGGTGCTGTTGGAAGCACTGAAATTCACTGAGTCAAGGTACTTTCGTGGACAGAAAGCATCTGTTTTATATATACAAGGATCTCTAGAATTGCCATTTCTTTTTACTGGGAGTGTACAAGGAAAGTATAGTCTAAGAGTGGGATAATCAGTCTGTCCTTGCAGGTGGGATCTGTCCAGTGGTGGTAAAAGTGATTCACTCTGTGAAGTGCCAAGCACACTCAGGTGGAATCCAGAAATTGGACCAGGTGGTTCAGCTACTGTTTGATTTCATGCTATTTTTTTTTTTTTTTTGAGAGGGTTTCTTTGTGCTGCTAATGTTGCTTTCATACCTGCAGTCCTGCCTCAAACTCCTGAGTACTTGGAACATATTCTTAAAAGACTGAGCATTATTCCTGGATTAAGTTGCCATATAATTAATATTAATAAATTCACATGCTCTTTAAAAGTGTGCCATAATGATTTTGTCCCTGAAGCACCTAAAATGACTAAAAGGATGGAAGAGACCTGTCTCATAGGCCTTGGCCCATTGTCAGTGTAAAGGGTCTCAGTGTTCTTCACTGGCCTTCAGACTGTGGTCAGGTTTTGTAACATGGGATCTCAGGGTCTTGCCCTTAAATAGTGATAGGAATAGTACTTAACTTTCATGAGATACATGTAAAAATGTGAATGCTCAAGAATAATGTTTAGGCTGAGTGTGGTGGCACACACTTTTAATATCAACACTTGGGAGGTAGAGGTAGAAGAATTGCTATGAGTTTGAGGCCAGCCTGAGACTACGTAAGGAAATCCAGGTTATCCTGGGCTACAGTGAGCCCATACCTCGACCCCCCTCTGCAAATAGTATGCTTAGAACTGGAAAGATAGCTCAGTGATTAAAGGTGCTTGCAAAGCCTGACGGCCTGGGTTCAATTTCCCATGTAAAGACGGATGCACAAAGTGGCACATGTATCTGGAGGTGACTTATGGTGGCAAGAGACCTTGGCATGCCCATCCCCTCTCTCTGCTTGCAAATATTTTTTTTTTGTTTTATTCTCTTTTTTGTTTTTCCAATGCAAGGTCTCACTCTACTAGCCCACGTTGTTCTGGTATTCACTATTCTCAGGCTGGCCTTGAACTCATGGTGCTCCTCCTACCTCTGCTTCACAAGTGCTGGGATTAAAGGCGTGTGCTACCACACCCAGCAAGGGGGAAATATATATATATTTTCTAAGATACAGTCTCGTTCTAGCCCAGAGTGGCCTCTAAACTCTCAGTGATCCTCCTATCTGGGCCTTCCAAGTACTGGAATTAAAGGCATGCACCACCAAAGATGGTGGCATAAAAATATTTTTTAAAAGATCATGTTTGGTAAATATTTGTTGTTACTTTACTATTGAGCTGTTCAGCTGGATTTACCAGTAATACTGTTTATCAGCTTTTATTACACTGGTGATGGAACTTTGCACTGATTTGGTGAGACCTTACATGGAAGTTGCATTCTGTGAGTCCAAGGAAGGGCCTGTTGAATGAGTTACTTTCATCAAATTAATGCAAGAACTTAAGTTTAAAAAAGAAGAAAGTTTGGGCTAGATTGAGGCTCTGTCTCAAAAAAAGCAAAAAATAAAGATTTTGTTTTGTTTTGTTGAGGTAGGGTCTCACGCTGGTCCAGGCTGACCTGGAATTAACTATGTAGTTTCAAGGTGGCCTTGAACTCATGGCAATTCTCCTACCTCTGCCTCCCAAGTGCTGGGATTAAAGGCATGTGCCAAGGCCAAGCAAAAAACTCTTTTAAAGATAGAAGATGCCCTTTAATTAAAACTTTTTAATACTTTAAATACTTATAATATTCACATAAAACAACTGTGTTATTTATTACTGATCCTGGTTATTCAGTATGGTTCCAAGGAATGAATTTAGTTTTAAGTCTGTGTTTATATTTTTAAGAAGCAAAAGTACATACTTGGAAATTTGATTTCTGTCTTATTAATTCTGAAGATGTCTTCAGACATAGAGTTATAATCACTGAAGGCCATCCCCTTGTATGTTAGTTTATTTGCAACTTGAAGGAGATGATCTTGAGAAGAGAAATCATCAGCTTCATTCAGTGAATTTACCACTTGGATAAAAAATTTTCAGGATTTGAGTACGTATACAGAGGAAGCTAACTTCAGAATTAGTTTACAAGAAGGTACACCTGAGCAAAGATTTAAGTGTTAACAGTTCTCCAAGCTATGCCCCTCAAACAGACTCGCGTACTTTGAGCAAGGCTTGGTGGTGTGAGGTGGAGAGCTTCTGGTTAATTTTACTGGAATAAATATTCATATGAGCTGGACAGGAACATAAGGATGGGTGGGCTAGTGGCCATAACTTGTATTGGTGTCATTGCCTGTGATGGTCACTAATTGCAAGACTTGGTGGGGTGCTTCCTTTCTGAGGTGTGATGATCAGTGGTAGATAGTACTTGAAGAGCAAGCACTCCAGGAACTTTGGTATTCAGGTATCCTTTTGGATTGGAGGGTAGGGCCTGGTGGTGTGAGGAGCTGTGTGCCGGCTTGTTCTTTGGTTTCTTAGGAAGGGGTAGGTTGCCTTGATGGCTGAGTGTCTATACCTGTGCCTCATACAAACCAGCTCAGGTTTTAGGAATGATTCATAGGGCAAAAAACAAAACAAAACATTCTTTGGCCTAACTGGTTAATGGAGAAACCTTGTTGAGTCCTGTCACATGTGTCTCCTGGATCAGGCTGTGTCTATAATTCTTTTGCCTAAATTTTGGGGAACACGTTCTAAACCTGGACTTTTGGGCACATTCTAATTTCATTTATTTGTTGAGGTGGTCATCTTTATTAGGATTCACATCAAAAGAATGACTTTGAAATGTATAATCTTCTAATGGAAATGCCTTATTTTTTTCCCCAAAAAAGTTTTATGTAGTTATGGAAGAGGGAGTTCCATGAATGCTGTATAGTTAAAGAGCTAGTCTTTTCTGTCTGTTTAAGGTGATGCCTGATATTGTCATGTTACAGAGGCGGATGCCCCAAACCTTCCGTGATCCAGCAACTGCTCCCCTGAGAAAACTTTCTGTTGATTTGATCAAAACATACAAACATATTAATGAGGTAAGAAACCAAGTTCTTACTGTACTGTCTGTTGTGTGGTAGAACGAGTGGGAGAAGTGATTTTGTGCCTATTTAAATACCTTAAACTACTTTTATTCCTGATGATTATTATTTATGATTGTAAATGCCGACAGGTTCATGACTTACAGATAGTATAATTGCAGCATTGGGCAAGGTATCTACCAGCATTGCAAAGAGAGACCTGTAGTTCATATGCTGAGTTAGTTCTTATTTCTAGAATAGCTTTTCCCTGGTCCAGGAAAGGGAGAAATAATGACTATAAAAAGTATGCATGAAAAAAAAAGTACACATGGGTTAGACTTCAACTTAAATTTTTTATATATAGTTTCTACTTTTGCTCCAATATCAGGAACCTCGTAAGACATATTTAATATACCAAGTGACTTTCATTGTTTTAAGTTTTTGTGGTTTTTTTTTTCCCCCTTTCTTTTGAGACAGGGTCTTACTCAGTAGCTCAGGCTGGCCTCTGAACTTCAATCCTCTTGTCTCAGCCTCCTAAGTGCTGGGCTTATAGATGTGAGCCACCATGCCCAGCTATGTGTGTTCTTTTGTCTGTACCTTCCTGTGGTAAGTGATCCAAAATATTTTTTTGTAAGAGTAAATATAAATAATAAAATAGGGTATTGAATTGCTTGACGTATTGCCCCAATTTCTCTGTACTTTTTCTTTTTGGTTGCTGTTTGCTTCTGACCTCAAGCCTAGCTGTACAATGAATTGTTAAGTGAGGTTATCTAAAGAAGAGGCAAGGCCATGCTTCCTCTTCCAGTTGGAGCACTGAATCCGTTTACATTAAGGCTGTATGTTTTGACACCTTTACACCTCTTCATTAGAAAGGTGTCTTTACCATCATAAGAGGAGGAAAAGATCATGACATCAAAATAAAAGAGAGACTGATTGAGATGGGGAGGAGATATGATGGAGAATGGAATTTCAAAGGTGAAAGTGGGGGGGTATTAACCATGGGATATGTTTTTTATAATCATGGAAAATATTAATAAAAACTGAGAAAAAAAGAAAGGTGTCTTTACATGCATGCAAATTTTTATGGGCCTTCAGTGCTATTTAATGCCAGTGGTATCACATTGCCATGGCAGTGTGGCAAGACAGAATTAGCATTAACTCAATGGGGACTGTTTCTGCGTTAGATTTTGTGCACATTTGCATATTAAATGATGTACAAAGCAACTTGTGATATTCAGTTACTTGTTAATTAGAAGCTTTGCTAAAGCTTGTTTTTAAATGTATTGCAACATTGTAAACCAGACCTTTTCTGACTTTATTCTGTAGAATGTAACAACATTTATTCAAAGTTTGGTATCAAGGTTTTGGTCTGTTGCCCAGCTCAGCCCCACTTCCTTTTAAAACTAGTTTAAGAAACTATGTTTTAAGAAAAGCCGGTGTAAGAAAAGTAACTGAGGGAAGTGGGCATGCCTATTTTCCCTCAATTACTAGATTATTCTTGATGTAAAGAAGTGATTTTAATAAGGTTCATCATGATTTCAGGTTAGTCCAACTGTCTGCATTTAAACTTTTATTTTAAAAATCTTTTGCTTTAAGCCAGGCATTGTGGTACATGTCTTTAATTAATCCCAGCACTTGGGAAGCAGAGGTAGGAGGATTTCCGTTCAAATACAATGTTGGCATTAACCAGGAAAGGGAATGTGAGGGAACTTGAACTAAGCATGAAAATGTTATTTGGTGTTTCTTCCTGTATGTTCATTGTATTCCTAAGATCTATACTATCTCACTCTATGTAAATTATACCCTGATTTTACAGTGGGATCTTTTTATTCTTCTTTAATGAGATACTTTTCATAAGTCACTATTTATAAGATATCTCTATATTACAGCTATGCATTGAATGCCTATAAACATTTTCCCATTGGTCATATTAATATTTGAGTCCAAATATCAATTGTAAAAGAATCCCTTATTTCATTTTTACATTGTTACAAGGAAGAAATATTCATCAGTTTATAGTAATAGGTTTATCTCAAGTATACTTTTTTTGGGGGGCCCTTTGAGGTAGGGCCTTACTCTAGCTCAGACTGACCTGGAATTCACTATGTAGTCTCAGGGTGGCCCCGAACTCATGGCGATCCTCCTACCTCTGCCTCCTGAGCACATTAAAGGTGTGTACCACCATGCCTGTCTCAGGTATACTTTCATATTTACCTCTAATGGTGACTTAAGCCCCACATGTATTATCATTCTAGGTTTACTATGCAAAAAAGAAGCGAAGACACCAGCAAGGCCAGGGAGACGATTCCAGTCACAAGAAGGAGCGGAAGGTTTACAATGATGGTTATGATGATGATAACTATGATTATATTGTAAAGAACGGAGAGAAGTGGATGGACCGTTACGAAATTGACTCCTTGATAGGCAAAGGTTCATTCGGACAGGTAACCTATTGGAAAATGCTGAATTTCATTAACTAGAACTTTTTGGTTTTTCGAGGTAGGGTCTCGCTCTAGGCCAGGCTGACCTGGAATTCACTATGTAGTCTCAGGGTGGCTTTGAACTCATGGTGATCCTCCTACCTCTGCCTCCTGAGTGCTGGGATTATAGTGTGTGCCACCACACCCGACTTAAAATTTATTTATTTATATTTTTTTGTTTACTGTTTTGAGAGACACAGAGAAGGGGGGAAGAGAGAGAATAGGTGCACCAGGGCCTCCTGCTACTGCAAACAAACTCCAGATGCATGCACCATCTTGTGCATCTGGCTTACGTGGGTACTCGGGAATCGAGCCTTGAACCAGCGTCCTTAGACTTCACAGGCAAGCACTTAACTACTAAGCCAACTCTCCAACCCTTAGAATTTATTTTTATATTGCTATTTATTTGAGAGGAGAGAGAATGGGCACACCAGGACCTTTGGCCACTACAAATGAACTCCAGATGGCATCTGCTGCCTTATGCATCTGGCTTACATGGGTCCTGGGGAATCGAACCTGAGTCCTTTGGCTTTGCAGGCAAGTGCCCTACTGCTAAGCCATCTCTCCAGCCCCCTCATTTTCTTTCTTTTCTTCTTCCTTTTTTTTTTTTTCTTCAGTAGTATTGGTTGTAGCCCAGACTACCCTTGAACTCACTGTGATTCTTCTACCTCAGCCCTGATTAAAAGCAGGTAACATCATGGCATAGAACTTCTTTTTGATCATGTTGTTAGACCTTTTCCTCAGTAGTACACTTTTTTTTTCTTAAATACTTATTAGCATTAATAAAGCCAAAGAGAAGAGGAAAGTAACAAAGATGGAGGAACCACATTGTGCAGTTTTATCAGTGAACACATTTTTAATAGTAAATAGATCTAAGCAATGGATATGACAATGATCATAATTCTCTATCAACTATAAAACTATAAAAACTGTAGTTAATTTATTAGGCTGCCTACTACTATTAACTAGTGACTGGGTCGCTAATGGGACTTCTTTCATTTGGGCTCCATGTAGTCTGAATGATTTCAACAGTGGTGTTCTGTTTGATCAGCCCTCTTGCAGGAGAACTGGGTTGCCATTTTCAGGTGGTACAGTACATTTTTCTTTTTACACTCTTCTGGAGGCTTGAGGCTGTGTCCAAGGCTTTTCTTCTACCTCATCTTCTGACTGCCCCAGGATGCCGCCTTCTAGTCCTCCGATCACGACTGGAACAACCCTAGTAGATAGTCTTTTTTTCTCGTCATTCTTAGCCTCTTTTCTCCTTTCTTAGCCTCTTTTCTCCTTGCACAGTTCTTCTTTTCTTTCATCAATACCCAGCCTTGCTGCAGAGCATAAAATCCTAGAAACAAGTTTTGTGGATCCATCTGTAACACCCAGGCCCAAGAGTGCTCAGTGCTTCCTCACATAGTTTTGGAGACAGAAATCAATGTATCTCGGGCTGCCCTTGGTCTTTCTTCCTGCTTTAGCCTTCTGAGCTGGGATTGCAGGCATGTGCTCCTGCTTAGACTTGTAAAAAGCTTTCTGTTGGTGCTTCCATAGTTCCCACCTGGTCCTCCTCCCTTGAGTCACAGAGCTCTGTTTTTGACTGATAGGATTTATTAATGCTGTTCTTCATTCACTCTATAAGGAAAATTCACCATGTGACCAATGTAATCATGACATTAGTAGTCACATGTGTAAACCTAGAAAACATAAGCTCCAGACATGTAAACAAAGCAAGCATGTGCAAAGACTTCTAACCTCTGGAATGGATCTGCCAGGTCTAAACACCATGTATGTCTCCTCTCTCCCTCCCTATTGTTTTTTTTTTTTTATTTATTTGACAGCAACAGACAGAGAAAGAGGTAGGTAGAGAGAAATAGAGAGAATGGGTGCACCAGGGCCTCCAGCCACTGCAAATGAACCTTTCTACATCTGGCTAACGTAGGTCCTGGGGAATCGAGCTTCGAACCAGGGTCCTTAGGCTTCACAGGCAAGCGCTTAACTGCTAAGCCATCTCTCCAGCCCTGTCATTTTGTTTTTTGAGGTAGGGTCTCCCTCAAGGCTGGGCTGACCTAGAATTTGCTATGTAGTCTCAGGCTGCTCTGGAACTCACGGTGTTCCTCCTACCTCTGTCTCCTGAATGCTAGGAATAAAGGTGTGCACTTTTTCATGCCCAGCTTGTCTTTTATTTTTCATGATTGAAGGAACTTTCCTCTGCTTTGTAAAGCCCCATTTTCTTCTGCATCAAGGCTTTCTTGGTGTTTTCAGTCCTTTATTAATGAAAAACTTCCTGTTATAGAAGGAAGAGTTTCTGTGTTTTTATTAATCAGAGCACCTTTAAAAAGGCATTTCTGGGGGGCTAGAGAGATGGTTTAGTGGTTAATGCATTTGCCTACTAATCCTAAGGACCCAGGTTCAACTCCAAAGTACTCACATAAGTCAGATGAACAAGGTGGGCATGTGTCTGGAGTTCCTTTGCAGTGGCTAGAGGCCCTGGTGTGCCAATTCCTTTCCTCCCTCTCTCCCTCTCTCCTCCCTTCCTTCTTCTCTCTCTCCCTTCTTCTAATAAATAAATTTTTTAAAAAAAACTTTTTTTCAGGGAATTTCTGAGGCTGAACTCTAAACCAGCGCTGTAAACACCAGTGGTTACTATCTTAACCAGAGGTGTGAGCACAGTAGATGCAGAGTTGTTGTCTCTACTTTGAGAGCAAGTGTGCAGAACATTGTCTGGGCAATTGTAGTTCCCTTTTCATTCTGGGACACCCACCCAGAAGCTGCCCATGGAAGGCTTACAGATTCCAGGGGAAGCTCCATGGACATGAAAGAAACTAGCTCACTTCATTACACATCTGTAACAGGCAGAGACTATACTAACTAGAGCTCAAGTTGGCTTTGAACAAACCCTGGGGTTAGACTCAAGATCCACCCCCAGGCTGGGCTCCCTCTGCTGAAGGTAACTTAATTTTAATTAGAAATACCCAAGGCTATGGGGACATTTATATTCAAAACCACCTCATCAGTTGCCCTCAAGAAGGCTTTTTTGTTGTTGTTGTTGGTTTGTGTGTGTGTGTGTGTGTGTGTGTGTGTGTGTGTGTGTGTGTGTGTTTTGAGGTAAGGTCTCACTCTAGCCCAGGCTGACCTAGAATTCACTAGTCTCAGAATGGCCTCGAGCTCATGGTGATCATCCTACCTCTGCCTCCCAAGTGCTGGGATTAAAGGCGTGCGCCACCACGGCTGGCTAAGAAGACATTTTTTTGCTCTAGCTTTTGTTGCATCCATCATGAAAGTTATGGGTATATGTTGCTTGTTCTATAAACTGAGCTGTCCAGGTTTTCAGTCTTTGAACTCATGTGTCTCTTTTGTTCACTTTGACTTCTCATGTTCTTTAGAGCAGAGAAGAATCTATAAAAATATAGGTAAATTTGACCTTGGTCCCTTCTTACTGTGTCAGGCTGATTGTTCCCTCTCTGGTTGAGGTATATACACAGTGTTTATGTTACATTCAGGATCTCATTCAACACATGATGCCTTTCATTTTGATGAGGCTTATTTTCTTCAGGTTTTTTTTTTTTTTTTTTTTTTTTTTTTTTTTGGTGAAATAAGGGGCTTTCCTCATTTCTTTAGCCATTGGTTATCAGCCCCAGTTGCACATTGAAATTTCCCAGAGTACTTTAAAAAAATGAACTGATACATGAGATAGATTGATGGATGGATGATATATAGGAAAGGATAGGATACGGTAGATATAAATTGTCTCAGTGTCTGGGTTCTGGGCACTGGTACTTTTTACAACTTCCTATTAATATGTAAAGTAGAATTTAAAAATCAACAGTGCTTTAGGGTTTGCCAGCTAGCCATTTGTCAAGTCAATGAGTCCTTCAGCCCTTGTGAGTGACATTTGTCCTGGATTGTTGGGATATGGGCACTTGCTGTTCTTGCCATGATGTCGGTGGGGTCAAGGGAAGAGGGCCCCCAACAGGAAAGGTAGGGGCGACTTTCAGGATGGAGTGAAAGCAGAGATACTGCATTTTTCATCCCAACTCTTGATTTCTAGCTAAACCATGTGTGATTTTTTTTTTTGTTTCCAATACATTTGTCTTTGACTGATTGAGATTTTAGAACTTTATAATCTTTGTTCCCTAAATCCAGTGATTCTCAGCCTTACATCAAAGTCATCTGAAATTCTTAACAATCCCCAAACTTTTTAAAGTGCTGGAAAATGCATTTAAAACTATTACCTACCGAGACTATGTATATTACAAATATAATATTAATTACATGTAGTTGTTTAATCTCTGGGTAGTAGAACTTAAAACTAACATAATTTGGAGCTGGAGTGATGGTTCAGTGGTTAAAGGTACTTGGTTGCAAAACCTGTCATCACAGGTTTGATTCCCCAGTACCCATAAAGCCAGATAATACAAAGTGGTGCATGTGTCTGGGGTTCATGTGCAGTGGCAAGAGGCACTGGTATGCCCATGTTTATATTCATTCTGTCTCCCTCTTCTCTGTTTCTCTCAAATAAATAAGAAGATAAGGAATATTTTTTTAAAAAGTATCATAATTTTATAATTATAACTTTAGCATATTGTGGGGCTTTTTCTGATTTTTTTTCCAGTATAAACAAATTCTTTAATATACCTTTGTTTATACATGAGAATCTCATTTGTCTGTCACCTGAGATGCATTAGAAACTTGTATTTCATATGTAATCTTGGAATTAAGACCAATTTTTTCACATCAAAAGAATAATTGGGTAGGAAGAGCAAAGGAGGTAAACAACTGTTGTTATTTTATTAACGAAGTTATCCATATCATAGGTATTTAGGAATAGTGTAAGGAAGATAGCAGAAGAAATTTAGAGCAAAAGGTAGATTTAATGTCACTCTGTAGTAATGCAAATTATATATTGAATAGAAACTTGGGTCAGAGGAATGTACAATTGAATGAGAATTAGGCAGATTTATAATGTGGAGAGATGTAGACCTGTGAAATTGAGAATTACTGTCTTTTTATCTTTTAGGTTGTAAAAGCATACGACCGGGTGGAGCAGGAATGGGTTGCCATTAAGATAATAAAGAATAAGAAAGCTTTTCTGAATCAAGCCCAGATAGAAGTGCGACTTCTGGAACTCATGAACAAACATGACACGGAAATGAAGTACTACATAGGTAAGCAGCAGGCAGCCGGCATGTTGGGAAATGCCAGCAACTTTATCTGAAAGGTATTGTTTTTTTGTTTTTGTTTTTCGAGGTAGGATCTCACTCTAGCTCAGGCTGATCTGGAATTCACTATGGAGTCTCAGGTGAAAGGTATTGTTTAAAAGTTGATTTCTAAAGTTGAAACAGCCATCCATGGTGGTGTATGCCTTTAACCCCCCAGCATTTGGAAGACATAGGTAGGAGGATCATAGTGAGTTCAAAACCACCCTGAGACTACATAGTAAATTCCAGGTCAGCCTGGGCTAGAGCGAGATCCTACCTTGAAAAACCAAAAACAATGACAACAGAAAGTTGCAACTGGTTTTTTATTTGCTTTAGTACTGTGTGTCAATACAGGAAGTCATTGCAGGAGTAACTAATATCATTTTCAACTCAGCACAGCAACTAGGCATAAGATTAAGCTAATTTGTTGACAGTGGCTGTGGAGACATTTGTGTGGAATGTTAGAACCAAGGTCTTACTCTCCTCCCCAGACTGTCCATTGGGCAGTATTGGAAATAGTTAGTTACTATAGCAGAAAAGAGATGTTATCCAGGACACGCTGGCCTCCTGCCATACTCCTTATGCTTTTTTTTTGTGACATCTGTAATAGTCACGGCAGTTCTGAGAGGAAGAGGGTTAGAATTCTTAAATTATAGGTGGTTTATATCAGTAGTAGCAGTGCCAAGGTCACAGGAATGTGGAGTAGGCTCTGCCTAACCCCAAACCTATGTTTGTTTCATTATTGTCATCTCCTTGCTGAAAACAATACTAGACCAAAGAATTTGGGAAATGTGAAAGTGTAGTGCCTATTGGTTTATAATTACATCTTCTTTTATACTATTTTTAATCAGACCTAAGATGTCTTCTTATAAGACACTATTATTTTAGTCAAGAAAAATACCACCATATTTACGTATAGGGTACATTTATTTTACCTTAGGATCAATAAAGCATAAAGGTCTGTAGGTCCATATCTATAGTAACTCATATTCAGAAGTACTGTCCTTACCATGTGAATACAGGATAAATTTTATTTAACTCTAATGAAAAAGACCAGAGAAATAGGTGATGAAGTGTCTTAAATAAAACTGTATTTTACATTGGCACCATGTTTGTTGTGGTCAGCTTTGCATTGCTGGATAAACATCCACCTAGCAATAGCTTATGGGAGGAAGGGATTCATTTCAGGCTCAGAGAGTCCAAGGGAATACCATCATTCTTCCTCCCACTTCCTTCTTTCTCCCTCTTCCTCCCTCCCTATTCTTTCCCTCCTCCCTCCTTCTTTCCTCCTTTTTTCTCTTCCTTTCTTTTTTTGAGGCAAGCCCCAAACTTGCCTTTTTTGTTTGTATGTATGTATTTATTCATTTGAGAGCAACAGACGAGAGAGAGAGAATGGGTACACCAGGGCCTCCAGCAACTGCAAACTAACTCCAGATACACACACCACCTTGTGCATCTGACTTACATGGGTACTGGGGAATTGAGCCTCAAACCAGGGTCTTTAGTCTTCACAGGCAAGCACTTGACCACTAAGCCATCTCTCCAGCCTTTTTTTTTAAAGAAGAAAAATGAGAGCTTGTGAGAGAGACACATAGAGAGAATTGGTGTGCCAGGACCTCTAGCCACTGTAATTGAAATCTAGACACTTGTACCACCTTGTGCACATTTGCAACCTTGTACCTGTGTCACCTTGTGTACCTGGGTTATGTGGGGTCTGGTGAGTCAAACATGGGTCTTTAGGCTTTGCAGGCAAGCTCCTTAACTGCTAGGCCATCTTTCCAGGCATTCTTCTTTTTTGAAATATATAGTGCATTTTTGTTTTTTATAGTTACTTAACCTTTGCCATGGAACATGAGAACTTATGACTTGAGCCTTCTCTACTCCTCTTCCTTACTCTGCTTCACAATATAATTTCTTTTTGTTGTTGTTTTTAAGGTTTGGGTCTCACTTTAGTCCAGGCTGACCTGGAATTCACTATGTAGTCTCAGGGTGGCCTTGAACTCACAGCAATCCTCCTCACAGTACAATTTCTAATATGGGATGTTTGATACCTACAGTGATTTTAAGTTTAAAGAAACTTTGGTTTACTTGACAGAGCCTTATCAACTCTCTGCTCTCTCCAAAATCCATTTAAAAATCAAATATAATTGTGTTTGAACTTTCCTTAATAATGTTTTACTATTCAACACATTGTAGGTACTCAATAAATAAACAGTGAAGTGGAAGTGAATAGATTTTTCATTGGGAAAACAGTCTAGGCACAGCTTCTTAAAGGGATTCCATAATCATAATTGAAATTCTTACTTGAGTTGTCTTTTGCATTCCTTATGTGGCTACTGCTTAATCAGGAGACTAAGTCTCTTCAGGGGCCATGTGTATGGGATATCAGGGCATCTATGCACTAGAGTGACTAGGAGCAGACGTGATGTTTCCTAGCTGACCTTTAAGGATTCCTTTTATTGCTGACATTTCTTTAGATTCCTGTTTAAGTCACGTGTTATTTTTCCTAGCTCATGATCACCCATACCATGAGTAATCTAAAGTGGCCAGTGTTGGTGTAGAGTAAAGTGCTTCAAAGCAGGCTACTACACTGAAAGCCACACTCTGTGTGGCTCTCACTGTGTAGAAGGAGAAGCGTGCATTTGTGATACCAAAAGGCCACCTTGTAGATAATCTCACAGCTAGTGGTGTAATGTCATACCAATTGAATTAGAGGTACACAGTCTGTAAACAACAACAACAACAAAAAGACCTTCAGTCTTGCACAAGATTTCTCTTTATATCAGTTTACTGAGCATAATTAAATGCTTTGGTCACAGACTCCCAATACCTTACAGTGCAGGATTTTCCGACATTTGCTACATTTACCTGATTGGGTTGGGGGGACATACTTGGATGATTGTCAGAAAATTGCTAGTCGATTGGTGAAAATTACTATTAAACACACACACACATATATATATGCCAAGAAAGAGGGTTGCCACATACAGCTTTGTTACAAGCCATCAGAGATCCTAGTGTGGGGGAGGATGAGCAGAACAAAAAGCAAAAACCAACACCATCGTATTGGTGCTTTCTTACTTTGTATCATGTATGGACAGGCATTGGCTTAATTCAGCAAAGAGTAGTTAAGACACTCTTAAAGAAGGTAGAGTGGGCCATTAGTGCTGGCTGCTGATCTCTAACCCTAGCTTAGGTCTCACTCTGCATTTGGCATTGTCATTATTGCTGTTCTCTTACTGGTGTGTAAACTTATAAAACTTTTTTTACTCTTTCAGTGCATTTGAAACGCCATTTTATGTTTCGAAACCATCTCTGTTTAGTTTTTGAAATGCTTTCCTACAACCTCTATGATTTGTTGAGGAACACCAACTTCCGAGGTGTCTCTCTGAACCTAACACGAAAGTTTGCACAACAAATGTGCACTGCACTGCTTTTCCTTGCGACTCCAGAACTGAGCATCATTCACTGTGACCTCAAGCCCGAGAACATCCTTCTTTGTAACCCCAAACGCAGTGCAATCAAGATTGTTGACTTTGGCAGTTCTTGTCAGTTGGGGCAGAGGGTAAGTATTCTTCTAGACTTTAGATTTAAAATAAATTTAGGGGGAACCATGTAGGTAGATACTGGAATTGTTACTACTAACGGGTTTATATCAGTAGGTAGTTAGAGGATGGTTATCTTTAAAATGTAGTGTGACTGAAAGAAGGGGCACAGAGTAAGTACACAGGGTGGAAGGTGTACTCTGAGTCACTGATTCCCCAAAAGAAACTGACTGGTGCATTCATAACCTCACAGAAATTACCACTAACCCCATGGAGAAGGACACTGAGTGGAATGGGGCCAGGGGAGAGGGACATAAGAGTATAGCTGATGGGAGTGAACTAATTTGCAATATATTCTGCTAATGCCCATTTAAAATACAAATAGTAGAATTTTGAATTGGAAGATAATGGTTTTTAAAATGAATATATTTAAAATTATATGCATACTAAAAATTTAAGGGAGAATCAGAGATGAAAGAATTAAATATTAGGTGATTTTAACAATCTCTTAAGCAGCACCAAGTTAAGTGTTTTTCCTCAAAAACTGTGTTGAGTAAAAGCACATTTAGGACTTAAAATTTTATTAATTAGAGAGAGTGTGCGTGTGTGCGTGTGCAGGCGCACGTGCATCAGTGTTTCTAACTGCTGCAAACATACTCCAGAAACATGCCATGTGCATCTGGCTTTTGATGTGGACACTAGGGATCCAAACCTGTGCCAGCAACATTTGCAGGCATGTGCTTTAACCACTGAGCCATTCCCCAGCCCAAAAAATGTGCTATTTTTTATATTAGTTGTGGTACTATATAGAAATGGCACAGTTAATGGACATGGACTTTTTTTTGGTCCCGAAATAGAGTTTCACTCTAGTGCAAGCTGACTTCAAACAAAACTCACTGTTAGTCCCAGGCTTGTCTCGAGCTCACAGTGATTCTCCTACCTCTGTCTCCTGGGTACTGGGATTAAAGGTGTGCATGATCATGCTCGGCCTTTTTTTGGGGGGTGGGGTGTAGGGGTTGAGGTAGGATCTCACTGTAACCCAGTCATAATTGGAATTCACTATGTGGTCTCTAGGTTGGCCTTGAATTCACAGCGATCCTCCTACCTCAGCCTCTCCAATGCTAGAATGAAAGGTATGCAAAACCATGCCCGGCAACATGCTTATTTTGAAGTTTCTTACCCTCCACTATATTAGAATTTTCATAAGTATGATGCAAGTCTAGAGTGGTTTCCGTCATACTATTTAAAAATAGCCATTTCCATATTGCTTAAGTTTAGATGACTTAGGAACATGACTTGCCCTTAGTATGCTTTCCAAGGTTAGGAAAATACTCTTGAACAGCATCCTTACATGCAGGATAGAAATTATAGGTTGGTTCTTACCTTGAAAGGGATTAAGATGAGCTTGGTTAATAATTTGCTTACTTGGTATGCTACTTTTCTATTTATATAAACATATGAGAAGTTTGTTTCTTTTTTGTTTATTTATTTGTTTATTTGAGAGCAATAGACAGGGAGAGAAAGAGACAGAGAGAGAGAGAGAGAGAATGGGCGTGCCAGGGCCTCCAGCCACTGCAAACGAACTCCAGTTGCGTGTGCCCCCTTGTTCATCTGGTAACAGGGGTCCTAGGGAATTGAGCCTTGAACCCGGGTCCTTAGGCTTCACAGGCAAGTGCCTAACTGCTAAGCCATCTCTCTAGCCTTTAAAAAAAAAAATCTAATGTTACTATTTTATATTGGCTTTTCCCAAGTTGGTGAAATTATTGTCTTGTCCAGCTTTTGTCTAGACTTTAGGTTGAGCAGATTTATTTAATTGGGAAGCTTTATAGCCAATTAGCAGGATTATCTGTTGTTTTTGCAAGATATCTAATAGTATCGAAGCTTGTAGATGATGAAATTTATTTTTTAATTGGAGTAAGAAGCAAAGTGTTTGCTTTCAAATGCCTCTCAAAATTCTAGAGATGCTCATAGTGTGCATGGGTTAATATGTATATGCACAGAAGATGCTCACTTTTAAGAGTAACTTCAGTAGACTGTCAGGTTGGTAGCTCCCTCCCCCAATTTAAATCAGATTATATGTTTTGTCCTAACATCAAACACTGTTATACCATACCGAAATAGCCCTTTAGATGACAGGTTTGTAGTAAGTTTTTAACATTTATGTGTGCATTCATTACTCATTTCTGGGACACAAATCCCTAATCAGAGGGAACTTGAAGAAGGAATTAGCTTATTTTGGCTTAGAGTTCAAAGGAATACTGTCCATCATGATGAGGAAAGCTTGGTGGCAGGAGCTGGAAGTGGAGCTGATTACATTTATCGCACCCCATGTGAGGAAGCAGAAGATAGATAGGAAGTAGTGTTGAACTCTTAAAACCCCAAGACCCAGGATCCCTAGTGACTAACTCCTCCAGCAAGTCTCTACCACCTAAAGCTTCCACAGCCTTCTCAAATACCATTAGGTAGGGACCAAGTATTTAAAAACACACCCCTATGGTGGAACTTTTTTCAAATAACAACGTGCATCAGTATTTCAAGGGAAATTGTCTCCACATATATATAGGGTGGCCCTGCCTGCAAATGTACTAGATTAGAATCAGAGGATGGTGGGAAAAAGTTCTAACGGATTTGGGTACAAACCCTGGTAAATAATAGAAAACATTATTTTTACAAGGCTAGGCAGATTTGAAATGTAGTACAGATTGAATAGACCATCTCCAAAATGGTTGGTATCAGAAGTGTTTCGGATTTCAGAGTTTTGGGGTCTTGGAATTATTTGCATAGCCTCTAATGGTTGGGTATCTCAGTCCAAAGATCTGAATGAAAATGTTCTGCACTCTTGGATGCACCCTTTCAGATTTCGGAGTCTGTTGGAGATGGGGTTTGGTGGACTGTGTTGATCAACATCTTCTTTTCAGTTCTTTTGAATTGGACTTTCCCATAGTACCTCAATTTTTTGGTTGACCTGCCTAAAGATGTTGCATTTGAAGACATGGCCAGAGTTTTTTGGTGGGAGGCAATGCATTTCATGGCTGCATGGATTGAATGTTAAGTGAGGAAGTTTACTTAGGAGAATCTTGATGCTTTTTCTTGACATAAAGGTTTCTTTGCTTTAATATTTCTGCCTACAAAATAGTCAGGGACTAAGTGAATTGGGTTTGTTTTTGAAGACATTTTATATAACTTCATTGAATATGGTCCATTTTAGGATTGGCAAAGCCAAGAAGTGATTAGTCAGCGAACATTCCCAGGGAATCTTTGTGCAGTCACATTGCTAAGTTTCTCCTGTGAGATGGTAGAATACTAATGTTTGAATTTTATGTTTTTTTTCCTTGAGATTATTATTTTCTTAATGCTTAAATATATTCTTTACGTTAATTTTGATACAGCTGAGCTGTTAATGTTAAAGTGCTAGGCATAGTAGAAAAGACCACGAATAGGGGCTGAAGAGATGGCTTAGCGATTAAAGCACTTGCCTGCAAAGCATAAGGGCACACACAGGTTCAATTCCTCAATACCCATGTAAACCAGATGCACATGGTAGAGTTTGTTTGCAGTGGCTGGAGGCCCTGGCATGCCCATTCTCTTCCTCTCCCCTCCCCCCCCTTCTTTCAAATATGTAAAATAAAAATTTTTTTTTTTAAAGACCAGAAATAAATTACTTTTTTTGTTTGTTTGTTTTTGTTTTTTGAGATAGGGTCTTACTTTAGCCCAGGCTGACCGGCAACTCACTCTATAGTTCCACGCTGGCCTCAAACTCTCAGAGATTCTCCTACCTCAGCCTCCCAAATGCTGGGACTTAAAGGCGTGCACCACCACACCCAGCTTCTGGTAAACTTTTTTTTTTGGGGGGGGTGGGTTTTCAAGGTAGAGTCTCACTGTAGTCCAGGCTGACCTGGAATTCACTATGTGGGTTTAAGGTGGCCTTGAACTCATGGTGATCCTCCTACCTGCTTCTGGTAATTTTTAACAAAGTGATTTACAGTTGGTTGGTTGGTTGGTTGGTTGATTGATTGCAGTGCTGTGGATCTAACCCAGGTCCTCACTCAACTAGGCAAATAAATGCTGTTCCCCACTGAACCATATCCCCAGCCTAAGCATAATTTCTGCTTTGCTATTTATCTTGAGTACCAGTTAGGATCCTGAATTTTTAACCTAGTTTTTATTTCACATTCAAATTAATCAGTCCCTTGAGATCTTTAGTTATTTATCAAGTATTCAGTCTGTGTTAAAATTTTCTGTTAATGCAAAAAGTGTGCTTTTTAATATAGTGTTAACTATAATCATAAACAAGACATTCATACTATTTTGAAATATGTTTCAGATATACCAGTATATTCAGAGTCGCTTTTATCGGTCTCCAGAGGTGCTACTGGGAATGCCTTATGATCTTGCTATTGACATGTGGTCCCTCGGGTGTATATTGGTTGAAATGCATACTGGAGAGCCACTGTTCAGTGGTGCCAATGAGGTATATTAAGTATTGCTTTAACAGTTATTTCTGTTTTCATTCATTTCACTATAATCTAAATGTTTTCAGAAGAAGATGTCTAATTATCATAGTCATTCAGATGTGGGCTCAGTTTTGAACTTATTTTATATTCCTCAGTTTTTTCTCTACTTTTCAGTTGTCATAAAATGGTGAGTTTAGAATTGTGAAGTGATTAAGATATTTAATCTGCTAATGAAGGAGAATAGTAAGTTAGTTTAGAAAGTGTTATTTTGTATGCAATAACAGAAAGCTTAAGTATGTAATAAGGGAGGGATGAAGCTACCCTGAATGGTGGTATAACAGTTGATTATAAAAAGATTTGAGGCTATAATTTGGAATTAAAGAGTAATGGCTGGTAAGTTTGATGGATGAACTAGGATTCTATTGTAGAGCCCTCATGCCTGCAGCCCATGAAATTTGTGGAGGTGAGACACAGCAGCTGATAGACAAGAGGGAAGTTAAGCCCTTCTACAGAAGAATGAGCTTTCGCTTAATTAAAATTTTTGGTTTGTGGAGTTTTGTTTATTTTTCATAGAAAAAAATGATCCTTATGGTCTTAATCTGAAGTTTTGTTTATAAATGAAAAAAAGACTAAACACTTTAGTGATCTGATCTGTTTTGTTCTGTTCTGTTTGTTGAGGTCTTATCATGCTGCCTAGAATGGTCCCAAGCACCTGGGTTCCAGTTTTCTCCCAGCCCAGCCTCTCAGATTGCTGAGACTACAAGGGCATGCCCCTGAGCCTGAACTCCATCTTTCTTCTTATTTTATTTTCACTATAGATAGTGAACAACTCTTTAAGAAACACAATTTTTGTCTTTGTTTGAAACTCCCTCTTTAATTCGTAACTTTATGGGCTTAAACAGTATTAGGGTCACTTGAACGTTTATGTCCTTGTAGAAGCCCCAAATCCTTAGTGTTTGACAAGGCCCCCCTCCCACCGCTCCGTGATTCCTGTGACACAGGTGTCCTCTGCAGCTCCTCCTCCTCTTCTGGCCCAGCTCACAGCCTTCATAGTGCTTGGCAGATCTGCCTGCGCCTGCACTTTCCTGGCCCTTTCCCTCCCTTGACTGTAAGACCTCGTTCCTGTGTTTCCTTTCAGTGAAGCCAACACCCTCTTCTGAGTTGTAGCACCTCTTATTCCCACCCCCTTTGAATTTCCTCCACAGTTGTAGTCGTCCTCTGATTTCTGTGGTCACTCTGTGCCTGTGAGTCTGCATCTTCCCATTCTACCAACTGCAGGTCAGAATATTTGTGGGAAAAAATGCATCTGTTTGGGTTGAGATGTCATTGGTTAGAAACTACTACTACCTGGTGAATTTTTGCATAACAACCCTTCTAGCATTAGTCTGTGAGGCAACAGAGTACGTGTCTGAATTTAAGTTTCTTTGTACTTTAGATTATTTGACTCAGTACTGAAATACAAACTGCAGGTTAATTTAGGTGTAACTTAGCTGTTAAAAGTTAGTGGTAAACTGAGTGTTAGCCATACTTGGAATACCACCAGTAGTAAACGTGCACAGGCTTCTCTTCAGCAGTACTGTGTGATAATGGTTTTCATAATGGTGACCTTGTATTAGGAATTATAGTTAATCTAGAGCTGATTTACAGTACACAGATGTACATAAAATATGTGCTATTGGGGCTAGAGAGATGGCTTAGTGGTTAAGACGCTTGCTTGCAAAGCCTAAGGACCCATATTTGATGCTGTAGATCCCACATAAGCCAGACGCACAGAGTACACAAGCATGTAAGATCGCATATGTGCACAAGGTGGTGCATGCGTCTGGAGTTCGATTGCAATGGCTGGAGGCCCTGGTGTGCCAGTTCTATCTGCTCCCCCCCTTGCATCAAAAAGGGCCAATCTGTTGGGCTTGCCCCCCCCCCCCCATTACATCCATCCATCCTTACATGCAATTATATGTCATATAAGAAATCCATACAGTGCCATATGGGGTCACTCCTGCTCAAAACCTGAAAATACCAAGGGATGACTGTTACTGTTGGTCTGTTCCCAGTGTAATAAAAACTTTTTCTTACTTTTCCTTCTATGGAGTGTGCCCCCCCCCTTATGTTTTTAGTAATTACTGAATGATTAGCACCCAGAATAGTACTTGATACATAGGAGATGTTGTGTTTATTTAGGAATTCATTGATGAGTAGAAGTAGGATGTATGGTTAAAATTACAGGTTTTATTTATTTTTTTAATACAGGTAGATCAGATGAATAAAATAGTGGAAGTTTTGGGTATCCCACCTGCTCATATTCTTGACCAAGCACCAAAAGCAAGAAAGTTCTTTGAGAAGTTGCCTGACGGCACTTGGAACTTAAAGAAGACCAAAGATGGAAAACGGGTAAAACATGGCTACAGTTTGTTGTGGGTCTTCCTCCTCTTCTCTTTCTTCTGCCTCCCTCCCTCCCCTCTCTTCCCTCCTTCCCTCTCTCTCCTTCCTTCCCTCTCTCTCCTTCCCTCCCTCCCTCTCCTTCCCTTTCCTCCCTCTCCTTCCCTTTCCTCCCTCCCTCTCTCTCCTTCCCTTCCCTTCTCTCCCTTCCCTCCCACCAGATCTTCATTCTATAGCTCCATTTGAATTTACTTGAAGTCACACATTTAACAGTTTCATTGATTATTTAAGTAAGTTGTTTGAAAGTTGAATAGTTTGATATGAACTATATAGACCAGTGTTTGCTTGGTGGCCAGGATTCTTTTACTTTCATTAAAAGATTAAACTGCTTGCATTTGGAGAAGGTTGTCAAGTTGCCAAGCTTTGTTGCAATACAGGTGTCAATAACTTGACTTTTTGTTTCTTACAGTTTGGGTATATAAATGAAGCCATAGTTAATACTGTGGCTTTGAACACAAGGAAGAATTATAGTAAATGATCTCTTTTTTTAAAGTTCACTTGATGAAATATGTAAGAAAATGGTTTTAAACTTTAGCAATTTATGATTTTTTTCAAAGACTTGAACTAGCTATAAAATTTTCTGATAGGGCTGGAGAGATGGCATAGTGGTTAAGCGCTTGCCTGTGAAGCCTAAGGACCCCGGTTCGAGGCTTGGTTCCCCAGGTCCCACGTTAGCCAGATGCACAAGGGGGCGCACGCGTCTGGAGTTCATTTGCAGAGGCTGGAAGCCCTGGCGTGCCCATTCTCTCTCTCTCCCTCTATCTGTCTTTCTCTCTGTGTCTGTCGCTCTCAAATAAATAAATAAAAGTTTAAAAAATTTTTAAAAAATTTTCTGATAGAAACAAAACAAAAATAAAATATTACCAGTGCTTTGCAGGTTTGTGTGTGTGTGTGTGTGTGTGTGTGTGTGCTTTTTTTGTTGTTTTTATTTGTTTTGTTTTTCAAAGTAGGGTCTCGCTCTAGCTCAGGCTGACCTGGAATTCACTATGTAGTCTCAGGATGGCCTTGAACTCTTGGCAATCTTCCTACCTCTGCCTCCTGAGTACTGGCATTAAAGGTGTGCACTACTGCACCCGGCTTGTGCATTCTTATTTATCCCCTCCTTGCGTCATCTCTTTAAAATCTTTAACCACAGGTAAAGAGACCTAAAATATGTATATATCCCTGAAACCTGTTTTCAGCTTTGTTCCACTCTGAACTTTATAGAAATGGCATTTAACTATATATAATCTAGGTATTGGACTTTTTAAAATTCAACACATTTCTAAAATTCATATATTTGGTTGTATATTGTTGTAATTTATTTTTGTTGATATGTTTCATTCTGATTATAAAACATTCTTAAGAAATACCTATATGTGAGGGTGCAACTCAGTGTTATAGTGTATGCTTAGCATGCATGAAATCCTGAGTTCAACCCAGCACACAAACAAAATAATAAGATAAATTTTTAAAGTGAAAAAAATATTTTTCTGATAGAATTCTAGCTCATTGAGGTTTGTGAAGTGTTAGTTTTTTAAAATTTTATTTTATTTTTGTCTGCGGACAGTTGTCCAGATACATCTTGTATCTTGGTTTTATACCTTTGTTTTCTATATCTATAAATTGCATGACTAATATAGAGATCTAACGATTGAAATTGATACATACACGTATTGCACTGTGATTGTAGTTTTACATTTCTAACATTTAAGAAATTTTTAATTTGCTCATTATTTTGTCATTGAGTTTTGGTGATGCTACCACCAGGTGTCATTTTTAAAGAATTGAAGATGATGGTTGCTTGCCATAACTCACTTCTTGTTGAGACTTAATTTTTTTTTTTTGCTTTTTCTAGGTAGGGTCTCACACTAGCTGAGGCTGACCTGGAATTCACTATGTAGTCTCAGGGTGGCTCATGGCAGTCCACCTATTTCTGCCTCCCGAGTGCTGGAATTAAAGCTGTGTGCCACCACGGCCGGATTTGAGACTTTTATTATCAAGTGACCTGTTTTTTTCCTTGTCCATGTCCTGTTAGGGTCTCATGTATCCTGGACTATCTTCAACCTCACAGTAGCTGAGGATGACCTTAAACTCAATCCTCTTGCCTCCATCTCCTAAGTGCTAATACCACAGATTAGGGCCAACATACCTGCTCTTAGGCAGAGATTGGTATCAAACCCAGGGCTTGGTGCGTTACAGGCAAACACTCTTGCCAACCGAGGTGAGCCCCTAGTCCCAAATGACTCTTTAAAATACTCAAAAATGTATACACAATTACTTCTGTTGTAACTGACTACACCCTACCTTATTCTCTAAAACTGCAGGCTATGCAGTTTTCATACGCTAAATTATGCCTACCTCCCATAAGAGAGGGTTGGAAAATAATAAGCAGACTCCCTGAGTGTCTTGATACAAACATACACATCTTGTCAGTCATGGTTGATCTGTTTTCCTGTTGAACCAAGGTGAAAGCTGAAAACCCTTAGTTTAACTTTGTCTGGATCCACGCTGACTTCCACCACTTTGGCTGGAGGCTGTGCACTCCTGTTCGGGTCCCTCTTTGTTGCGCTGTGGGCTCAGGTAGGCTGGCTGGGTCACTGTTCTGATCACCTGTGCCTGTGCTATGCAGGTGAGCTCCCTTCCCCAGGTCTGGTGCTTGCTGGTGCTTATGCTGGCTCTGGAGGAGGGGAGGCTGGGAATGGTGACTGATGTTTTCCTGCTGATCCTTGTGATCTTCTTCCTCACTAGCCACTCCTCCATTCCGTCATCTCCCTTCTGTCCTCCCTTCACATTTCTTGAGTTTGCGTGGAGGCCAGTGTGAGTGCAGAATCCCCTCACCTGGCTTTTCCAGCAGCTCAGGCCAAGCCTTACAGATGTGGCTGCTCCAACCTGGTTCCACTGCTGCTGGAGCCGCTTCTACCTGCTCCTGTGGGCTCTCGATGCTCTGGATCTCTCCTGCTTCTCTGCTGCCCTTGATTTCTTATACACCTCACTTTTTAGTAGAAGAGTACATTTTGCTGGGTTTATTTTATTTTATTTTTGGCTTTTTCTCCCCTAAGCTGCTTTGGTGTGGTTTCCTATACTGCCATCTTAACGGGAAGAAATTAGTAATTAATTTTTTGAGCTTTCCCTTAGTTAAGCTTAGTGATTGACTTAAAGTGTGAAATAAGTATTTTTCTTTTTAACAAAAGATAATTTTTTCACCAAAACCCTAAATCAGTACTCAACTGGTCATGTTATGAAGGGTGCTCTTTCGTTTCTCTCCTTTTTTTTGTAAGATGTACTTTGTTTTGTAAGCAAGTCTTCACTCTAGCCCAGTGTGTGACCTGGAACTCATTCTAGTGCAGGCCGATCTCAAATTCATGGTAATCCTCCTACCTCAGCCTCCCAAGGGCTGGGATTATAAGTGTGAGCTATCACACTCAAGGTGTATGTGTGTGATTTATTTATTTTTATTTGAGAGAATGAGGATGGGCATGCTAGGGCCTCCTGCCACTGCAAATGAACTCGAGACACATGCATCACTTTTGTGCATCTGATTGTAGGTGGGTACTGGGGAATCAGACCTAGGCTGTCAGGCTTTGCAAGCAACTGCTTTAACCACTGAGCCACCTCTCCAGCCAAAGAGAAAATATTTATTCATTCATTTATTTTTTAAGTTTTATGTTTACATCTACTACCTCACACAAGATAGGGAATAATTCTACTATCCCAAAACTACTTTTGTGACTCTTTCCCATCATTCTCTTCTTATTTCTGCCATAGATTAGTTTGAACGAGGCAGATGTCATATAAATTAAAGTCATATAGTGTTTGTTTGTTTCATGTAACAAAACATTATATTAAGGAATTTATATAGTTATGTATCTCGGAACTTAATTTATTTTATTCATAGTCTTACATTGAAAGACTATACCATAATTTAGCTCTTTCTGTCACAGACTATTATGATCAAGGCTAAAATTTTCTCCTGAATGTCTTTTATTACCCTGACTTTTATGATTAGACTTTTGTAGTCCATTTTGAATTAATTTTTGAGTATAGAATAGTGTGAAAGGGTTAAAGGTGAACATCATTTGTTGAAAACATTTGCCTTTCCCTATTGATGAAATTTGGCACTTTTGTACAAAACAAATTAATTTACCTTTTGTGTGTCCAAATTTGTACCATTCTTCCATTTTGATATCTTTAGGCTACTATCATAGTGTGTAATTACTGTATTCTTAGTGACAAATCTTTAATTCAAATAGTGTGGTTTCTTGGTTCCTCTGTTTCACAATTGCTCAATTGTAAAATCACAGGTTGACCGAAAAGATGCTGCTAGAAATTTGAATTGGGTTGCCTTGAACTTGATTGAAGATAATGCTCAAGTTTTTGAATCTGCAAATAAGGGTTTTCTGTTTACTTATTTAGGTTTTTAGTTTCTTTCATTAATGTTTCTCCATTCTTTTTTTTTTTTTTATTAACGGGCTCTGTAATGCATGATGTACCCTGATCATAATTCCCTCCCATCTTCCTCTTTGTTCCTCCATCCTTGTTCCCCCTCTACTGAACTTGCCCTTTTTTCCAACTAGTCCCTCTTCCATTTTGATGTCATTTTTGCTCCTCTCCTCCTCCATCCATGATGAAGGGTCAGTGAGCTCAACACTGTGCGGGTAACCACAGCCATTGTTTGGTCATAAATGTAATCACCGTATCATTGCAAAGACAGCATATCAAAGGCATTCCTCCCCATCCTCTGGTTCTTAACATTCTTTTAGCTCCCTCTCAGCATTCCCTGAGCCTTGGAGCATTAGTATTGAACACTCTGCTGTCTCTCCTTCTCCACGCTTGAGATTTTGAGTCTCCCCAGTAATCTTTACCATCTGAAAAGAAAAGCTTCTCTAACCAAAAGTGAGAGCAGCACTAATGCATGAGCAAAAACATTTACTTAGAAGATAAGTTGATGGACATAGTATAACCTAGTATATCCATTTAGCCAAACAACAGTAGTAGCTTTCCTGCTAGGGGTTATGATCTTCCCAGTTTTTTAGTATAAAAATCTTAAATATATTTTATTCAGCTATTTTCTTAAGTTTTTAATTTTAGGGATAATGATTTAAGTGGCATTGTTTTTAAAAGAAACCACAATTCTTCAGTGTTGATGCATAAAAGCCTAGTTGATTGTTTATTGACTGTTCGATATTCCTTGTTGAGATTCTGTTGGAATTTTTACTTCAGCAATTGGATTCTCTATAAACCAAGACAACTTTTTTCTTCTTTCCATTTCCTTTTCCTTTCCTTTCCTTTCCTTCCCTTTGCTTTCTTCCCCCCACTACCCACCTCCCCCCCGCCCCCCCCCCCCCCCCCCCCGCCCCCCAGGTAGGGTCTCACTCTAGCTCAGGCTGACCTGGAGTTCACTATGTAGTCTCAGGGTGGCCTTGAACTCATGGTGATCCTCCTACTTCTGCCTCCCAATTTCTGGGATTAAAGGCATGCACCACCACAATTTTATTTTATTTGTGGTTTTTCAAGGTAGGATCTCTAGCTCAGGCTGACCTGAAATTCACTATGGAGTCTCAGTGTGGCCTTGAACTCATGGTGATCCTCCTACTTCTGCCTTCCAAGTTCTGGGATTAAAGACATGCACCACCAGTTTTATTTTATTTTACTTTATTTTATTTTATTGTGGATTTTCAAGGTAGGGTCTCACTCTAGCTCAGGCTGACCTGGAATTCAGTATGGAGTCTCAGGGTGGCCTTGAACTCACCATGATCCTCCTACCTCTCCCTCTGGAGTGCTGGTATTAAAGGTGTGCACCACCATGCCTGGTCACAATTTTATTCTTTACGTTGTATGTTCTTTTTTGCTTTTCGTGGTTTATTACTGACCAGACCTCCATGCATTAAATAGCACTGGTTAGAGCAGACATACTCCCTTATTGTTAATCTTACAGGGAAATCAAGCAGTCATTCCATGTTGAGTGTCTTATGTGCTTTTCTGTAGGTGCCCTTTAAAAAGTTAAAGAAATGGGCTTTTTAAATGTTTGTGTTTTGAGACTTTTTCTCTTTAAGTGATAGAAGAATGAGTTTTGAATCTTGACACATGCTTTTTTGATATGTACATATGTCTATTTTTTTTTCCCTTCTGTTATATGTGAAAAGCGTGAATTAATTTTGGAGTGTTAAACTCCTACCTATGCTTTATCATACTAAGCCTTGATATATCTCCATATCCTCTTAAATATTGTTGAGTTTACTATTATTACTATTTTTTAATTTTTTTTGGTACTTTATTTGAGAGGGACAGAGCGAGAAAGAGGCAAATAGAAAGAGAGAATGAGTGCGCCAGGGCTTCCAGCCACTGCAAACGAACTCCAGACGCGTGCGCCCCCTTGTACATCTGGTTAACGTGGGTCCTGGGGAATCGAGCCTCGAACCAGGGTCCTTAGGCTTCACAGGCAAGCAGTTAACCGCTAAGCCATCTCTCCAGCCCAAGTTTACTATTATTAAGTGTATTCTGAAGTATCTCTGATTTTTTTGTGATTTCTTATTTAACTCGTTATTTTTAAAAAAATTTTTATTCATGAATATTTTTAATTTCGTTATATAGCTTCAAAATATATGAGGTTTTTATAGACATCATAATGATTTCTGTTTATTATCCCTGGGCTACAAAACATGATTCTGCTCATTTAAAACTCATTAAGGCTGCTTTGTAGCCTAGCATGTCTGTCATGTTTGGGTAACTCTTCTATTTAGTGGTCTGGAAATCATGATATATAGGTAACGTTTAGTAGTTTCTAAATATTCTCATGTCCACATGAATGTGTGCATGTTTCTGTGCATGTTTATTCTGTCAGTAAGAGGAGTATTAGCCTTCAGTGGTGTGTTAGTGACTTTCTCGTTACTAATACTTGACACAAAGAAACTTCTGGGAGGAAGGATTTATTTTGGTTCATGATTTCAGAGGATGTATTCCATCATGGCAAGGAAAAACATGGTGGAGGCTCACTGCCAACAGGAATATGAGGCTGCTTGATCATCTCTCTTCTTACCAGGAAGTAGAGAGTTGAGGCCAGAACTGGAGCTGGTTTATAATCCATAACCCCCACCCCCACCTTGGCAATCCACTTCCATCTAGGCCTTTTCTCCTAAAGATTCCACAATCTCCCAAAATTAAGCCACTAGGTGGAAATGCACTGCTCAAATACTCGATCCTGTGGGGGACAGCTCACATTGAGACTGTCGTGAGTACTAATGCTGTGTTTGCTGTGTTTGTGTTATTTGTAATGGTTGTATTGCTGACAGGTGTACATCCATGTGGTATTGTTAGGATTTCTGATATATTGATCTTTCGTTGTCATGAAATGTCCTTTTTAATTTTTATTTTATTTATTTATCTTTTTGGCAAGGAGAGAGAACCAACAGGGCCTCTAGCCACTGCAAGCTAACTCCGGATTCATGTGCCACTTAGTGCATCTGGCTTTGCATGGGTACAGGGGAATTGAATCCTGGTCTTTAGTCATTGCAGCCAAGTGCCTTAACTGCTGAGTCATTGCTCCGTTTCTGTCCATTTTTTATAGCATTTATTTTTTGCTTTATTATGGTAGTCATACCAGCGTTCTTATTCTTAGTATTTTCATGGTGTGTTGTGTACATTACCTTTTCTAAAGTTTGATTTATTTGCAAGAGATAGAAAGAGAAAGAGAGAGAGAGAATGGGCATGTCAGGGCCTTCAGCCACTGCAAACAAACTCCAGGTGCATGTGCCACCTTGTGCATCTGGCTTATGTGGGCCCTGGGGAATTGAACTTGGGTCCTTTGGCTTCACAGGCAAACACCTTAACTGCTAAGCCATCTCTCCAGCCCATTACACTATTTATTTTGAATTCTACCTTAATACCTTTGTATTTGAAGTATGAAAGTAGAAAAAAATATACAGGTGAGACATGCTCTTAAATTGAGTCTGATTTTTTTATAGTGAGCATTTCTTTTACAGTGAATATTTATCTTAACTATTCAGGGCTTTGCGTTTAAGATTTCTCTTGTGTTCAGTTCTTTCCTCCCTCCACCCCTTGTTTTAGGATGATTGAATACTTTCAGTTCTTTATTTCATCCCCTCTATTTACCTTTTACTTCTGTATGTAACTGTTAGTGTTGTTTCATAAAATACAGCTTTTATGTCAGCTTACCTTCACCACTGTTATGTCACTTGATAGCAGTGTGAATAATCATGAACTGTGTATCTCCCTTCTAGTTCTTGTATCCCGGGCTGTGTATTACTCCTGCATATATTCACAAGCTTCAGAACATGTTGAGTGTTCTTGTCAAAAAAAAAAAAAAAAAAAATGGAGAGAGAAAAGAAAACTAGATTGAAGCAAGGTGATATAAAGATCCTTGATACTGATCCTCATGCTTGCACTGGCTGCTGTTTCTCATTCTTTTCTACAGCTCTTCCAGAAGATCACACTCTTTGTCATAAGGCCTTATGTCAACAAATTCAGCAGTCTTTTCTCTGAAAATATTCACTTTTTTTTAAAGAACTTAATTTTTAAAAAATTATTTATTTATTTATTTATTTGAGACAGAGGGAGAGAGAGAATGGGCATGCTAGGGCCTCAAGCCACTGCAAATGGACAATGTCTGTTCCATCACTGTGCATCTGGCTTACATGGGACATGGAGAATCAAACCTTGTTCCTTAGGCTTCATAGGCAAGTGCGCCTTAACTGCTAAGCCATCTCTCCAGCCCAAGATGAGGGTTTTTTTTTTGTTTGTTTGTTTGTTTTTTTTTTCTTTTCCTGAGGTAGGGTCTCACTCTAGCCCAGGCTGACCTGGAATTCACTATGTAGTCTCAGGGTGGCCTTGAACTCGTGGTGATCCTCCTACCTCTGTCTCCCGATTGCTGGGATTAAAGGCGTGTGCCACTGTGCGCCTGTCTTTTTTATTTTTAATTGTACCTTCCATGGACATAGAATTCTACATAGGCATGCCTGCCCCTCCCTGCAAAAGATATGTGGTATTTTCTTGATTACATTGTTTCTGGAGACAAGTTAGTACAGTTTCTCTATCTGGACAGTCTCTCTTCCTTTACCCTCTGGGTGACTATAACATTAAAATGTTTTGTCTTTTTTTGTTTGTTTGGTTGGTTTTTTTTTTCTAAGTTATGGTCTCACTGTAGCCCAGGCTGGCCTGGAATTCACTATGTAATCTCAGGGTGCCCTTGAACTCACAGCAATCCCACTATCTCTGCCAGGATTAAAGGCGCGCACCACCATGCCTGGCTAACATACTTTATCTTTTTTTAAAAAAAGATTTTTATTCATTAGAGAAAGAGACAGGGGAGGAAGGGAGACAGAGATTGAGAATATAGGTGTGCCAGGGTATCTGGCCACTGCAAACGAACTCCAGATGTGTGTGTACCCCATCTCATGCAGCTGTCTTACATGGGTACTGGGGAATTGAATCTGGTTTCTTAGGATTTGCAGGCAAGCACCTTAATTGCTAAGCCATCTCTCTAGTTCTATCTTTTTTTAAAAAAATGTTTTCATGTTTGATTATTATGTGCTTAGGCATGCTTTTCTTATAAACAGTTTATTGAAATCTTCAGATGTTGTCTTTTGATACTCTCTTCAATCTTCTAGTTCTCCAGTAAATGAATGTTGTAGTGCTTAGTGCTACCCTGAGATCTCTGTTCAGTTTATTCATTTGTTTTGTTTTGTTTGACACGCACTCACTATGTAGCACAGGCTAGCCTGGAACTGCCTTCTCTGGCTCCAGCCTCCTAAGTGCTACCTTACAGGCACACAGTGGTGCCTGCTTTTCTTTGTGCGAGGAGTATGAACAGTTTCTGTACTCTGTTTTTGAGATCACTGTCATTATCCTGTCTTTGTTCTGAGTCCAGTCTTCTGTTAAAACCACTAAGCACATTCTTTACTTTTCTTCATTTTTATCTTTGTTTTAAAAATTAGTTTCCCCTTCTGAAATTTCTTTATTTACACATACTGTCTATTTTTTGAATTTAATTCCTCAGACTATTTACTAGTTGATAATATCTGCTTGCCAGTTTCAGTGCTTGCCCATTTATTACTGTGAGTTGACAGTTAACTTTTATGTTTGTTCACTTAATTATGGACTTGGTTGGTGTTTTAAATATACTGTTATCTATTTGCAAGCAGAGAAAGAAAGAGAATGGGTGTACTAGGGCCTCTAGCCACTGCAAACAAACTCCAGATGCATGCGCTACTTTGTGTATTTGGCTTTACATGGGTAGTAGGAATTGAACTCAGGCCATCAAGCATTGCAAGCAAGCAAGCACGCAAACACCTTCAACTGTTGATCAGTCTCTCCAGCCTGATGGACTTGATTGTCTTTGCTTGTAATTTTTAATGTGTCAGTCTTTCATTGTTGTAGAAGTATTGAGATGGAAATAGTCATACTTTGGTGTAAGAAGCAGACTTGCCTCTTGCACTACCAGGCCACCAGCATGGCTGTGTGCTTGGCATAGACTGTTGACTGTCCAAGGAGGTTCTGTTCTGCATTGTGTGTGTCCTGAGTCCAGGGACATTCTCAAGCTCTGTATACTTTACTGTCCTCCCACAGCCCCATTCCTCCTGCTGCTCTACCCTGACTCCTGCCTGGCTCAGAATTGGTCTGGCTTACCCTTGCCCACACCTGTCATATGCTGGCCTCTTACTCCCTTAGGTCTCTCCTCTCTCGGGAGCAGCTGTTTGGGAAGATCATTGTCTTGCGCTTCATGGTTGTGGAGTGCAGACATTCCTCTCCTCCATTTCCATATCAACTACTTATATAGATGTTAAGGGTTATACATTGTCTATTTTAAGTAAGTTTCCAGAAAATCTCAAGTCATGCTGCTAAAACAGCTTATGAACTGTTGTTTGTAGCAGTGCTTCTTGGAGCTGACTTGCATGTGTGGTCTCAGTGTCAGCTGGTTACTGTAAGGGAGACAGTATAGCGTGTTCTTAGGATGACATAGAAAGGGGCTTCAGTACCTCGGGCTGGGGGAGGAGCCAACATACTCCTTCTTCTGTATAGGAGCCATGGCAACTGTTTTTGTTTTGCTTATGTGTTCACACATTTTTATAACCTTGAAAAATCCAAAACATTTTCTACCTGGGGTTGTACAGAAACTGGCTGTGGGTTGACCCCTGGGATGTGTTCATCTTCATACTCATTTCTTGGTATCAAAATTCCATTGAAATTTTCTAACCACAATGTATTTGAGTATTTTGTGAAAAAGTAGATCTAACTATAAAAAAGTCTCCTTCCCAATAAAGCCTTCCACATGTAAGATTTTTAAACACTTGAAAGATTATGTTTATTTGTCCCATCATGTTTAGGAAAATCTTTTCTTCTGTCTTCTCATACAGGAGTACAAACCACCAGGATCCCGTAAACTTCATAATATTCTTGGAGTAGAAACTGGAGGACCTGGTGGACGGCGTGCTGGGGAATCGGGTCATACGGTAGCTGACTACTTGAAGTTCAAAGACCTCATTTTAAGGATGCTTGATTATGACCCCAAGACTCGGATTCAACCTTACTATGCCCTGCAGCACAGTTTTTTCAAGAAAACGGCCGATGAAGGTACAAATACAAGCAACAGCGTGTCTACGAGCCCTGCGATGGAGCAGTCCCAGTCTTCAGGCACCACCTCCAGCACATCATCTAGCTCAGGTCTGCTCTCCACACCAATCTGGGATTATACATGTTTTGTATTTGTTTACCAGTGTGACATTCTTTGAAAGTGTTTATAACCTACTTGAAAAAATTTTAATGTTCCAGTAGGATAGCAAGGGAATATTTATTCTTTATTTGTCCATGACTGTATTCAGTCCCCAGATAAATCTTAGTAGTCAGTGTGTCTCCCACAAAGCTCTGCCACTGTGCCATGTAGGTAATAACTCTAAACACGACCACTTATCAGAAATGTCATCACGAAACCCGTATTTTGTATGCTAACAAAATATCAGCCAAAACTTTAACTTGTTCTGTAAATGGGGTTATTTTTCCATGTACTTGAGTTTTCCCCTAACTTAGCCTATCTCAGTGGTAATTTAGAGGTTGATGTTCCAAGAGTCCAATAACTTTGTGCTGCATGTGAAGTTACTGCTGTAGGCTTTTTAATGACATAGTTCAAGTTTTAATGGTGCAGGTTTAGAGTACAACTTGCACAGAATGAACTGAGCTCACAAATTGCCCTGTGTTCTACTCCTGCAGGAGGGTCATCGGGGACCAGCAACAGTGGGAGGGCCAGGTCGGACCCAACGCACCAGCATCGGCACAGCGGTGGACACTTCACAGCTGCTGTCCAGGCCATGGACTGTGAAACACACAGTCCCCAGGTATACTCATATAGTGCTCATGTTTCATCTCTGCCCTGCACAAAGGGGCACAAACACCTAGAGTTTGTTTACAGCTGCAAGAGGCCCTGCCATGCCGATACTCATTTTGTATGCATGTAAATAAATAATTAAGTTTTAAGAAACATTTTCATTTGTAAGGAGAAAGATAGGGGAGAGAGAATGGGCATACCAGGGCCTCCAGCCACTGCAAATAAACTCCAGACAAATGAGCCATTTTGTGGCTTTTTTATGTGGGTTCTAGGGAATGGAAGCTTGGTCGTCAGGCTCTGCAGGCAAGTCCTTTAACCTCTGATCCGTCTCTCCCACTCAATAAAAATATCTTTTAAAGCTTTGAAACATTGGGATGAAGTAGATGGTGGTGGTAAAAATATTTACATGCCTTTATAAAATAATGTTTGTCTGTACCATCTTACCCCATGATGATGTTTTGTGCTGAGAGGCCAGTCTGTTTTAGTAAATTAAGCAAGGTGGTATTGATTGCTCTAGCTCTCTACCCTTGTGACTGGGCAGTTCAGTGCTGCCAGAGGTTTCACCTTACTCTATTGTGACTAATTTTTACCACCTTCTCCTGGGCAGCCTTAGAAATAGTATTTCTCAAGCCTTCACATCTCTCCCCCATTCTCTAATTATTGTTCCACACTTTTTCTGCTCTGTGCAGAAGCCTTTAGCTTTTCCTCCTCTTACTCCCATCCACTCCTGCTTTGTCAAGGAGAGTCTTCAGGCCATGTAAGCACATGGTGTTGCTCATGCATGCTTTAGTGTGCTTCTTAAAGGCTGATGCTCTCCCCTAGGCCTGTGCCCTTGCCCTTGCCCTTGCCCTTGCCCTTGTTGGCTCCTTCTGCTGAGTAGCATTGACTCAGTCTTTGGTCCTTGTCTTCCTCACTTCATCCTTAGCCCCCTGTCAGCTTCTTGCCTCCAACTCCACCACCAGTGTTGGCAGTGGTATTCACAGTGAGGCCAGGGACACACTGGTGCTCATTGTCATTCTGTACCTACTTGGAGCAGTGTTGCTTTCTCTCTCTGTGTGTTAAAATGCTTGTCATAGTTTCCTTGGTATCTTGTGTCCCTGTTCTCTCAGCCCAAGTCCTAATAGTAGACTTCAGATGTATCACATAAACTCCAGCCCTTCATTTCCCCTGTACCTATTATTGGAAGAAAAAAAAGGCTTAGTGCAGCCATCTGTATTCTGTTCTTCATGAACAATCACTGCTTGCTCTTTCCGTGTCCCTTTGTCCATTAGCCCCATTCACTTCCTTGCAGCCAAGTAAATGCTTCACACAGAGTCTATGCTTACAAGTTCCCCTGTACTTAATATTTAGAACCCTTGCTGATCTGGCCCTCCCGGCTTTTCATCCTTTGCACTTGTAGTGCTCAAGCTGAGATTGTTTAGTCTTTAGAACGTGTTATCTTCTCCTCCCTTGCTGCTTCTCACTTTCTCACCATTTCTACATTGCCTACATGCCTGGAGCATGCTTTCTCCTTTAGTTTAGTGAAAACAGTTTGTGTTTCAGTTCTTTAATGCCACTCACTCTCAGAGGCCTTTCAAAATTGTTAAGATTAACCTTTCTTCCTCTCTTCCAAATTTATTAAATATTGCAAACACACAAGGAAGTACTCACCTGTATTTGACCGGTCAGTCGCTATTTGACTTCAGGAAATAATATTTATTACTTTATTTAGGAGGGCTTTTGCTGTCTTGCCTCAGCTGGCCTCCCAACTTATTGATCCTCCTGCCTCCAACTGTATTATTCTGCACCCAGCACATTCTGTCGTTAAGTAGTTGATGTAGTCACATGTTTACAAAAAGAGGAGTCAGTTTAAAACCCTTCCTCCTCACCGTGTCTTAACCACCTGTTTCTAATACTGTCTGATGTTAGTGTGTGTGTGTTTTGGCACTTATTTTCAGATACTTTATGTGTATTCAAGTAAATACAAGTATGTTATGTTCTCCCCAGTCTCTAGACAGATATTTCATATCATATGCACTTTTACATCTTGGTTGTTCTGCATGTTTTTGGAGTCCTCTCTGCATTGGTATGTAGAGAGCTGTATATTTTTGTACGGTTTTATAGTGTCCCATTGTTTAAATATTCATAAGTCATCTCACTCATCACTTATTATTATTTCCTAGTCCCTTTTACTATTACTTATGATAGTATAATAGAAAACCTTAAAATAATCATTTGCACATGCAGTTTGTGGTAGGAATTCCTGGAAAGCATTTAGAAGTGAAATGAGCCAAAGCAAAGGGACTTGTGATTTTGATAACGATTACCAAATTGTCTTCCATGTTATTTTACAACTTGGCAGCTTGAGTAGCTAGCTACATTATTTAGAAAAGCATCAGAAGGCTGGGGATGTAGTACAATGGTAGAACATTTGCTTAGAAGGCACAGGCCCTGGCTTAAATGTCTTAGTACCATATGGCTGGAGGAGGGGCAGAGAGAAAAAGAAAAGAAGAAAAAAAAGTTAGTAGTCTTCCCTTACCTGCAGTTTTACTTTTTTGTTTTCTTTTTTCCTGTTTTATTGATGTCAGTTTTACTTTTTAGTTTTGACTACCCAGCCAGCTTTGGTTTGAAAATATTAAATGGAAAATTCCATAAATAATAATTTTAAATAGTAATTGCCTTTGTAGTGAATGTGTACATGTTTTAATCCCCAAATATAGTACAACTGTTTACAAAGCACTTCCTTAATTAGATATTAGAAGAACTTTAGAGTTGACTTGAAGTAGACAGGAAGAGATGTGTAGGTTATTTTATATAAGGGAACTGACAGCCATGACTGTTGATACTTACGGGCACCCTGGAGCCAATCCTCTAATTATTAAGAGTATCTGTCTCTGGTTTTGCATCATTTTAAGATTGTAGTTCTACACTGGGAGTGGGAGCTCACCTCTGTGGATAATGGGGACCCACCAGGCTAGTACAGGTTGAGTATTCTTACCTCCAGAAGTTTTTCAGATTTCAGAGTTTAAATTTTTTAGATTTTTTTTTCTTTGAGGTAGGTTCTCACTCTGGTCCAGGCTGACCTTGAATTAACTCTGTAGTCTCAGGGAGGCCTTGAACTCATGGTGATCCTCCTACCTCTGCCTCCCGAGTGCTGGGATTAAAGGCATACACCACCACGCCAGGCTTTAAAATTTTTAGATTTTGGCATATTTATTGAACTTCACCAGCTCAGCATCTAATCTGAAATTCTGTAGTGCTGTTGTGAAGACGTTTCAGATTTGCAAGCACTTCAGGTGGCATTAGGGACATTCAACCTGCATGTTCTTTTGTGAGAGCTGTCTGCTAGTCTTACTGCTGCAGTTTTAGGAGTATCATCTTCTTTACTGAATAAAAACGTGACAGCTTGTGCTGGACGCTGCTGGTAGACAGAGTCTGCCTTTTCAGAACTTTCAGTGACACAAGTAAATGCAGTGAAACATGAATAAAAGTTACAAATAATGCTTGCTTTAAAAAAGGAAGAAGGCAAAACATGGAGAAGTGGGAATTGGCCAAATTGAACAGGCATTATAGGGATTTGGTATTTCGTTTTTTTCTAAATGCGGGGTAAAGTCACTGGATTTGTGTTTTGGAGAATGGGTTGGGAAAGGATGGGTATGGAAAGTAGAATGCTCATTTTGAAGGCCTTTGCATTAGTCTGGCCAGACAGCTGTTGCCCTGGGTAAGCAGGTGGGGGTGGGGTCTCTTGGTTTGAAGGGGTTGAGTGCTACTTGCTGATGTGTTCAGATGGACGTATTGTTCAGCAGCTGGATGGATGTGAGTCCTTTTGTAATAAGAAACATGGAGGGAGGATTGACTCGGGGGTTATGAAAGGTCTCTTGGATCTTCCAACAGTACAGTTTGGTCCTCTAGAGAAAAAATGTACTGACCCCTGACCTTGGTAGTGCTCTTAAGGAGACAGTGGCTAAGTGAAGCAGGAGTGCTTGTTTATTGGTGTAACTTCCTAAAAATGTCCACTTTCATGATAAATATTTTTCTGCTTTGGAATTTATCTGGAAATTTTATATTAAAGAACTATTACTCTTAACACCTAAAAGTTTTAAAACCCCCACACTCCCTTGAATGAATATAAATGCTCATGCAGTGCCTTGGAATAGCAGATTAAACCTTGAAACTGCTCTGCCTAACCCTTTCAAAATGTCTTTCTAGGTGCGTCAGCAGTTTCCAGCTCCTCTTGGCTGGTCAGGCACTGAAGCTCCTACACAAGTCACTGTTGAAACTCATCCTGTGCAGGAAACAACCTTCCATGTAGCCCCTCAGCAGAATGCACTGCATCACCACCATGGAAACAGCTCCCATCACCACCACCATCACCACCACCACCACCACCACCATGGACAGCAAGCCTTGGGTAACCGGACCAGGCCAAGGGTCTACAATTCTCCAACAAATAGCTCCTCTACCCAGGATTCTATGGAGGTTGGCCACAGTCACCACTCCATGACATCCTTGTCTTCCTCAACGACTTCTTCCTCGACATCTTCCTCCTCTACTGGTAATCAAGGCAATCAGGCCTATCAGAACCGCCCAGTGGCTGCTAATACCTTGGACTTTGGACAGAATGGAGCTATGGACGTTAATTTGACCGTCTACTCCAATCCCCGCCAAGAGACTGGCATAGCTGGACATCCAACATACCAATTTTCTGCTAATACAGGTCCTGCACATTACATGACTGAAGGACATCTGACGATGAGGCAAGGGGCTGATAGAGAAGAGTCCCCCATGACAGGAGTTTGTGTGCAACAGAGTCCTGTAGCTAGCTCGTGACTACATTGAAACTTGAGTTTGTTTCTTGTGTGTTTTTATAGAAGTGGTGTTTTTTTCCAAAAACAAAGTGCAAAGCTGCTTGAATCAGAAGGAGATTAACACACTGAACCGCTACAAGAGGGCAGAGCTGATTTTTTTTAACTTGAAAAGATTGCAAAGGGACAATGAAGTTTTTAAGAGCCATGTCCAAACCCATCTTCACGGATAGCTCAGAGGTATCCTCTTTTTGCCTCCCCCATTTAACTTGACACCTCCCAGTCATAGTGGGTTCTTTTGTCTTTCTATTCAACAAAAGTTAATGTTCAGATGTTGGTCTTGGTCATTTGCCAACTAATTTTAAAATAAAAATGCACTGCACATAATTTGCATAAAGGGCCCCTTGAGGGTGTTTTGTTTTTGTTTTCCCTTTTTTTCCCCCTTTTTTTCTGTTTTGTTTTGTTTTGGGTGGGGGTGGGAAGTTTGGGGTTTTATGTCCTCTAAACACACTTGGGCACGGAAAATGCAGTACTGTAAGACAGAGGGACCTCCAGCTTACACAAACATCATCTTCAGCTGTATGAAAGGGACGATTGTGTTGACGTTTGTAAGGCACATTACGCATGCTAAGTGGCGGGGATCAGAACTCTCCTACCTGAAGCTACTGAGGAGCAAGCAGCATACACGGGATCCTGCAGGCCTCCTGTTCTAGAGGCCGCAGGACGATAGGAATGGAAATTGACTGGTCTCCTCACCAAGGTGCACTGAGAAGCAATCAACGGGTCTGTCGTGGCCAGTCCTGGGGAGGTCTGAGTGGTGGTCTTTGGGATAACCTTTGGCCTTATGGATTTGGACTCGAAGTTAGAAGAGCCTACCATTTCAGATGCAATCACTTGTGGACATGCTTTTGCAGACAGTCCTTAATGCTGAAAACACAGAGAATGGGTAATTCAAGAGGCCTTTCTTTTAAAATAGACTTTTGTGACCCACTAATTGTAAGGTATTGCAAGGTCACTTTGCGTGTGTCATAAAGTTGACTTCCTTATTGGTTGAAGGTCACAGAAGTAGTGGTTTGCTTTGATGGAAATAGCTACAGCTGTGTCCCTTCCTGCTTTTTACTTTTGCTTTTGCTTTTTCTCGGCACGTGGTATCTCCACCATTTCTTCTGCACAAAGATGTCTTCTGTTCATCCTGAACATTTTTAAAAATGCAGAATTTTATGTGACTGCTTTTTTGCCTCACAATTATGCTGTGAATTTTACAAAAATTTATTTTCTTTTTTGATAATTTATTGTACCAAAGCTGTTTTTATAGCACATAGATGTCTGTAACCAATAATGTAGCAGTTCTGCACTTTGACACAAGGTGTAACTAGACCATTTTTAAATGTCAGTTGAAAATTATGGCTGTACTATTGCTTAAACAAAACTGGAACTGTTGAGTCCATAGCCAATCATCTACAGCAATCTGTGTACTGAGCATAATAGATTGACATCTAGTTCAAGATCACAACTTCTGTCACATTCTAAATGTGTTCAGGCTTCTGAAGGTAAAGGGACACTGGATCCAGAAGCTATGGAGCCAGAGTTGATTCTTGTATTCCTGATTAACCTATTGTAAACTTGAACGCAAGACCTTGATTGAACCAACAGGTCCACGCTAGGAGCAGGAGTGCAGCAGACTCAGCATGACCCGAAGTGAGCAGGCTGGTATTGAACAGGTGCCTCGTTGTGAGATTATGCTGCCTTAATGTAACACAGTCTGGCAGTTGCTAAATTTGTGTTCCCATTTTAAATTGAGCAATTTTAGGGTGTTATTCTTTGGAGTGGTTGAATTGGGAGAATGGAGATGTGGTCATTTACCTGTCCAGGATCACAGGAAGCCTAGAAAGGAAGCAGTAATCTACCTCTGCCGATAACCCTGTTGGAAACAACTCAGCAGGACACCATGTTACTTTTTATTGGTCAACTCCATGTGGCTGACTAGGTCATTTTTTTTTTTCTGAACAAAAGCAGGTTTTTATATGTAAACAGTGACAAAAAAGAAAGGCTTAAAAATGTAAATGTGAATGGAAACTTGGAAACAATCTGTTTTTATAAACTACAAAATTTTTGTTGTTAATCAGGAAGTCCATATTTATTTTGTAATTAAATGTCAAGCCTGTGGATTGTTTTTGAACTTGGTAGTTCATAAAGGTTTACAGTAAATAAAAGGATACCATCTCGAGTACAGCAATATTGAAAGGAATTTAGTAGTTACTGCTGTTTAGAAATATGGAGTATAAGGCCTAAGACACCAGATGGGTCAGGTCCCCCCCAACTCCCCCGTACTGGTTGCCACATTTTAGCAAGCACCAAAAATTGAAAGCAGTTTTTAAACCAATATTTACATAAAAATCATAAAATCCAATGCTTCTGCATACTGTGTTATGTTACAGTCCAGTTTTGTGTGCTTTACTACACAGTTTGGTTACAGGACTTCTGTGCATTGTAAACATAAACAGCATGGAAAAGGCTAAAACCTGTGTTCAGATTGTAAGATCTAGTCCGGACTTGCTGTGTATATTGTAACGTTAAATGAAAAAGAACCCCTTTGTATTATAGTCATGCGGTCTTATGTATGATAAACAGTTGAATAATTTGTCCTCAGACTCTTTACTATGCTTTTTTTAAAATTAATATAAGAAAAAATGTAAACAAGTAAAAATATTCCTATGCAATTAACCTGGCCCAGGTCTGGTAGGTATGCTGAGCATAAAATAGTCAAATGTGTAAAAAGGAAAATATTTGAGTTACATCAATATAGGCTGGAAATATCTTTGAAAGTAAAAATTGGAGGTTTAACAGATCATTTGATTTTCAAAATTGATTCTTTATGTGAATATTTACAGTCTCTCTCTGGCCTTAAGCTCTGTTGTTTAGTGTATAGTGGGTGTAAGGTAAGGTGGTTTTCCTCAAAGGCTTTGCCCTGCTTGAATTGAAGAAGGGATGCAGGCAGTACTGTCTGTCCTTCCTTCCTTTGACCCTCATGTGGGGGCACATCAGGGACTTCCTTGTACAAACTCTAGGATTCCTGCTACAGTGGGTCAGTTTCTAACCTAAAGAATATTTTGTATGTTAACCTGCATAATATCTCAAGGGGACATTCCAAAGGCAAAAACTTTAAGTAATTAAATGTGAGTCTATAAACTTTAGGTTGGCTTCACAAAGTGGAGCTTAGTACACTGAAGAATGGAAAAACTTCCTTTGGTTCCCCCCCCCCCCCCGCCCCCTTTAGGGCATGAGACTTACTAGGTAAGGACACATTTTATGATTCTGGACCAAACAAAAACAATAAGACCTATTTTTAACTTAATGAATATTAGACATGTTAAAAAAAATCATTAAGGCTGTGGTAACATAAGGCTTCAAAAGACATTTGGGCCTTTGCCGCTGTTGTTTTTTCTGGCTTATATGTTGTTAAACTTACGGTCGTGTTCTTACAGTAGGGAAACGTGAAACTGAGCTAGCACTACATTCTAAGTTGTTGCCTGGACTTCATTTGGTTGGTCTGCTTTTATTTATTAGCTCTGGAAATTCACTACTTGTCTTTTACGTACATTTTTATAGTGACCATGTGTAAAAAGGTCAGGGTTTATTCCAAATACATGACTTGGACTTCATGTCAAAACAAGTAAGGTTTGAACATGTCAGCGAAGGAGGTAGAAGCTGTGCATGATCTTGGTATCAAGACCAGATTTCTTGAAACGTGCTTGGCATGTCCACTGAGGAGACATCAGGAGAAGGAGGGCAGAAGCTCTCTTCTTCTTGCATAGTTCCTTACCTAGCTTGTCTCTTAAGTGAGCATAGGCAACAGAGAACAAGAGAAGCAACTCTTAAGAAACTGGCTTATTTTGTAATGCCCAGGTGGCCAGTGTCCGCTGGACTCACATAGAGCTCTGGGTGCTGGTGTGATGAGATACTCGGTGAAGTAGGCAAGTAAGTGGTCTGTCCCTCTGGGATCATCCTCTTCATGATGGGCTTTGAGCAAGGCGCGTGGCTTCAGGTGTTCCCAGCAAGACGTGATAACCCAAACAATGCTCTTTTTGAAAAAAAATGTTTATTTGAGGGAGACAGAAGGGATGGGTGCCAGGGCCTCCTGCCCCTGCAAGTGACCTCCAAACGCACGTGCCACCCTGTCCATCTGGCTTTATACGGGTACCGGGATTCAAACTTGGACCATCAGGCTTTGCAAGCAAGCACCTTTAACCACTGAACAATCTCTAGCCCTGCATTCATTTCAACCCTGAGACCATAAGCCATTTGCCACTGCCTTACCTTAGAGCTTTGGAGAGAAAGCTGTTTCTCCCAACTGGACACCGGCAGACATACACAGTAGGTACTTAGTTTTTTCATTGTGCTTTTTTGACAGACATTCTTTTCATGAATTCTCATCTTTAGTGTAGGTCTCTGAAAGCAGAGCAGGAATGAATGAGTTAAACTTGTCTCAGCCTCGTGCGAGTTCCCCACCACCCCACCAAAACTTGTTCTTCAGAGAAGTGAGGGGTACGTAAAAGTCTCCCATGCACTCCCCTTTGGCTCACCATAGGTAGTGTGGTCCAGGCTCACTTGAGTTCTGAAGGAGCAGTGTATTCTGGTAGAAGTTGTGCTGACTAACATTGCATCTGTGAGCTTGGGTCCAGAGCAAAGTTCATGGTGGGAGGAAGAAAACAGGGTACATCAGTGGAGCTGGCTCTTCCCAGTAGGTGACAATGCTTGGTGAAGTTTCTTAAGTGTTCTGAGAAAATAATTTCTCAGATTTACAACATTGTTAGAAAGGCCAAGTAGATAATAATTTACACTTTGTTTGAAAGATCATAGTTTTTTTGATTATCTTTACAATTAAATTTTCTAAAATCACTATCTTTGGGTTTTCTTATTTTTTTTTTTTCTTAATAACTGCTGCAACCATCCCATAATTCTTTAACTGAAACCAGTAGGAGGAGAGGTTCAGCAGTGAAGGAGTGAAGTGGGGGGCACTGCTGTGCTTGGGAGAAGTGGTTCTTCACCGGGGAGGGTCACAAAGCCAGCCTAGCTGCTGTGGCCTGTTGGCACATGGCTACTGCCTGGGCAAGAGGAGAGACCTTAACCTGAGTGAGACCTGCCCAAGGTGGAACAGTGATGGGTTGTTAGAACAGAGCCTGGAATGCCATATTGGTAATTGTCTCTCACTATGCAGAGAAGTCCTGTGTAGAAATGCTAAAGTGGGGGGGGGGGCATGACGATGGGATTTGCTCCCTCTGAATGGAGGAACCACCTCTGTGTGTCTAAAGACAAAATTTGATGTGGTCAAATAGCCTGAGGCAGGGGTCGTCAGAACAGGAGACTTACAGAGCAAGGCATCCTGTGGTGGCCCTCCTGCTTCCTCTTCTCAGCCACACAGGAAACAAACTCCAGGGAAGGGCTGGTCTGAGTGAGCTTTGCTGAGCGAGGCACACTGTTGTGTGCCACCAGTTGCCAAGTTCCCAAGATTTGTCTAAAACCACAGATGCCCCACCTATGCCTGATTTTTATTCAGAATTAGGGTATAGGCATCTTTTCCCTTTTATTTATTTTCAGTTTTGCACATGGTGCTGAACCTTGGCCAGGGACAGCTCTGCAAGGAGAGCTATGGACCAACCGAGATTCCTAAGAAGGGTTTTCTGTTAATGTTTCTGTGTACATACACCAAGGGGTTATCATTCAACTTACAGTGTAGGGAGCAAGCTTTCAAGGAAGGCACCGTTTGTTACTTTTGTCATCTTCCATTATGGAAGTGGGTGGCTGTGACATCTCAGTAGCTCTCAAATACCCTACTGGAGTGCGTTTAATGTATTTCCTAACAGTGCATTTGGGGTTTGCTCCCTCATACCTCAGCCTCACGGTGTTTTGGAGGTTGCAGAAAACCTTCTGGGGACTTTGGCCTGGCACTCATGTATGCAGCAGATGTGGTTTGCAGCTCTGGACTGGCCGGTGGCTTCAGATCCTGGTCAGTCTGCTAATCCTGCACCAGGCCTCTACTTCCTCAAGCCTCTCTTTTCCGCTCTAGAAAATGGAGCTGTCTGCAGTGGCCAGTAGTCAGATGTCGTACAGCTTCCGTGGGTTAATGAACGCGAAAGTCTTAGTACAAGCTATTTGTGTCTGGCACCAATGCCCTTGGCGTGTCCTTGTAGGGTTGTGGACTCTTGAATTCAAGAGCAGGGGTGCCCTGGAGGAGGGGTACTGACCAGCAGCTGTGTCCTGTCTGCAGTAGATCTGGCATCTGGATATTCTAGAACACTCACCAAGCTGAGAAGGATTTTCATATCTCCGATTGACTGAAAAATATCAAATAGCATTCCTGACCTGAAAATCGTATGACATCTGAACTAAAGCCACATTGGCTTGCATGTGGTTTGTGGTCACGGTGGGTGGTGCTGTTGTGGCAGGGCTGAGAGCTGGAGAAACTGGGCACTGTGTTCAGCATTTCGCCCCATTTCACAGCTCACTGTAAACTTGTGAGAGTCAGTTACAACTCGACAGTGTTAGCGCCATGCGTCTTGCTATGCTATGTTCTTGCCTCATTGCCAGTATAAGTGTTTCACACCAAAACAAACGAACTGGGCATGTCACTGCCTCTCAGGTGCAGCGGAGTGTGGATTGTTAGCTATTGATTTAGATGGCGAAGTCAGAGACATACTAGCTGTCTTTGGAAGACATACGCCCTTTCATAGAGCAATATGTTTGTAAGAGTAATATGGCACTTACATTCACCAAAATATTTCCACCCAAGAAAGCAATGGTCAGAAAAATTAGGACATTCACAATTAATCTCATTGCAGAATTTATGTATTTTCATTTTTATTTTTTGTTTTTTCAAGGTAGGGCCTCACTGTATTCCCAGGCTAACAAATTCACTATGTAGTCTCAGGGTGTCCTCAAGCTCATGGTGATCCTCTTACCTCTGCCTCCCAAGTGCTGGGATTAAAGGCATGAGCCACCATGCCTGGCAGCAGAATTTATTAAAAAGATGAAAAAAATTCAAATAAAGCAGCCATCAAAGTAAGTTTTTAAAAGTATTTTTATTTAAATATATGTTTAAAGATAGGGGGGATAGAGAGAATGGGCATGCTGGGGCCTCTTACCACAGCCAACCCCAGATACATGTGGCACTTTGTGTATCTAGCTTTAAACTGGTACTGGGGAATCAAACCTGTGCCAACAGGTTTTGCACGTCAGTGCCCTTAACCCCATGCCCAAAGCAAGTTTTTGATGGTGTATTTGTTAATCAAGCAAGAAAACCATTTGTGTGTGGTTAGGTAAGTTGTGTTAGACTGTAGCACCTGAGAGAACAACACTTAAATCATTAACTTTTCCATTGTAACAGTTGGTCAAAAAGCTGACCAAGGGATGGAGAGATGGCTTAGCAGTTAAGCGCTTGCCTGTGAAGCCTAAGGACCCCGGTTCGAGGCTCGGTTCCCCAGGTCCCATGTTAGCCAGATGCACAAGGGGGCGCACACATCTTGAGTTCGTTTGCAGAGGCTGGAAGCCCTGGCGCGCCCATTCTCTCTCTCTCCCTCTGTCTGTCTTTCTCTCTGTGTCTGTCGCTCTCAAATAAATAATTAAAAAAAAAAAAAAAAAGCTGACCAACCATTTTAGTAACCTGCTAAAAGCAAGACCCGGGACGGTGAGCGGGCTTTCCTGGCTCTTGTTCCGAGGGTCTGCATGTGCGCTGGTGCTGCTTGCTTGTTTGAGGAGACCGGGCCGAGTTGGATATGTCTGAAGAATTAGTCTCTGCCAGCATTTTGTGTGGAACTACAGGCAAATTGCTTTCAAAGTTGGGAAAACAAATTCATTACAACCTGAAGTGGAATCTGCTAAGATGTGTTACAGTGGATGGTCGGGAGCAGAGAGGCCTCCGAGGGAAAAACATACTGGCCCCGAAATCGAAGTCCGCCGTTGCCATGTTTTGATCAGCAAGTACTTTACGGAAAACATTTCATCCTATGTGATGCAAAGCAGTGACCTCAACCACGCACTTCATGTGCTTTCATGGATGTAGTAGTTACCACACTGAACATCTGGACCTTCATTAAAGTTACTCTAGAAACCTGGAGCATGAGGACTTCTACTTGAAATCTGTCACTGGAGTTGGGATCCACAGCCCAGGCTCACAGATGAGACTAATTCCCAAACAGGCATGAGCCATGTGCCCCTCTCTCTCCCGGCTTGGTTTCTCACCCTGGGCCAAGTCCATCCTTGACCTGATGGGTGCACTGGCATACAGACACTTCCCTTCCATTTCAAATTCTACCTCTCTAACTGCCGAGATACAACTTCAGGCTCTGGGAAATTCTTTTGAGGTCTGATGCTTCTTCAGTCTCCTGATCAGTGGGGCCTCCGACCCTGGCTCCTGGCTTGCCGACAACACCTTCCCCAGTGACTCTGCACTTATACGAACCACAGTGACTATACCTGGGAACCTGTATCGATGTTCATAATGTCTGTGCCCCCCCCCCCATCCAGATGCCAGTGCTGGGAGGCAGGAGCTGTTTGTACCAACTGTCAACTCCAGTGCTGGGGAGAAGTGTGTGGTGGATGCTGGATGGCTAGGTAGATGGACAGGTGATGGATGGATACAGGGATAATGGATTAGTGGATGTATATAGATGGGTGCATGGGCAGATGGTGGGTGGATGGAAGAACTCATGGATGAGTGAAGGGATGGGAGTGTTTTCTTCCTAGAAAGGAGATAAACCATTAGGTCAGGTAGGCCTTCTTGAAAGCTTTCAGAAGTTACCTTTTAACATGTTGCTAATTGACCTGTGAGTGAGAGGCAGGAATCCAGGAGGAAGAGATACCATATGACTCGTATCTGAAGGAACCCTCTGGCCATGACCCTGGTTCTCTGGTGTTAGAGAACCTAGATCAGAACATAATGCTGTGTAGTCAGCCTTTTGTTGCTGGGATGAACATGGAACCAAATACAGGAAGGGGTTTATTTCAGTATATCCACGCAGAGAGAAACGCAAACCTCAGGATGCTCTCCAGACCCTTTGGGCTGGAGTTCAGAACCGTCCCTACCCCCCAAGTGACACAAACCTTAGGGCTGGACTCCAAAATCCCTTCCCAGTGACATGCCCTCTCCAGCAGGAATTTGCCTGCTAGGAGCTGGAGTTGCAAACTCCATTTTAATAAAACACCTGATTCTATGGGGCCATAGATTGACACTTTCCCATTCAAATGATCACCTAGATCCTCTATCATGGACATCATTTGGGGAAGGTACTTTTGGTTTTGTTTGTACTGTAAGGAAGCTGGGGCCCATGTGTGGAGCTCTGACATTGGATTTGTCACACACAGGGGAGTTAGGAGAGAGGCAGGCCAAGTGCCAAGGGGTCTGGGCCAGGGACTTGGGTGGATTACATGGCCTAAAGGATGGTGGAGTGAGCATTTGATGACAAGTTAAATCTTGAGGGGGGAGGGGAGCAGCGAACTAGGCAAGATTGCATCAAGGGATGTTTGTTTTGGGAGACCTAAAGCCAAGTTAAAGAAAATTAGGTGTCGGAGTTCTTTTAGCTCTTTGATTATTTAATCAACAACTATATGTTGTATAAGTCTAAACTGCAGGGGAAATAATCTGTGATGATGAGGATTCTGGAGTTGAGTAGAAGGTCCCATTGGAGATCTGGTAAAATTCTTCCACTGAGCAGACTCTGGGGACAAGGACTCAATCTCACTCAAGGACCAAGTGTCCAAATGGCAGCTCAACAGTTTTTAAAGAAGAAAAATAAACCCTCTTTAAGACTAAATATATATAAAGCTTAAGTTGTGGAGCGTCACAATGTTGTCAAAGGAAGTTTCTAGAAGCCTAAAATCGCCTCTAAGTCACTGACCTGCTCCATCTTTTCTGAAACGGGTCCAAAGCTGCAGTTGAATAGCTAGCTATGTATCCGTGATGCTCCTGGTCCAGCTGAGTGGCAACCTTGGCTGGGAAGCAGAGACACTGCACCTTCTCCCTTCTTACCTTGGACCTTTGGCTCGAGGAAGGAGTTGTTCACTGAGTTCCTTCCAGCTTGCTCATCAAACAGGACTGGTGTGACACAACCACAGAAGCCTCAAGAAATAGCAGCAGGTAGAAGACAGAGTGGACAGCCACACAAATCACATCCTTCCTCTCCCTCCACACTCAGGCCTGGGGTTCAACCTGCAGTGGCCAGAAAGCAGAACAGAGCTTCTTGCCAGCCACATCCATTTATCCAGGGCCAAGCTCAGCTCGCTCTCCAAACAGGACTTCCAGATGTCCCTGCTGCCAGACATTACTGTTTCCGGTCAAGGAGAACTTCATCTTTCTTCCTGTGATGAGATCCATTGGCGGCTGCCCGACACCCAATCCCATGGGTCTCAATCACCTTCGCTCAGGCAGGGCGGGATGTGTGCGACGCTGGATTTGGCTGTGACATGGGGTGCTTTCTAGAAAGATTCTTTCTAAGATGAAGTTCAATTCTAACTTTAAAACTCTGGCAAACGAGAAAAGAAAGTGAGCTTCCAGGTAGAAATAGTCCAAAATGCACCAACAGCCCTTAGATATAGTAATATTCTTTGCCATTAACACATTTCACCCCACATGATTTCAGTATCCTCTTTAAACGTGATGGTTTTCTGCCTAACCATTTTCCCTGATACCACGCCAGACAGAACCAATGCTGATACCTACAGCCATCAAACATCTGGTCCATATTCCAGTCTCCCCATTGTCTCTCAAGTGCATCTTATTGCCAGCTTGTTCAAAGGAGGATCCAACCAAGGCCCAGATACCACATGCAGTTAGTTGTGATCCTGAAATCTCTGTAGACCTGGAGAGCTTGCTGCCTGTATTTTGAGTGCTGTCTCTCCCTACTGTTAACATTAACTGATTTTGACTTTTACACCATGATCCATCTGGACTTTAGTCCTCTATATATTGTAAGGCACAGTTCCAATTTTATGTTTTCCCACTGGCTGTCTCAGTTTCAAAACCACTTACTAAAAACCCCACCTGTCCCTTGGTAATTAATTAAAGGCAGTTAATTAAATCCACTATCAGTGGGATCTCCCTTTGTCATATGGTGACCACCATGATGAGCGAGTCTTCTGGCTTTCCAATGGGCTGTGTCTATTTGTGTAGCTGTTCATGAGTCACCGTTGTTGCTGTTACCATCTGGCAGGTGAGAGCCGCTGGGTTTTCTTCTCTTCTGGGATTTCCTGGGTTTTTTCCCATATGAATTGAGAACAAATGCACCTAGTTTCAGAAAGGTATTCATCCCATGTGAGCTGGCTTGGGAGAACTGACTTCTTTTGGTCTTGAGTGATCTCTTTGGAATAGCACATGTCTCAATTTTGTAAACCCACTTCTATGTTGCTCATGAATGTTTTAAGGTGTTCTTTCTTAAAAGTTCACATGATTGTTAAAGAGTATGCTGAGGTGTTTTTGTTGCCATTCCTACTGTAAGATTTCTCTTCCACTGTACCTTCTAACTGGCTGGCTTTTTTTTTTGGTAAAGTTTTTCAAGTTTTATTTATTTATTTGAATGAGAGAGAATGGGCATGCTAGGGCTTCCAGCCACTGCAGACAAACTCCAGATGCAAGTGCCACCTTGTGCATTTGGTTTACATGGGTTCTGGGGAATCAAACCTGGGTCCTTTGTCTTCGCAGGCAAATGCCTTAACCACTAAGCCATCCCTCCCGCCCCTAAGTGGCTGTCTATTGAGCTGTGACAGTTGTTATTTTTATGTTTATTTTACATCCTGTTGTCTTACCCAATTCTTCCATTGTTCTTAGTGGCTGCCCATGTGTCTTTGGCTTTTTTTTTTTTTTTTTTTTTTTTTTTAGTATGCAGTGATACTATGTGCCAAAGAATCCTCTCTTAAAACTTGGATTGTAATCCCCTCCCATCACCTTCTTTTGTCCCTCCTCTATGCCCTACTCTCTTCTACTGAACTTTTTCTTCTACTTTAATGTCTTCTTCCCCCTCCTACATCCTCCATGATGAAATGTTCATATGCCCAATATTATGCAGCTCTTATGCAGGTAATGACAGCCACTGCGAGGTTATAAATGCCTACACCACCTTCATGCCCAGAAGACTGCTTATCAAAGCACTCCTCCCCATCCTCTGGCTCTTAGCTATTCCACAGTGTTCCCTGAGCCTCAGGAGGCATAATCAGAGATGTCTTATATAGTGCTAAGCATTCAACAGTCGATTATTCTCAGCACTTTGATGAATTTTTTGAGTCTTCTCCAGCAGTCACTGCCATCTGCCAAATACTACTTTCTCTGATCATGGGCATAAACATAAATACAAAGATGGCAACTCGGTGTGTACAACATACGCACTTGGCCAGACAATAGTACTAGCTCCCCTGCTGGGGCCTATGACCTTCCTGGCTATAGGCTTTTGATTAGGTTGCAGAACCAGGCATGAATTCCTTCCCATGGAGTGGGTCTCAGATCCAATCAGAGAGCCCGTTGGTTACCCCAAAACAGCTAATGCCACTATTGCACGAGTGTGCATATGTTGCCTGGCTGGTCAGTTATGTAGTATGCAAGGTACACTGCAAAAAGGATGTTTTACATTTTCTTTCTAGTTCTTTCTGCTTTGTTGCTCTCCCATGTCCAGTTATATTGGCTAATCCACATGGTAGAGGGAGTATTTGATATGGTAATTTAATAAGAAATACATATTTAGCTCTTAGCTTCCATCCCTGCTAAAGATCTCCTAAAACCGTTGCAATTTCTCCCATCCAAGTAATAACCAGGCCTGACCCTGCTTAGCTTCCGAGGTCAGACAGGATCACGCGTGTTCAGGGTGGTATAGTCATAGACTGGAATTTCTGAGTAATGAAGGTGAGAAGAGAGCCTTTTAGGAGGAGGGCTGTGAAATGCGGTCTTCTGGATAGGACATGGGCAGTCATTACACTCAAGAACTCACAGCAGTTGTTGCTTCCTACACAAGGGTGAGCTCGTCAACACCTTACCTTCTTATTGTTGGGACAAAACACCCAACCGGAAGCAGCTTACTTTCAAGCCTAGTTTCAAGGGGGAAGTCCATGAAGGTACATTTAGCTAAGGAAAATGTTTGCCACTTTCCTACGCAGTTATATATATATTATAGCCAAGAAATTCCACTGCTACATATTCACATACAATGTGTATTGGAGTCTTTTCAAATTATCTACATTTATCATATTTATATCATATATAAATATGTAACGATAAATGTGAAATTACCTACACTAATTTACTGCTCCTCACATACTTTTTTTAAAAATTTTATTTATTTATTTATTTATTTGAGAGCGACAGACACAGAGAGAAAGACAGATAGAGGGAGAGAGAGAGAATGGGCGCGCCACGGCTTCCAGCCTCTGCAAACGAACTCCAGACGCGTGCGCCCCCTTGTGCATCTGGCTAACGTGGGACCTGGGGAACCGAGCCTCGAACCGGGGTCCTTAGGCTTCACAGGCAAGCGCTTAACCGCTAAGCCATCTCTCCAGCCCCTCACATACTTTTTTTCTCTCTCTTCCCTCCACCTTCCTTTTTCCTCTCTCCCTCCCTCCCTTCCTCCCTCCTTTCCCTCTCTCTTGCCCTTCTCTGTCTGTCTGTCTGTCTGTCTTTTTGTCCGTCACCTCCCCAGGTAGTCTCTCACTGTAGCCCAGGCTGATCTGAAATTCACTCTAGCTCCAGGCTGGCCTCAAACTCCTGCCGCAGTCTCGGTGTCCTCAATCTCTCTTATTTTCTTTATTTCTCTTCCTTCCGTTCTTTCTTCTTTTTCTCCCTTCTTTTTTTCTCCCCTCCCTTCCTCCCTGTACCCCTCCCTCCTTCCTCCTGTCTCTTCATTCTTTTCTTGCAGGGACAAATGTCCAAAGCCCTTAACATCCCGGTGGGTGTTCCCCGCACTTTCTGTTTTTGGTCACAGATGCTCCGTCCCGGATGGCTGGGATGGCATCGCCTCCGCAGCCCCGCGCTCCCCCTCCCGCGAGGATGCGGGGCGCCCACGCCCGGGCCCCGCCCCCGCTGGGTGCTTGCGGACGCGGCGTCCCCGCGGGCAGGCTCGGCACCCGGGTGCGGCGAAGAGCGTCCGCTTCGGGGCCTCGCCGGGTTCCTGCGCGCCGCCTCCGAGCCCGGGCCGCGGCGGGGTCCCCGCGGGAGGAGGGGCGGCGGCGGCGGCGGCGGCGGCGGCGGCGGAGGCCTCGCAGCGCCCCCTGGCGGCCCGCTGCGGGCGGCGCAGGCCCCGCCTCTCCAGCCAGCGCTGCGCTGCGCTAGCGGGGTCCTCGGTGCGCGGGCATCTCCCAGGCGACGGGACCGCGACATCGGTTTGATTCGAGCAATTCCAGACCCCCGTATGTCTTCGGACGTTGTGATGCTGGCGCTCCCTGGGTCAGTGAGTTACGCAGGTGAGAGAGGCAGGGTTTTCTCCCCAGGAGCCCCTGCAAAGGATGCTTGGAAGGGGACACCGGCTTGCGTTCCGGGATGAACTGTGGTTATTACCCAAAACGTTTTTTTTTTTTTTTTTTTTTTTTGAGGTAAGGTCTCACTGTAGCCCAGGCTGACCTGGAATTCACTATGCAGTCTCTCAGGGTCGCCTCGAACTCACAGCCATCCTCTTACCTCTGCCTCCTGAGTGCTGGGATTAAAGGCGTGCGCCACCACACCTGACTCCAATTTTTTTTTAATGTTTTATTTTGATTTATTTGAGAGACAGAAGGAGGCTGAGAGAGGGAGAGAGAGAATGGGCACGACAGGGCCTCCAGCAACAAATTCCAGACGCATATGCCACCTTGTACATCTGGCTTGCGTGAGTCCTGGGGAATCGAACCTGGGTCATTTGGCTTTGCAGGCAAGCTCCTTAGCCGCTAAGCCATCTTTCCAGCTCTCCAAAACTTAAAAAAAATTTTTTTTTTATGGATTTTCGATGTAGGGTCTCACGCTAGCTCAGGCTGACCTGGGATTCACTATGTAGTCTCAGGGTGACCTAGAACTCTCTGCGATCCTCCTACTTCTGCCTCCCGAGTGCTGGGATTAAAGGCGTGCGCCACCACGCCCAGCCCCTCCAAAACTTTTAATATCACCTCCTAGTTCATATGAGACATCTTATGAGCCCCCTCCCTCCACAGCCATCTAGGGAGGTAAGTAGGATTATTCCCCTTTTATAAATGCAGAGCACAGAGAAGTTAAGGTGACAGCCTGGAATGACGCCGCGGCAGGGAGGAAGTGCCTTTCCGGCCTTGGACGTGTGCCCTGGGGCTGCCTCGAGGCGCTGCTTTTGATGCTCCCCGGAGGCTGACCCGAGATGGCCATCCATCCTGCCGGAGTCTCCCAGCTACTCCAGCCTGACACTTCCAGAAGGATTCGTCACAGGGCAATGAGGCAGGAAATTTACAGCTTGGCCTGATTAATGGGCCAGGCAGTTAGGAGTTCTTTGCCAACCTTGTGAGCATAATTTAACAGTGCAAGGCCACAGAGACCTCGTAACTCGTGTCCTTAAAGGGCTCTCTGAGCAGGAGGCGTCAGATCATTGAGACATCTCCGCTCCTCAAGCCAAATAGCTGTGCCGTGTTTCTGTTTTTTCTTTTTTTTTGGGGGGGGGAGGGAGGTGCGTGGGGGGCAAAGAAAAAGAAATCTAGATGAACATACGTGGCAGGAAAAAAAAAAAAAGGAAAAAAATACTTGTGGGTCATCAGTTTCCTGCTTATGGCTACTTGGTGGTTCTGTCACGTTTGGCTTTTATGTAACCTGCTCTGAGGCTGCACGCCACTCCACTTAATAATGTACTCACTTTTCACAGAAATACACTCTTCCAGGGACAGTTTAGGAGCCAGCACAAAGGCCATAGAAGCCAGGACAGCAGGGTCTTCGGATAGCAGCTGATGATAGTTTTGGTCTCATTCCTTTCCCCAGTGCCTGTACAAATGTTAGGTATGTCCCTTGCTGCGTCTCTCTGGGCCTCAGTTTACCCCTTTGTAAAATAAAGAGTTTGGACAAATTGTCCTCTCTGGGTTGGAAGTCCTGAGTCTGAGATTGTGACAAGCAGTTTTCTCATTGCTGGGCATCCGGAAGTAGTATTGTGCTTTAAACTCTGAGAACATTTATGTTAAAAAGTGACATGGTGGTGTGAGAAGTGGGGTGCTGGGAAGATGGCTCAGGGGTTAGGGACACTTGCTGCTGGCCCAGGTTTGATTCCCCATTACCCATGCAAAATCAGACGCACCAAGTGGTGCATGCATTTGGAGTTTGTAACAGCAAGAGTCCCTGGCATCGCCCTTCCTTCTTCTCCCTCTTCCTTCTCTCTCTTTCTCTCACTCTCTTTCCCTCTGCCTCCCTAGCTCCCTCTCCATTTACCTCTCACCTTGCAAAGAAATCAATAAATAAAAATATTGAAAAAAGAATCACACAGATAACATTCTTTATCTTTTCTTTTTTCTTTTTCTTTCTTTTTTTTTTTTTTTCGAGGTAGGGTCTCAATCTTACTCAGGCTGACCTGGGTGGAATTCACTATGTAGTCTCAGGGTGGCCTTGAATTCATGGCGGTCCTCCTACCTCTGCCTCCCAAGTGCTGGGATTAAAGGCGTGTGCCACCATGCCTGGCATGTTTTTTTTATCTTTTTAAAATATTTTATTTATTTGAGAGAGAGTGAAGGAGTGGGAGAGAGAAACAAACAGACAGAATGGGCATGCTAGCCCCTCTAACCATTGCAAATAAACTCCAGATGTATGTGCCACCGTGTGCATCTGGCTGACATGGGTCCTGAGGAATTGAACGACGTCCTTTGGCTTTGCAGGCAAGTGTCTTACCTGCTAAACCACCTCTGCACATTTTATCTCACCTTTTATTTATGTATGAGCACTTGCATTTTTTTGTCCCCCTCCCTGATTGGGTGGTTAGTGCCTCTGTCCCACAGCCCTGGCACAGTATGGGGGTCACCCACTGAACTCTGTAGTGTGCCTGGAGAGTTGAGACATTCACACGCTCCCTCAAGATATGAGGTGAATCCTCTCCTTTCCTTTTCCTTCTGTTTTTGCAAGGTAGAGTCTCGCTCTAGCCCAGATTGACCTGGAATTCACTATGTCATCTCAGGCTGGCCTTGAACTCACAACAATCCTCCTATCTCAGGTTCCTGAGTTCTGGGATTAAAGGCGTGCACCACCACACCTGGCAACAAATCTTACTTAAAAACAACAACAACAACAACAATATCTCTTTTCAGCACCCCACTGAATGAAAGCAACATGCTTCTCAAGGTGTCTGGACAAATTTGATCTTTGCTGCCCTGTTCTTCCTGAGGTGATTGTGTGAATTATGGTTGGGTTTATCACCACCTCTCTCTTCTCTCTCTCTCTCTCTCTTTCATACACACACACACACACACACACACACACACACACAGTGGGAGGAAGCTAGACACACACACACACACACACACACACACACACACACACACGCACAGTGGGAGGAAGCTAGCCACTTGGTGCTGGCCCAGGTTGGAACTTGCTGGCATGGGCCAATGATCAGCCAGCAAACGCCTTATGAGACTTCAACGTGTTGCTTTTCGCCTCCCTTCCACTTACGATGGGAAGAAGCAGGGGACACAACGTGACCTGGAAGTGCAGTTTCACTGGTCACAGGAGGTGCAAGGGACCTGCTGCGCCACAGCAGCAGCCCAAGCTCCTGCGCCCGGGAGCTGTTCTTCCTAGTCGACCTCCATCGTATCCCTGCGTGTTTCCCCAACATTTCTCCTCCGCTTATGTCCTGGCGCCATTTGGGCCGGAGACGGAAGTGCTCCTTGACTTACACCTGTCACCTAGTGGCGACACGCCCTTCCCAGATATCTGCTTGCCATCTCAGAACAGGTGGAGGAGAAATGGGATGATGAAGAGAGGTTTTCTCTTCTGTTTCCATCTTTTCCTCTGTTCAATTCCGTTTTCTTTTCTTTTTTTTTTTTTTTTGAGATAGGGTCTCACTCTAGTCCAGGCTGACCTGGAATTTTCACTATGTCGTCTCTGGGTAGCTTTGAACTCACGGCGATCTTCCTACCTCTGCCACCCAAGTGCTGGTATTAAAGGCGTGCGCCACCATGTCTGGCCTCTGTTCAAGTTTTTAGTCAAGAGGTTAGAGCATTGAAAGTCCTAGACTTGTGGTCAGGGGAGATGGCCTTGCAAGTATGAGGACCTGAGATCATCCCCAATACCCACATAAAATGCTGGCGTGTTGGTATATGCTTAAAATCCCAGCATGCGGAGGCAGAGACAGAAGGATCCTGGGGCACCGTGGCCGGCCAATCTCAGCCCAGTGAGAAACTGTCTCGAAGGAGATGGACGACGCCCCTAAAGATAGCGCTCAAGGCTGTCCTCTGACTTCCACGTGCCTGTGGACACACACTCACATGCGCGCGCAGATACACACCCAAAATAAAAGAAAGTGGCCTGGAAAAGTGGATTAGTAGTTAAGGTGCTGCCTGCGAAGCCTAAGGACCTAGGTTTGATTCCCCAGATCCCATGTAAGCCAGGTGCACATGTGTCTGGAGTTTGTTTGTGGTGACTAGAGGCCCTGGCATGCCTATTCTCTTCCCCCCTCTCTCTCTAATAAATAAATAAAAATAAAATATTTAAAAAAATAAAAGAAAGGGGGGAGGGAAAAAAACAAAAGTCCTAGCCGGGTGTGGTGGTATATGCCTTTAATTCCAGCACTCAGGAGGCAGAGGTAGGAGGATCGCCATGAGTTCAAGGCTACCCTGAGACTACATAGTGATTCCAGGTCAGCCTGGGCAAGATCAAGACCCTGCCTTGAAAAATCAGGGGTGAGGGGAGAAAATTCTAAACTTTAGCACAAGTCTGGGACTTCTTACGTCTTTGATCGGGTTTGTGGCATTTTCCTAACTTGTGAGGCAAGTAGTGTCTCTCTTTCATTAACGTGGCCCCTGATCAACGTCCTCTCATGGCTCACCAAGCCACCCTCCTCTCTGAGCATCGCCATCCCCATGTGGCCGTGCAGGGGGGCTGGTTCCCAGACTGAGGAGGTCTACGTGCGTCTGCACCAGTGGCTTCAGCACACATGGGCACCAGGATTCCTTCATGACTTCTGCAAAGTCAGAATGATTTCCATAGCCATCCTAGGGCGTTGCTGGCTTTCTTCCCCCTTACACACACGACGTGGCATTCTTCAGGGACACCATGACCTGTGACGGCAGAACAGGCTGAAGGCAGAGGCAGACTTGAGAATCCAGCTGGCCTCCGCTCAGCCAGACGGACGCTCATGAGCTTCGCAGACATTTAAAACAATGCCATGCCTGCACATTTCTTTTTCTTTTGGAAAAAAGAAGTTATTTTTTTTTAAATTTTTTATTTATTTATTTGAGAGCGACAGACACAGAGAGAAAGACAGACAGAGGGAGAGAGAGAGAATGGGCGCGCCAGGGCTTCCAGCCTCTGCAAACGAGCTCCAGACACGTGCGCCCCCTTGTGCATCTGGCTAACGTGGGACCTGGGGAACCGAGCCTCGAACCAGGGTCCTTAGGCTTCACAGGCAAGCGCTTAACCGCTAAGCCATCTCTCCAGCCCAAGAAGTTATTTTTTAGAAGAATGTTTTGTGCATGAGCGTGTAATTTTTTTTAATTTAAAAATTTTCTTGGTTCTAACTGGGCACGGCGGCGCAAGCCTTTAATGACAGTACTTGGGAGGCAGAGGTAGAAGGATTGCTGTGAGTTCCAGGCCAGCCTGGGATAGAGTGAGACCTTGCCTCGAAAACAATTTCCTCAGATTTAAAAAGAAATTTAGTTTTATTCATTTATTAGAGAAAGAGAGAGAAAGACATACACACACACACACACACACACACACACACACACACACACACACACACACAGAGAGAGAGAGAGAGAGAGAGAGAGAGAGAGAGAGGGAGAGAGAGAGGGAGAACGAAAGAAAGAAAAAGAGAGAATGGGTGTGGCAGGGCTTTCAGCCACTGCAAATGAACTTCAGACACATGTGCCACCTTGTGCATCTGGTGCTGGAGAGTTGAACCTGGAGCTTTTGGCTTTGCAGGCAAATGTCTTAACCACTAAGCCACCTCACCAGCCCAATTTCTCAGTCTAATATAACAAAGATTGACTGGTATCTCATGCATGAACCAATGCTCTCTTGAGTCTCTGAAGGGGTCTGAAGTTGGAGATAGCAGCTCGGGGGCCTGGGTTTCTCTGCTCTCCCGGTGCACACCTGGGCTCAGAAACCAAGGGAAGGTTGAGGACATCCCACTTCCTGCCACAGTTACGCTTGGCCTCTGCTGAGGGTGAGGGCGCAGTGGATCTAGAACTATGGCAGGAGAATGTGGGGTTGATGAAGAAGAATAAGATTTACAAATGAAAGAAACCAGCCGGGTGTGGTGGCGCACGCCTTTAGTTCCAGCACTCGGGAGGCAGAGGTAGGAGGATTGCTGTGAGTTCAAGGCCACCCTGAGACCACATAGTGAATTCCAGGTCAGCCTGGACTAGAGTGAGACTCTACCTCGAACCCCCACAGAGTTTCTCACTGGGCCGAGATTGAGATCCACGGTGCCCCAGGATCCTTCTGTCTCTGCCTCCGCATGCTGGGATTTTAAGCATATACCAACACGTCAGCATTTTATGTGGGTATTGGGGATAATCTCAGGTCTTCATACTTGCCCACCCCCCCAAAAAAAGTTAAGAACTGGAGACCCTTCCTCACTAAAGATACATGTAAGGGGTGGGCAGGCTTGAGGAAAGTCCACAGTATGTGGATGTGGGAGAAGATGGAATTGTGAAAATGACCTGTACATAGCTTGTCATACTGGAGGCCAGGGGCCATGAGAGTCCCTAACCGTTCCCAGCTTGCTGGCCCACTTCCATTCTCCTGAGTTGTTTTTTCAGCTTTTTTGAGGTAGGGTTTCACTGTAGTCCAGGCTGACCTGGAATTCATTATGTAGCCTCAAGTTGGCCTTGAACTCAAGGCAATCCTCCTACCTCTGCCTCCTGAGTGTTGGGATTAAAGGCGTGTGCCATCGTGCTCAGCTTGTTTCTTTCTTTTGAAGTCAGCTTAACAGACTGACTTTTTTTTTTTTTTTTCTCGTAATGCAAGAGAGCAAGAGTGAGAGAGAGAGAGAGAGAGAGTGACAGAGAATTGGCATGCCAGTGACCTAGCCACTGCAATTGAACTCCAGACGTGAGCGGCCTCTTGTGTGCATGTGCGACCTTGCACGCTTGTGTCGCCTTGTGCTTCTGGCTCACATGGGATCTGGAGAGTCGAACATGAGTCCTTAGGCCTCGCAAGCAAGCACCTTAACCACTAAGCCATTTCTCTTGTCTTCTTTCCCTCTCTTCCTTCCTTCCTTCCTTCCTTTCTTTTCTATCCCTTTTTTTGGTTTTCCAGGTAGTGTTTTGCTCTAGCCAAGGCTGACCTGGAATCCACTATATAGTCTGAGGGTGATCTTGAACTCTCACCACTATATAGTCTGAGGGTGGTCTTGAACTCTCAGCAACCTCTTACCTCTGCCACCCAAGTGCCAGGATTAAAGTCATGTATCACTACACCTGGTTTGACTTTCTCTTTCCCTTTTATAAATATAATCTTATTTATTTATTTGGAGAGAGAGAGAATGAGAATGGGCATGCCAGGGCCAAGTGGCACTGCAAACAAACTCCAGATGCATGTGCTACTTTGTGTATCTGGGTTTACCAGGGTACTGGGGAATTGAACTCAGGCTGTTAGACTTTGTAAGTGCTTTTAACCACTGGGCCACATCCCCAGCCCAATGTTCTCTTTCTTAATAAATGGTCTCTCTCTTGTGCTATCCTTGTGTCCCTGGCCCAATTCTTTTTTCCCCCTGGACACAAGAACCTGGTAATCTCATTGGGTGCCTTCCAGATTCTGATGCAATCCTGTAACCCGCTGTGTACTGTGGAGTGGATCCTTCCCGGGAGAGGGTCCGGAAGATCACTGCCTCAGGGCCCTGCCAGGCTACCACTCCAGCAGGATCCTGAGCACCCCCTCTCCCCCACCCAGGGTTGGGATTTGTATGCCATAAGACTGCACACCTGACCCATGGTGAGGACCGATCTCTGACCCACACCAGTGCAGCAACCCGCCAGGGAAGCTATGCCCCACACGGCCAGGGCTTGGTCTTGACTACAAGGTGACCTTAATTTATGCCCCAGCTTCCAATTCAGGACCAAGCAGAGAAAGACAAACACACATGACATCTATCACAAATGATTCCCAGCTACAGCCAGTTGCAGCCAGCTTCCCATACCTGTAGCCTCCTCAGGGGTCCCTGGAAACCCCGCCGCCCCCACCATTTTGGGTCAAGGTAGACGTCTCTTTTTCCTGCTTGCTTCCACATCTCTATTGCCATGAGTGCCTGCATTGCTTTCCCCCAGAAATTTGTACTTCCAAATAACCCCAGGACCTTGGAACATGCAGATATTTGGAAATGGGGTTACTATGGATGTCTTTGAAAATGGGGTCATGCTGGGGGTAGAGTGTGCCCTAATCCAGTAGGTCTGGTGCCCTTGGATGAAGGGCCAACGGTAACTCTGCTTCATGCACAGAGAGAGCCAGGAAAAGACGAAGCAGACATCTGGGACCCTGGGGATGCCTCACCAAAGTCCCAGCGACCCAGAAGCTGTGAGACCTGCAAGGTGAGTTTCGTTTCTTTGTGGAGCCCGGCTCTGACAGATGGATCTCCGACTTGCACTCCTGGAACTGAGGGAGGAAATGCCTGTCATTTAAGCCCCCTTTTTTGTTGTGACAGGTCCAGGGACCCTGGCTGACTGGCCTGCTGCCATCAGCCTATTCTCACTGGGTGGTGGTCCACAGCCCCTGTTGCAATTGTGGGAAGGACAGCTGTGAGGCAGAGCTCATGGGACCCTGCTGTCCCTGGATTGGACAGAGCACGAGACCCCAAGGCAGCTTGTGGGACCCCCCCCCCCACCCAGACACAATAGCCAATGAGATCCCTGTATTGCCTATGGGACCCTTGATACAGCCCATGCCTGCACCAACCCAGCAAGCTCTAGACAAACGAATTCACCCACACCTCTGTGACCTGAACCCACTTGGCACTTGGTGGCCCGGGTATGGGCTCTGGCTTTTGACCCTGGGAACTCACAATGGACTATAGTATCTCACTTCCAAAAAGCCTGTGCTATTGTTCTTGGTTGTGTGTGTGTGTGTGTGTGTGTGTGTGTGTGTGTGTGTGCACGTGCATGCATGGGGAGGGGTTCCTTAGATATTTGTTGGGCTTGTGTGTGCTGCGGGGGGGGGGGGGGGGGGACAAGGGCCTTCCTCCCATGCGGCCCAGTCTAGCTGCAAAGAAGTTATATCCAGCCCAGCGCAGGCTGTGCTGATAACAGTAATAGTATTTCGCTGCTGGAGTTGTGTGAGAAATGTTGGGTTGGGGGGGGGGGGAAGAATGGAGAGGAGTTTAAAAATAGCAGGCTGTAATTAGCCAAGCTTGGGTTTGTTGTAGAAGGCATCGGTTACTAGGGCAACCACACTCCCTAGATTTTCCAGGGCAGGCTTGGGTCTGGGGAATCGGATTATTTTTGGGCGAGGGTCTCTGGTGAGTGTCTAAAGGGGATTTAACGTTGCATGACTGTGTATCAGCACTCCTTCATTCACAGACACTTTGTCACGCTGTCACTCGGCTTTTGTGTTTGTTATGAAAAAGTACAGCTAATTCTGGCCATAGACCGGGGTCGTGGTCTTTTCCTATGGCTGAGAACTGCTTGTGCAGATAAGCATCTGGAAGTGGGGCCGGGGAAGCGCGAGGGGAACTTTCCGACCTCACGACAATTCCAGGAGTCCTCAGAGCTTCTGCCTTCTGCGGACGGAGCATCTCCCGCAACACCAGCAGGGTTTGCAGGGCACCGTGATGCGAACTGCTCTTTTGGTGGGGCTTTTTCTGCCTGGGTTTCGGGTCTGCAGGCTGAGGGCCAGGCGTGTGCTGAAGGGGACACGTGCGAATGCACCGGAGCCTGGAGGATAAAGCTTGAGTCCGGAGATGGAGCGCTGCGGATGGGCACCAGAAGTTGGATGGGGTCACCCTAAGTACAAGGGAAGTGTGCAGGGGGCGAGAACCTCTTTTTCACTCCCTGTCTCATTCTCAGAGGAGGCAGTGTTGGGGTCTCAGGTAGACTGTATGGAGGCTGATAAGAGTGTAGTACTTAGGGACTTAGGGCTGGAGGTGGGGAACGCCCCTTTCCCCCTGGCGGACAAACATCTTGCCAGTAGAGACCTGTGTTTTAGACACTTAGATATCTGGGATTATCTGTATTTATGATCACGAGTCCCCCTTACTTTCCTCATGTTTAGTTTTGTTATCGTCTTCTGCAAATATCAGCTGATTTTATGATCAGAGGATAAGGAGACAGGGACATTTGACCTGCAATTGGAATTTTGATGGGCATAGTGGAAATAAGACTGAAAATAACAACAAACACAGTTCTATCAGCAAGGTAGACCCGGGATGTAACAGCCTGGAAACTGGACCTGACTCCTCGTCCCCCTGCTCAGAGGCCCCTCCTACATCTCTTCCCTAGAGCAACTTCTGGGTTACTATTGAGATCTGGGTGCTATATTCTTTCAGCCGACTGCCTGCTACCCTAGGAGGCAGCTTCTTGGACGACTTGCCCCATCACTGACGTTTGGCTAGATTAAAGTGTGTTCTGCGGTCCACGAAACACCTGGGGCCGCCAAGTTTCCATACCTCAGCCAGCCAGCCAGCACGGGTCCAGGTTCCTTGGGACCTGCATTCTCAACACACACACGTACACACACCCTTGATTTGTGAGCACAAATGGAGTTTATAAATCACTGAAAGTCTCAGCAAGTGGAGCTGAACTCTGAGCCCCGTCTCACCTCTGCAGTCCCTAAATGGGAAGTGTTATTTTCAGAGCTCCAAGGCGACGCGCCTGAATTCCTTCGGCCTGAGTGGCGGGGTCATGTGTGTATGCGTCTTTATAAGGCCAATGCCCTGCCAAAAGATAACTACAGGTGGACATGACCCTCCACGGGACTCAAAAGGCATTTGCCGTTTCCAAAGATAGCAACACCAAGCCCATGCCGATGACTCCGGAGGTTTGAATGCGGGTGGCTGCAGAGCCTTATATAGAGAGGTGAGGCCCTTGGGTGGAGTCTGCGAGCGCGCTCTGGAGCTCCGATCTGTCTGTCCCGGCAGCTGACATGTAAGGAGAGCTCCACGTGTCTGCGACTAGCTTGGGAGTGTGCCCAGCCTGGTTTGGTGCACAGCTGACAAATGCTCTGAGTAAGGCAGACCTGGACAGCTGGGCTACCACTTCTGCCAAGTGGGGACTAACATCTGGAACGGGTGCTTCTGCCGGGGGAAGTCGTGTGAGAAGCCATGGGGCCTCTGGCCTCTGGGAGGGAGGGATCAGTAACAGCATGATGAGTGGGGGGGCAGAACCCCCCCCTTGCTCCGAGGTTCTCTTCTCAAAGCATGCTGGTGACCCCTCCTTTACTTTCCTCAAAGCCCTCTGCACCCTGTGCCAGAAATGCCTGGGTTTGTTAGTTTGGGTTTTCACTGTCTCCCAGGGCCTCTGGCTCACCAGCCGGGGGCGGGGGTCACTGCTAGGAAGTGGAGGGAACAGATGGGGCCTAATGGCAGAAAGTTGGAGGACACATTAGGACCTTGTTCCCTCTCCCCTCTTTGCATCACTGGGATGAGAGCAGCCCTGTTCCATCCCAGGCTTTGGCCATGGAATTCTGCTTCATCATGGGCCCCAAAGAACAGGGCAGTGCCATGGGCTCAGATGTCTCACACTGTGAGCCAGAAACAAATTCTTCCTGTTTTGTTTTGTTTTGTTTTGAGATAGGGCCTCTAGCCTAGGCTAGTCTCAGGGTAGCCTCGAACTCACAGCAATCCTCTTGCCTCTGCCTCCCAGGTGCTGAGCTTAAAGGCACGCACCCCCACACCTGGCTAAATATATTTTTTAAATTATTTATTTATTTATTTGCAAGGAGAGAGAGAGAAAGAGAAAGAGAAAGGGCACACCAGGGCCTCTAGTTGCTGCAAACAAATTTCAGATGCATACACTACTCTGTGCATCTGGCTTTACATGGGTACTGGGGAAATCAAGCCTCTGCTGTTAGGCTTTGTAGGCAAACACCTTAACTGCTGAGCCATCTCTCTAGTCCCATTTGTTTTGATGTAGGATTTTGGAGTTCAGGAGTGGGCCTCCCAGAATTTATGAACCCCAAAGTTGCAGTTCTGTATTACCTTTAATAAAGAATAAAGACAGACTCAAAAGTATAAACTATGAATTACTAAGTTTATTTAGGGGGAAATTATAAGTTGTGGGGTTTATTTGAGATCGGGATGGCTCCTGGGAGTTCATAAAGTTCATTTAAGAGAAACTGACCTTCAAAGAGATTCGAGTGGGGCTGGAGAGATGGCTTAGCGGTTAAACGCTTGCCTGTGAAGCCTAAGGACCCCAGTTCGAGGCTCGGTTCCCCAGGACCCACGTTAGCCAGATGCACAAGGGGGCGCACGCGTCTGGAGTTTGTTTGCAGTAGTGGGAGGCCCTGGCCCATTCTCTCTCTCTCTCTCTCTCTCTATCTGCCTCTTTCTCTTTCTGTCTGTCACTCTCAAATAAATAAATAAATATTTTTTTTTTTTTTAAAAAAAGAGATTCGAGTAAAGCTGCAGGCATGTGGAAAGTTCACTTAAGAGAAGCTCAGGTTTTTAGAGAGAGACTAGAGTAAAGCTGCAGGCACATGGGAAGTGGAATCTAGGAGCCTGTGTCGGGAGATTGAGGAGGAACCTGCAGGCATTTGCCATGTGTTTTCCCACATAGGGAAGCTAAGAGGGCAAATGGTGATGTTCAAGGAAAAATAAGAAGGCAGATGTTAAAACAGGGACCAGGAGACTCAGAGGAGAGATGAGTCACGAAGAGGGCTACACCCATGGTTACCCTGAGTTTAAAGAAATTACTCAGGTAGAAAGCCTAGAGTTGTTGAGAGCACCCATGTGGTAGATCTGGAGTGTAAGGGAAGTATGCACGTGGTAGATTCAGAGACCAGAGGAAAATCATACGAGTAATCAAAGTGGGAAATTATTCCAAACTATAAAGAGGCAAGCAGAAAAGTTCAGATCAAGTAAAAATACTATGCTCTTCTACCCCCACCCAGCCTGGCTGGGTGTGGGTAGAGGCCAGCCTCAGTGTGTCTGAGCAGAGACAAGAGGAAATCCAGAGAGAACTGCACAGAGAGAGCATGGAGGTGGCGTGGGGTGGAGGCTGAATGAAGCCTTTATAGCCTTAGGTTCAAGTATGCAAGGGGAAGACGGGATGGGGTTGGAGCTTTGGAGAGCAGACTCCTGGGCCAGCCCACCTGGACCGTCTGTGTAGGTAACATGTTAGGCTGTGGACAACAGGAGGCACTGTAGACCAGCCTTGATCAGACACGAGTTCTCTTCCTGCCAAGAGATCCATTCTTGTGCCAGAATGAGGTGCCATGTGGGGTGGCATCTCCTGCTTCTCTTTGGGCCTCAATCTCTAAATGAAACTATCTAAAACAACAACTTCCTCTTATCCTCCTCCAGTTTCTTCCTGTGAGAACCGTTCGTTCGGTTCTTTAGCTCATTTGTTGATTGGAAGATGTGCTTTGATGTTTAATTTTTGCGTTTTTGGGGGCTGGAGAGATGGGTCAGCAGTTAAGGCACTTGTCTACGAAGCCTAAGGACCCAGGCTCAATTCCCCAGGACCCTCTTAAGCAGATGCACAAGGTGGCACATGTGTCTGAAGTTTGTTTGCAGTGGCTGGAGACCCTGGAGTGTCCTTTCTCTCTCTCCCTCCCCCCATCTGCCTTTCTCTCTTTCAAATAAATAAATAAATATTTAAAAATAAATGTTTATTTGCGGTTCTTTATTTATTCTTGATATTATCCCATCTTCAGTATACCTGGCAATAATTTTCTTCCAGTCTCTGTGTTCCTGATGGTGTTTTCTTTGCTATGAAGATGTTTTTAAATTTCATGATATCTGATTGTCTTTCAGTTCCTGGTATTTCCTGTGATGTGTGTGTGTGTGTGGGGGGGGGGAGTTGGGGGGTTAATAGGTTATGAAAGTAGAAAAGGGACCATGAGAAGGAAGGACCATGAGGTCCTAAGGGAAGGTGGGAAGAGGGTAATAGAATGTATGTGACATGAAAGCATCAAGAGTTTGGGGGGGGGGGAGGTCAGGGTGATGGGATGATGGAGGGAGTGGAGAAGGGCCAACAAGAGCAAAGGATGCAGGGGAGTGCCTCAATGAAGCCCCTCACTCCTGCATGCTACTTGAAAACAAGCCTAAAACATCTCGCAGTGTTTTCTGCTGCATTTTACTCATTCAACTCCAATGACAGGGACCTCCCCCTTTCAAAGGTAGCCAGAAGTGGGCACCATTTCATAAAGGTGGTGTGGCAAGATGCTAGAACAGGAGACCAGAAATATTAGTGTCCAGTTTTGATATCATGAATCTATAATATTAATACAACAAAGTTCTTTTATATTTTTTCCTCAAATCAAGAGTTTGTTCTCAGGGCTGGAGAAATGGCTCAGTGGTTAAGGCATTTGCCTGTGAAGCCTAATGACCCAGGTTCAATTCCCTATAACCCATGTAAGGTATATGTACATGGTGGCACATGCATCTGGAGTTCATTTGCAGTGGCTAGAGGCCCTGGTGCAACCACTCTCTCCCTCCCCTTCTCTCTCGTAAATAAGTAAAAAATTTAAAAAAATCTTAAATATTAAAAAAAGTTTGTTCTCTATGACAAAAAATTAGAACAAAAAATTATTCTGAGTTTTACCCCTCTTTCTTTCCACTATATATCCAAATACGGCTCTCCTGTTTTCCAGTGGACAAAACAACTTTGTCAGGAGAACTTTTCCATTTCATTCCCACCACCCTGCTGCTACTTTCATTTCATACGATCTCATTTCTTCGCAAATTATTAGAAAGTAACCTTTAATACAAACACTAATCCTTTTTATTTGGTAGGAAGGATCTCATTCCAAGACCCACACGCTGGAGGCGGCTGGTCTCCAGTGCACAGGTCAGAAGTGGAGCTCCTGGGAAGTGGCTGGTTCATGGGGGAGTGGACTGTTGGGAGGTGTTGGGAAGCACAGAGCCAAAGATCCACTGGGGACATGGCATCGAAGGGAGTATCTTGTCCCCAGCCTCTCCTCCTCTCTCCCTCTCTGCTTCCTGGACTCCACCAGGTGAGCAGTTCTCCTCACTGTGTCCCTCTGCTCAGCTATATGCCTAAAAGCCCTGGGGTCAGGGCCACATGGAATGAACCCCCTGCAGAGAACCGCGCCCCGCGCCCCCAAAGAAATCCTTACTCCTTGTATTTGGCTTCAGCAACCAAAATCCGATGCCATCTTTTCCCTGCGAGGAGACAAGAACCAACAATGGTGCTGCCTAAAACTCCCGGAGTGTTTTGTTTCAGCATATGGTATTTGGGGCAGATTTGACAGCGGGTCGTAGGACAGAACGGAAGTATACACTGTGATCCTCCCCAAGCCTTGACTTGTTGCTTATTTCCAAAACCATTAATTCGTAAATAAGTCACTTCAGACAACCTGGTAAAAATATAACATGCAACATTTGGGTCGGTTGGCCAGAACAACTTCAAATCAAAACCAGTCTGGGAACAAAAGAAAGACCCTCCCTCTTTCCACCCCAGCACTTGGGAGGCAGAGGTAGGAGGATCACTGTGAGTTCGAGGCCACCCTGAGACTACATAGTGAAATCCAGGAGAGCCTGAGCTAGAGTGGAAACCCTACCTTGAAAAACCAAAAAAAAAAAAAAAAAAAAAAAAAAGAAAGAACCCATTACATATATATTTCAGAGCACAACGAGCCCTCCATTTCCTGGGATTCAACCATCCCTAGGTCCAAAAATATTTGAGGATCTGGGGGTGTAACTCAGTGGTAGAAGATCTGACCTAGCATCCACGAGGCACTGAGTCTGACTCCAGTAACCCCCTCCCCTAAAACTGAAGTCCAATTTGTACTGAATATATATGTTGGCTTTTTTTTTTTTTTAAATTTTCCCTAAATAGTGTGACAGTTCACACAGCTTTGACATTGCATTAAATGTAACAAGTCATCTGGAGTTGCTTTATAATATCAGGGAAGGTATGTGTAGATTATATGCAGATAACATATCATTTTGTATAAGGGAGTTAGGCATCTATGGATTTTGATATCCCTGTAGAGGGGGACCCTAATTTCCCAGGGATACCCAAGGACAAATGCACTTAAAATGTAAAAAAAATCTCACAAGGAGTAGGGGTTGCTTTCAAGCCAGGGGTGCCCACAGCCCTCTGATGACACGTGCTGGGTACCTATGAAGATGCCCATGGGTGTCCTGTGCTGCATTGAAATTCTGGGGCGTTTAGGTGTGTATCCCTCCTGGGCCAGAGATATGATTCGGATCTCATTCTCTGGCCAGTCATCGGAGCGCTGCAGTTTCAGCGTTGTTTTAACGTAGCTGGTTATGAGAGAGAAAGAGCTCCATCGGCAAGGGCCTCCAAGCCTGCCAATGTCTCACTAGCTAACACCTTCAGAGAGGTGTACCTGGGCGCGCGTGGGGTGCGGCGGGGTATCTGTGCATCAGAAGTAGCCTCTTTTCTGCCAAAGCATCCTCCTGTAACAGCCCGTGCGCATTGGATGGGGGGGTCTTCTTCCTTCAGACCCGGTGTATGCATGGCACCAGCTCCTTACGCTGGGCCTGGGGGACAGTAAAAAAACAAACAAACAAAAAAAAAACAAAGGGCGGTCCGCGGTTGTCATCTCCAGGACAGCGACCACTCGCACAGCCCACTTGGGACAAGATCACGGGAGCACTGGGTTGACTTCGGAACCTGGGGGGTCGGGGCTGGGGAGGAGGAGAGGGGCCCAGGGGGCGGTCACGGCAGGTGCAGTGTGGGCGTGGCTAAGATGAAAGGGTCACCAGGTGTGGGCGGGGTCTCCTGCTGCTCGGAGCTGGTTCCCCTGGGCAGCCCTGCGGGGGTCGCTGCTGGACACAGGCGATTGCATCGGGTGTGTGTGTGTGTGGGGGGGGTGTGCGTGGTGCAGCGTCCCTGAGACATTGCTCGCGTTCTAGAACGTTCTTTCTGGCGGAAGGTTTCCAGGGCTGGGAATGAAAGCGAAGGCAAAGACGCTGGAAGCCCGGGACGTGACAGGCCCGGAGGGACCTGGTTTGCGGGGCTCCGGCGTGGGGGTGGGGGGAGGGGGCGTGGGGAAGGTGGCAGCGCGCAGGCGCGGGTCGGGGGGGGGTTCGGGGGCTCACGTGACCCGGCGCCCTAGGCTCCGATTGGTCGCACGCTCTGATTGATTGGCAGCTGCGGAGGCGGAGCGGGCTCGCGTGGCCGGGCCCCACGCTTGCTGGTCCCCTCGCCCCACGCAAGGGCATCGCGGAGGAGGATGCTTTCCAGGGGATGCTGCAAACCCCGGCAGCGCGGGGAGGCAGGTCGCCGTCCCCGAGTCCTCGGGCTTCCCGGAGGGTCTGCAGACGAAGCCCAGTCCCCAGCCTCTTGTCCCTTCGCAGTGCCCACGGGACCTCAGCAGTGACCCCGTTGCATCCCCAGGAAGGGTCTTCAGTGAAACGCTGCGGCGGCTCTCTGAAGCCGGCTTCTGTTTGTCTCCTTCCTGGCAGAAGGTGGCGGGCTGACGCTAGAGCCCCATTCGTGTGTCTGGGAAGTCAGAAATCGGAATTGTTCTGACAGCCCAGGCCAGCTCGGGATTCCCAGCGGCGTTGCTGTGGCGACCGGCTGATCTCCATCCTCCACACCCTGTGAGCAGGAGTCAGGGTGCTTGTAGAAGAGCCCTTCCCAATGAGGCTCGAGGCTTGGCCCGGAAGGAGAGTCAGAGTACAATATGTCATGTCTGTCACCTACGTGGCCTTCAGGTTTCCAGTTGCCAATCACAGTTACCTTATGAGATAGCTGTTGTCTCCTTTTTACCCCAAGGAGCACACTCAGGAGGTGAATGACTCAAGTCACACTGCTGGTTTGTGACAGAGTTGGGGTTTGAACGCCCATCATGTTGACTTCAGAAGCTGTGCCTTTTCCTAGTCTGGCCTTTCCGTTCACCCCCTTCCTTACCCACTTAGACCAGTAAGGGGCTGGAGACCCAAGCTATAGGCGCCTGGGTCAGCTTTTGTTGTGATTGGAATTGGCCTTTTAGGAAAAGTAGATTTGGTAGATGCGAAGGAGGGAGAAATTGTTGCAGGGAAAACAGAGGCGCTCAGTACAGAACAATGAGGCTGCTTCCAGTGTGTTCCAGGCTCCCATCCTTTTTTATTTTATTTTCTTTGAGGTAGGGTCTCACTCTAGCCCAGGCTGACCTGGAATTCACTATGTAGTCTCACGGAGATCCTCCTACCTCTGCCTCCCAAGTGCTGGGATTAAAGGCGTGTGTCACCACGCCCAGCTTCCCTTTTGTGGCCATATTTTTATTTCTACATATACTATAAACATACAATACATGCTACAAAAAAAAACCACATTTCTTTAACTGTCAAGAAAGTGTTACAATACAATGGCACATGTTCACACTTTATTTCAAATTGGTTTGCTTATCACCCATTTCAAACCATTAATAGTAAAATGTTACTCGTGGATAATTAAAATTATCTATTTGCTTTATTAGTAAGCAATTCCCACAAATTAACAAGAATTAACCATGCTAAGTATTAATATTCAAAAATGGACTTTTGCAGATATGATTATATAAAATATAGCAGCCAATTTCAGTTTACTTTGCTCTGTGACAATGTAGGTAGGCATTTGAGCCTGCTTGTGCTATGGGTGCATTGGGATTAGCATTTGTGGTATGCACAGGTTCCTTTCTCTGCTTCTTCTGGTTAATGACCCTCACCCAACAGTCTTGCAGGGACTCAAGCTTCAAAGACTAGGTCAGCCTGTCTTTGAGGGTCCCTCCCCCATCTGATTGTTTTTTAAGTTCTATTGAGTCTCCCTTCGGGGTCTTTCATATTTTCTGTTTCTTTGCAGTTCCACTGCCATGCCGCACTTGGATGTTTGTGGTAGTTGGCAAACTCTTTTTCCTTCCTCATTACACTGAGCAGGTGAGGTGTGTTTCAGGCCTGGGCATATTGACTGTCCATCAAATCCGTTCATTCGTTCATTTTGCTGACCCTCTTTCATCTCTGTGTTTCTAAATACCTGCCCCTTTCTGCTCATAATGAATGGGTCAGGTACTTTATTAGTATCACCTTCATCACAAAATGATTTTGTTTCCGCTTACTCCAGATCTGTGGTGGTTTGAATGTCATGTCCCCCCACCCCCACCAGGCTCATGTGCTTAAATAAGTAATTCCTAGATGGTTTGGGAAAGTTATGGAACCTTTAGGAGGTAGAGCCTTACTGGAAGAAGTGTGACACCTGGGCAGAGCTTGAGGTTTTATAGTCCAGCCCCACTTCTTGTTTCCCCTCTTCTACCTCCTGCTGTGCTACAAAGTGACACCAGTTTCCCGCTCCGCTCCTGCCCTCCTTTTGCTGCCCTGATGGTTGCTACCCTGTGGAGCTGTAAGTCAGATTAGGCCCCTTTCCTCCCATAAGTTGCTTGTATCTAGTATTTTGTCCCAGCCATGAGAAAGTAAAAAATTGGTACCGGAAGAGGGGTCACTGCTGTAATAAATCTGACCATGTGGTTTTTCAGTCTTCTAGAACTAGTTTGTGGGAGGAATGCGGAAGGACTTAAGACCTTTGAGAAGCCTTATGATGGTATGAGCCACGCTTAATAGGGCATTTTGATGGGAGTTTGGAAGACCAGAAGGCTGAGAGAAATTGGACTGAGGAGTACAGACTCACCAAGCTCCCAGAAGTGGAAAAGTGTCTCTACTGGGGATGGGAGTAGAGGCAGCTCATGTGCTATTCTGGCAGAGAAACTGTCTGCATTCACCCCATGTCCTGAGAATATGAACAGAGTTACATTTTAGAAGTAATGGGCTGGGGCTTGGAGAGAGGCTTAGCAGTTAAGGTACTTGCCTGTGAAGCTTAAGGACCCAGTTTTTTTTTTTTAATTAAATTATTTATTTATTTGAGAGCGACAGACACAGAGAGAAAGACAGGTAGAGGGAGAGAGAGAGAATGGGCGCGCCAGGGCTTCCAGCCTCTGCAAACGAACTCCAGACGCGTGCGCCCCCTTGTGCATCTGGCTAACGTGGGACCTGGGGAACTGAGCCTCGAACCGGGGTCCTTAGGCTTCACAGGCAAGCGCTTAACCGCTAAGCCATCTCTCCAGCCCAAGGACCCAGTTTTGATTCCTCAGTATCCATGTAAGCCAGATGCACAAGGTGACACATGCATCCAGAGTTCATTTGCAGTGGCTAGAGGCCCTGGCACATCCATTTTTTATCTGCCATTCTCTCAAATAAATAAAATAGTATATTCTTTTAAAAATGTAATGGGATAATGTATTTGGCAGCAGAAATTTCAAGTTAGAGGGCTGGAGAGATGGCCTAGTGGTTAAGGTGCATGCTGGTGAAGCCTAAGGACCCCGGTTTGATTCTCTAGGTCCCACATAAGCCAGATGCACATGGTGGTGCATGCGTCTGGAGTTTGTTTGCAGTGGCTAGAGGCCCTGGTGTGCCCATTTTCACTCACTTTCTCTCTCCTTCTCTCTGTCTCTAATGAAAAAATAAAAATAATATCTTTAATAAAAAAGAAATTTCACCCTCCAGACATAAAATGGCCTGGATATCTATGACCTCACAGTGCCTGACCCTACCTACACAAGACCATCATAAGAGGAGGAAAAGATCGCAACATCAAAATAAAAGATTGATTGAGATGGGGAAGAGATATGATGGAAAATGGAATTTCAAAGGGGAAAGTGGGGGGGGGAGGGAGGGTATTACTATGGGATATTTTTTATAATCATGGAAGATGTTAATAAAAATTGAGAAAAAAAAGAAATTTCAAGGTAGAATAGCATTTGAATCTGTGGTGTGGCTTCTGTCATCTCTTCTGTTCAGACTTATAATGAAAGAAAGCAAAATGCAGAACTGCAAGAGATTTAAAAAAATGTGAAGTTTGGCAGGGGAAGAAGAAATGGGAGAAAGTTTAAAATCCAAGGTCAAGAGACTAAGGTCATTTTGGCTTTAATTGTTAAAGAGATAACTACCATAAAAGTAAGCCAGCTGCTCTCACTGGGATAGAAGGAAGGAAGTCCTGAAGGCAGGACCCAATCCACTAAATGTTCTAGCTAGTTGAAATCGAAATCTTTTTTTTTTTTCTTGATTTTTCTAGGTAGGGTCTCACTCTAGCCCAGGCTGACCTGGAAATCACTGTGTAGTCTTAGGGTAGCCTCAAACTCATGGTGATCCACCTACCTCTGCCTCCTGAGTGCTGGGATTAAAGGAATGTGCCATCATACCTGGGAGAAAGAGAGAGAGAAAGAGAGAGGGGGGGGGGGAAGAGGGGGAGGGGGGAGAGGGAGGGAGGGAGGGAGGGAGAATATAGGCGTGCCAGGGTCTCTAGCCATTGCAAACGAACACCAGACACATGTGCCACCATGTGCATCTGGCTTACGTGGGCTCTCGGAAGTCAAACCTAGGTCCTTAGGCTTTTCAGGCAAGTGGCTTAACCACTAAGCAATCTCTACAGCCCCCAAAATGTTGTTTTTGTTTTGTTTTGAGTCAGGGTCTTAATTTAGGCCAGGCTGAATTGGAACTTACTCTGTAGCCCAGGCTGGTCTTTAACTCACAACAGCCCTCCCATTTCAGCCTCCCAAGTGCCGGGGTTAAAGTTTCATGCCTGGTTCAAGAATGCGTCTTCTTCTGAAAAGGAATAGGGCTGAAGGAAACATGCTGAAAGAGGTCTCTGCTCCCCAACGTCAGCAGCGGGAATCTGCCAAGCAAAGCTGTGGGCTCAGGGCATATCTGGCTCATGAGAGTGGCTATGCAGCCAAAGAGGTGGAACCCGTATAGTTCCATCAACAAGTCCCACGTTCCAGACATGGAGTCGCAAACTTTGATGTTTGCACTGCTGGGTTTCAGTTTTGCTTTAGTTCAATCTTTCCTTGCTGTGCTCCATTCCTTCCTTTTGGGATGCCCGTTCTGTGCCACTGTATGTTGGAAATGCATAAACTGTTTTTTTTTTAACTTTATTTACTTATTTGGGGGGGTAGGGGGGTGAGAGAGACTGACTGGGCATTTCAGGGTCCCTAGCCACTGAAAAGGAACTCCAGATGCATGCAACACCTTGTGTACCTGGTTTACATGGGTACTGGGGGATCGAACCTGGGTCGGGCTTCTCAGGCAAGTGCCTTAGCTGTTAAGCCATCTCTGCAGCCTTGTAATGTGTATTTTGATGTTCTAGGGCTTATGGTTAAGCATTTGCTTTGAGTCTCACAAGAGACTTCAGACATCAGAACAGTATTAGAACTTGTAAAGTCTGGGGACTTTTAAGTTGGACTAAATGTACTTTGCATTATGAGATAGCCATAGAGCCAGTGGATGTCAGGGCAGAATGTGGTGGTTTGAATGTGTTGCAGTCAGGTTTGCATTGCTGGTAGAAATCACCCAACCAAGAAAAGCTTGTGGGAAAAAAAAGAGGTTTATTTTGTCTTTCAGGCTCGAGGGGGAAGCTCCACAATGGCAGAGGAAAACGATGGCATGAGCAGAGGGTGGACATCACCCCCTGGCCAACATCAGGTGGACAACAGCAACAGGAGAGTGTGCTAAACACTTGCATGGGGAAACTGGCTATAACACCCAGAAGCCCATCCCAACAATACACTCCCTCCAGGAGGCGTTAATTCCCAAATCTCCATCAGCTGGGAACCTAACATCCAGAACACCTAAGTTTATGGGGGACACCTGAATCAAACCACTACAGAATGCAATGCCCACCATAGGTTCATGTGTTTGAATATGGATCCCCAGCTAGTGGGCGCTGTTTGGGAAGGCTTAGGAAGTGGAGCCTTGCGGGCGGAAGTGTGTTGCTGAGAGTAAGCCTTGGGCTTTTCTGGCCCAGCCCCTCTTGTTCTGATTCTACTAACTCCCTCCTGTGCTACAATGTCTGTCACACCAGCGTCCTGCTTATACTGTCCCTTGCTATGGTGGACTTTACCCTCTGGAAAGATAGTGTGAACTTGTTTTTATGAGAAGACAGAGGGAGAGACAGAGAATTTGTCAGGGCCTCAGCCACTGCAGTAAAACTCCAGATGCTTGTGCCACCTAGTGGGCACGTGCGACTTTGCACTTGCCTCACCTTTGTAGGTCTGGCTAACTGGGATCTGGAGAGTCGAACATGGGTCCTTAGGCTTCACCGGCAAGTGCCTTAATTGCTAAGCCATCGGTCCAGCCCCATAGGGTGAATTTTAATTAGGCTTGTTTGCATATAATAAAGTGAATCCATTTATTTATTTTGCTGTGTGTAGTATGTGGTGCGTACATGTGTGTGTATGTGTGGATGGGCGTGTGGGTGGTGTGAGCTCATATATGTGCAGATGTGCTCATAGTGGGATGCCAGGTGAGAGGGGCAGCGGGCAAGTGTTCTTGCCCTGAGCTGTCCGTGCTGCTAGGGCACGCCATCAGGAACAGGCTTGGTTGCTGCAGGAGAGCCAGACCGGTCTGGCAGACGTGGTGCGCAGCGCAGGAGCGGGCCGCGGCTCAGAGGCCACAGTGCAGGTTTTGGAGGTCGGACCGGAGCCGAATCTGCCCCAGATCTTCCCCTCAAGATCAGAGCTAGTATGCGGGAGGCTGTGTGCAAGGGTTTCTATATCCACCCAGGAGAGCCCTGACTGGCTGACTTCGTGCAAATGAGGCGAGAGAACCAATCAGGAGAGAGCCTGTCAACCTGAAGCCTCACCAAAAAGGCTGCCCCGCCAGGCGGCTTCAGTTCCCTAGTTGCCATGGTGATTGTGGGACGCAGCACTTGGCGGTCCAAAGGAGGGAGAGGAGGCTCAGACAGCCTGTGCCATCCACCAGTTCCAATCATGGGCTGGGGGACAGGGCTTCCTACGCCTGTCGCAATTAGGAACTAGGTATCAAGTCACTAAGAAAGTATGCGAAAGGCCAAGAAAACCAAACTCTTATTATGGAGGAAGCAACTATGGGGTGGGGGAAGCAGAGAGGGGGGACTTGGCACAGTCTGGCTGGTGCTGGGGTCTCTCTGTATAGGGCACGGGGTAAGGCTGGCTTACATGTCTAGGGGAGCAAAGCTTTTGCCAGGATGAGGAAGCCCAGCTGGGACACCAAGGGGAGCAGGAAGCAGACAGAAACAGCCGGGCCCCTCTTCCTCCCTTAGCTCCACATCCTCCCTCTGGCATTGGCTTTCATGGGTGCGGAGGGAGCAGCTGGCAACACAGGAACGTGGTTGGCAGCTCACATCACAGAGTCAGGATTAGACTTCGGTAGCCTGAGACAGCGGCTTAGTACCTGGCGGTTTGCTGATGTCCACACTTCTCTGCGTGTTAAGTCTGTGTTCCCTCCACACAGAGACAGCACTTTCTCCCACCCATTCCGCCATTGCCTTTCTGTCTCAAATCTTGGCGTGTGGTGCATTTATCTCTGTTGCCATGCACGCCTGTAAACCTATCCTGGGTCTGTTTCCATCTTAGACGCCATTGCTTTATGACCGTCCTTCCCTGTTCTCCTCAGCCACGGATGTCATCCCACATTTGTCCTCTACTCCTTTTACTGTCCCTGCAGGTGATGCCCCTTCCGGGCTGCATCTGGGTGTGCACGTGGGCTGCAGAATCCACACCTTCCACACCTGACACATTTCTGTGTTCTCTGTGGTGGCTGTAACGGGAACCTCAGTGTCTGGGATGCCTGCCGCCACAGAGGCCAATGAGCACAGACAGGAACTGAATATGTAAGTTTCTGTTTATTCAGAGAGCCAGCATTTATTTTTTTCTTTTGGATTATTTTTTTTTTGAGGTAGGGTCTCACTTTGGCCCAGGCTGACCTGGAATTCACTATGTAGTCTCAGGGTGGCCTCGAACTCACCATGATCCTCCTACCTCTGCCTCCAGAGTGCTGGGATTAAATGTGTGCGCCACCACGCCTGGAGAGTCAGCAATTTAATAAGGCAACAGGCTAACACCCTCAACACCGCCTTCCATCTCATGTGCAGCCAGCCAGAGAAGGCTCCAGAAAAGCAAAGGTTCTAAAGTACCCATTTATTGCCCACCTCTGTGTTTGATCTAACATCCTTATTACTATTGGGTGAATCCTTTTGGAATATACAAACAAACCCCTTAGCTTCCACTGACCCAAAGGCTAATCATTGCAGAGATCAGTTTTGTTCCTCTGGTCAGGTGGTCAGGTGGACAGCCACATTTCTTTCTTTTTCTTTTTCTTTTTCTTTTTCTTTTTCTTTTTCTTTTTCTTTTTCTTTTTCTTTTTCTTTTTCTTTTTCTTTTTCTTTTTCTTCTTCTTCTTCTTCTCTTCTTCTTCTCTTCTCCTTCTCCTTCTCCTTCTCCTTCTCCTTCTCCTTCTCCTTCTCCTTCTCCTTCTCCTTCTCCTTCTCCTTCTCCTTCTCCTTCTCCTTCTCCTTCTCCTTCTCCTTCTCCTTCTCCTTCTCCTTCTCCTTCTCCTTCTCCTTCTTCTTCTTCTTCTTCTTCTTCTTCTTCTTTTTTTTTTTTTTCAAGGTAGAGTCTCACTCTAGCCCAGGCTGACCTGTAATTCTGGAATCCACTATGTAGTCTCAGGCTGGCCTCAAACTCATAGTGATCCTCCTACCTCTGCTTCCCACGTGCTGGGATTAAAGGTGTGAGCCACCATGTCCAACTCTTTTTTTTTAATTAAAAAAAATTTTTTTTTTTATCAGAGAAAGAGAGAGCTAGAAAGGCAGAGAGAATTGGCGTGCCAATGCCTCCAGCCACTAAAATCGAACTCGAGACATGTGTGCCATCTTGTGTGCATGTGCAACCTTGTGCATCTAGCTTATGCGGGACCTGGAGAGTTGAACATAAGTCCTTAGGCTTCACAGGTAGGTGCCTTAACCACTAAGCCATCTCTCCAGCCTGACTGCCATGTTTCTAATGGGCTTGCAATGTCTGTGTTTCTCTTGGTATTATCCCTTCCCTCTTTCTGCATTCCTTTAACAGTGCATACATGCTACATGGTTAATAACATGTATATGTAGATTCCTGTTTACAACACAGCATGTAGGAGTGTCTTCATGATACAGAACATGATATTTCTCCTATCTGTCTTCCCCGCCCCTTATCATTGCCACTGAACAGTAGTGGATCATGAGGTCAATGACTGCTGACCACATGAGCCAAGGTATGAGAGCAAACCTTCAGACCAAATTCAGCAGCCATTGGGCTGCAGACAGAGCAGCCTTGGTTCTGTTCCTGGGTTCTACTTTGTTGTGGACTTGGACTATCCTGTAGACCATGTAGACTCTTCTATTGAGTTCTCCCCCGACTTGATCAATTCCCAATGTTGATGTACTTTGGGGGTCCCCTCTACTTTCTAGTCAATGCCAAATTTCCTTTAAAATTAACCTGAGGGATTGAGAGATAGTTTAGTGGTTAAGGCATTTGCCTGCAAAGCCAAAGGACCCTGGTTTGATTTTCCAGGACCCACGTAAGCCAGATGCGCAAGGGGGCACATGTGTCTGGAGTTCATTTACAGTGGCTGGATGCCCTGGTGTGTCAATTCTTTCCTTCTCTCTGTCTGCCTCTTTCTCTCTCAAATAAATAAATAAAATATATTTTCAAAAAATTAACATGAGTTCAAAACTACTGTGGAACACCTCTGTTTTAGGCTTTTTTTTGGTCTTAAACACACAAATAAATACAATAAACTTGACTCTAGAACTTATGGTTCAGTTTAAGGACAACATGGTTGGAGACTATTTCCTACGACTCCAGATCCCAATGTAAGAGAAAAACAGTAGCTAATGATATGGAGGGCTTCTCAGACAGGAGGCAGGGTGCAAGATACCTTGCTGTGTGTTTAAAGAGGGTAAGAGCTGAAGGGCCAAAATTGAGATCCATTGGGGCAGGGGTGGGGGAGAATTTTAGATTCTTTGTAATGTAAGTGATAGAGTCAAGAAAACAGATCTCTTAGACAATGAGTCCACATAGAGAATCACACAGCTGAAAGGGGCATTTGTCTTTTATTAGGGAAAGTACATCGATTTATTGTCAGTTATAGGAGCCAGGTGTAGTGGTTCACACCTTTAGTCCTAGCACCTGGGAGGAAGAGGTAGGAGGATCACTGTGAGTTTGAGGCCAGCCTGAACCTACATAGTGAATTTCAGATCAGCCTGGGCTACAGTGAGACCCTACCTCAAAAAAAGTTATAGGTAAAAAGTTCAAGTAGTAGGTAACTAATTTAAAGAAAATATAACTGGGATTGCTTTTAAAAGGCTAGTCATCAAAGCAGTTTATTATTAAAAATATTTTTATTTCCTTGTGTGTGTGTGTGTGTGTGTGTGTGTGTGTGTGTGTGTGTGTGTTTTAGAGACAGAAAGAGAGAGAGAATAAGAAAAAATGAGTTGGCACATGTGCTGGTTTGATTCAGGTGTCCCCTACAAACTTAGGTGTTCTGAATGCTAGGTTCCCAACTGATGGAGATTTGGGAATTAACACCTGTAGGAGGCAGTGTATTGTTGGGGGCAGGTTTATGGGTGTTATAGCCAGTTTCCCCAGGCCAGTGTTTGGCACACTCCCCTGTTGCTATTGTCCACCTTATGTTGGCCAGGGGGTGATGTCCACCCTCTGCTCATGCTGGCGTTTTCCCCTGCCATCGTGGAGCTTCCCCTCGAGCCTGTAAGCCAAAATAAACCTCTTTTTTTTTTTTTTTTTCTACAAGCTGCTTTTGGTTGGGTTATTTCTACCAGCAATGCAAACCTGACTGCAACAGCACACCAGGCTTCTTACCACTGCACGTGAGCTCCAGAAGCTTGTACCATGTTCTGCATCTGGATTTACATGGGGACTGGGAAGCTGATTGCCAGGCTGATCTGACGAGTCCTCATTCTTGGAACAAGGGGCATACATGCTGATTCACTTGGTTTGTATACATCCAGCCAAGTGTGGAGAGCAGTTTCCTCTCTGAGCAGTCCTTGGAGCCACCACAGGATCTGTTTATCCAATTCACACATCAGCTTGAGTGAACTCTGGACTTTTCCATCTTCTTGAGCAACTTACAGTAATACAGTGTGTTCTTTTCCTAGACAAATATTTTATCTTCTCTTTGATGTAGCAGACCAATAAAAGACATTTTCATTGATTTAATGTTGACAGCAGATCATTGTTGTACTTAGAAATTTATGCTTAGGGGTTTGGAGAGATGGCTCAGTTGGTAAAGTGCCTGACTTATAAGCATGAAGACTTGAGTTCCATCCCCAGTACCCATGCAAAAAATACTGAGTGTGGTGGGATGCACCTGTAATCCCAGCACCGAGGAGCTGGACACAGGAGATATCCTCACTGGCCAGCCAGTGCAGCCTACTTGGTGAGTTCCAGGCCACTGAAAGAGCCTGTCTCAAAAAGAAGTAGGCGTTGTACCTAAAATCAATACCTGAGATTGTTTCTTGTCTACACACACATGTATGTGCTTGTTTACCTGCATGTACAAGTGCACCTGAATATATAAATGTACTTACACACACACACACACACACACACACATACTACAAGGGAAGAAAATTGTAAGTTGCAGGATAAAATATAACACACTTTCACACGCATCACATCCAAACCTTGCTTGAATGTTGCTGTGTGCACGTGTGTGGGTCTGACTTCTTCCCCTCTGGTCTGGGGCACACTGTCCCCAGGAGAGGGGCTGCACTGAGCAGTGGGTGCAGGGCTGCACTGGGGTCTCCAGCTGCACTTGCTTTGAGGTTTCTGCTCTGTAGCTGTTCACGAGGGAGGGCACTGTTTTGCTTCACCTCTCTAGGGATGTCTGCAATATTCAGACATACTTTCTGGTTGCCATATTGTGATCGGGGTTAGGGTGAGGAAAGTTTTTTTAATTAAAAATTTTATTTCTTTGACATGAGAGAAGGAGAGGAGAGAGACAGAGTGGGGGGTGGGGAGAATGGGTGTGCCAGAGGCCTTCAGCCATTGCAAGCGAACTCCAGATACATACATAGGTTCTGGGGAATCAAATGTGGGTTCTTAGGCTTTGCAGGCAAGTGCCTTAATGCTAAACCATCTCTCCAGCCATGAGGGAAGTTTTTCAACTGGTTTCTAGTGAGTAGAGGCAAGGATGCTATTTAGCATCCCACAGGACAGGATGACTTCCATGGTGACAGATCACCTGGCCCCAAATATCACCAGTGCCAAGTTGAGGCAAGGAACAAGACATGTGGGTAGTTGAGCAGCCAGCAGAGCAGTTTCCTTTGGAATACTTTTCCTCACTTGGGCCTCACAGTAGCCAGGGAGGCAAGCAGTGGCCCTCCCACCTGCCGCACTGGAGAGAGAGCTCTGTGACCACTTTCTATAGGTACAACATACCTGGATGATATCTTTTGAGGGCCTGACCAGACCCCAAGAGAAATGTGGAGGTCATGCCTCTGCATGGGCCTCTGGGGTTCTTGGTTTCCTGATAACCTGGAGACAGGCGTGTGTCTGTAAAGGACTTGAAATCTGAGAATATTCTTCTCTCTCTTGCCAGCATGGGGAAACTTCTTATTTTTTTAAAAAAATTATTTTTGTTTATTTAAGAACAATGGACAGAGAGAGAAAGAGGCAGAGACAGAGAGAGAGAGAGAGAGAGAGAGAGAGAGAGAGAGAGAGAGAGAGAGAGAGAATGGGCGTGCCAGGGCCTCCAGCTACAGCAAACAAATTCCAGATGCATGTGCCAACTTGTGCATCTGGCTTACATGGGTCCTGGGGAATTGAGCCTTGAACCAGGGTCCTTAGGCTTCACAAGCAAGTGCTTAACTGCTAAGACATCTCTCCAGCCCAGGGAAGTTTCTTTTTAAAGACTCCTTTCTTCTTATAGTTTGTTAAGTGAATGAATAGCATGAATGCCAGAGTACACATCCAGATGAACACGCTCCTCCAAGTCAGTAAACCTCCCTGGGCCTCACTTTCCTTACCTGCAAAATGGTACCTGTTTGCTGGGATCATGTCGAGGATTAGAATTAATCTGTGAAGTGTCAGGACTGTGTTGTGCACCAACTGTGCCTACTGAGCTTGCCTTGATCTCATGACCAACTGGCATCCTTCTTGGTAAGCTCATTTAGATATCCTTCACTTGAAAACAGTTACACAGCTTCCATTTAATTTTTGAAGTAGGGTTTCACTCTAGCCCAGGCTGACCTGGAATTCACTATGTAGTCTTAGGGTGGCCTCGAACTCATGGTGCTCCTCCTACCTCTGCCTCCCGAGTGCTGGGGTTAAAGGTATGTGCCACCACGCCCAGCACAGCTTTCTTTTTTTTTTTTTTTTTTGGTTTTTCGAGGTAGGGTCTCACTCTGGCTCAGGCTGACCTGGAATTCACTATGTAGTCTCAGGGTGGCCTCGAACTCTCGGAGATCCTCCTATTTCTGCCTCCCGAGTGCTGGGATTAAAGGTGTGCGCCACCACGCCCGGCTAAAGCTTCCATTTTTTAAAAAATTAATTTATTTATTTATGAGAGGGAGAAAGAGAGAGGGAGAGAGAGGGAGAGAGAGAGAGAGAGAGAGAGAGAGAGAGAGAGAGAGAGAGAGAAAGAGAATGGGCGTGCCAGGACCTCCAGCTACTGCAAACTCCAGACGCATCTGTCACCTTGTACATCTGGCTTATGTGGGTCCTGGAGAATAGAACCTTGGTCCTTTGCCTTTGCAGGCAAGTGCCTTAACCACTAAGCCATCTCTCCAGCCCCACAGCTTCCATTTTTTTCCCCAAGCATGTTTATAAGACATTCTTTCAGAAGTGGGGTGACCCTGAGTGCTCTGGGAGCTGGGCCCCTGATCCCAGGGGTGAACTCTGTTCTTGACTCACACCCATCTCAGCACTTCTGGCAAGTTAATGGGACATGGAGAGTGGATGGTGATCTTGTGGGCATCAGGAAAAGGCTTGGGATTGCCAACTGTGGCTCTGCTCAAGGTTCTTTCCCCAAGCCAACAAGCTGCCCTCGATCCTCCCCTGAGCAAATACTGAGGCCCTCTCTCCAAATCCCGCCTCTGGAGCAGCTCCAAATCCGTGTTCTTTTTCCGTGTGTTCCTACCTCTGAGACGGCTCCATGACTACGTGTCACCCACCCCATTCCTGCGCTGTGGGTAGATGGGATGTGCTGTCTAGGGCCAAGAGTCTCAGCATTTAAGGCCTGCTAATCCTATCTGTTTACTACTGCAAAAACAGTCATGAATATTTTAGAAATTTTTTATGTTAATTATACATAACAGTGCGTTTCATTATGTCATTTCCATGCATATATATCTTTCATTTTGCATATCATAACAGGCTGTCTTCTTTTATCCCCTTGTCCCTGTTTCCATTTCCCTTTTCCTCTCTGCTTTTTGGTGACCACTAGGCATCATTGGGGATCCTCATGGGATACTGGGTGAGGGGTCATGGGCTCCTTACCATGGGTAACACCTCTAAAGGAAATGCTTCTCTTTCCCCCTGTGTTGCAGTCAGATTCGCTTTGTTGGCAGATAACACCCGACCAAGAGCAGCTTGTGGGAGAAAAAGGTTTATTTTGGCTTACAGACTCGAGGGGGCACTCCATGATGGCAGGGGGAACGATGGCATGAGCAGAGGGTGGACATCACCCCCTGGCCAACAGAGGTGGACCATAGCAACAGGAGAGTGTGCCAAACACTGGCAAGAGGAAACTGGCTATAACACCCATGAGTCCGCCCCCAACAATACACTCCCTCCAGGAGGTGTTAATCCCCAAATCTCTATCAGCTGGGAACCTAGCAGTCAGCACACCTAAGTTTGTGGGGGATGCCTGAATCAAACCACCACACCCTACAATGATTAGCTACCTGTACATCGTGGGGACTTTCTCCCCATGACAGGATGCTGACAGGTCCAATCTTGTGTGCGTCTTATGCTGGCCATTACAGCTGCCCAGAACTCAAGAGTGCTGCGAAGATATCCTGCTCCACAGATGGCATGCCTCACTGCTCCTCCCCTCACTCTGGCACTTACATTATTTTTTAAAAAATTATTTAATTATTTAATTAATTTATTTGACAGGGAGAGAGAGAGAGAGAGAGAGAGAGAGAGAGAGAGAGAGAGAGAGAGAGATATGAAGATAGAGAGAAAGAATGGGTACACCAGGGCCTTTAGCTGCTGCAAACGAACTCCAGGACCATGTGCCATCTTGTGCATCTGGCTTATGTGGGTCCTGGGGAATAGAACCTGGGTCATTTGGCTTTGCAGGCAAGCGCCTTAACCACTAAGCCATTCCCCAGCCCTCTTACATTCTTTTTGCCTTCTCTTCTATAATGTTCCTCGAGGTTTGGAGGAGGTGACATAGATGTCCTAGTTATAGCAGAACATTGAATGGGCCCTAATTCTCAGCATTTTGACTGATTCTGCATCTCTGCAGGTACCCCTGTCCACTGCAGAAAGTAGTTGAAGACAGTACTAATTATGGCTATAAACACAATCATTTAGAAGACAATGTGATGGAGACATCATGTTCATTTAACACTACAACTGCAGTAGTTTCCATGGTAGGGCCCATGTTCACCCCAGAAGCAGAAACAAACAAAAAACTCAAAGTGGACATTTTAAGTTTGTTCATGCTTCTTGTAACTCTCATGGTATCTACAAAAACTAAACTTTTCTGTTTGGACCATCAGAACCCTTGTTCTATTTTATGGAATGAGGGGTTGCCTTGCTCTGAAATCACAAAACCATTGGAAATTCAAAAGCCCACATCTGGGGGGAACCCAAGGCAGGCGGAGTTCCAGAGCACCTTCATGCTTTCAGATAAGGGAGGTTTGGACCTGTACAGCTTTTAAGTCTTTAGCCACATGCTCAGCACCAGAGACTGTGATTCTGGGGACTTCCCAAGGCTACCGACCACATAGCCTGAAGACCCACACTGTGGCCTTGGGAGATGGTTCAGCAGTTACAGGCTCTTGCCTACAAAGCCTGATGGCTCAGGTTCAATTCCCCAGTACCTCTGTAAAGCCACGTACATCACCTGGAGTTAATTTGCAGTGGCAAGAGTGGCAATATATATATTTATTTATATAGGCTCACACTGTGATCAGTGTGTCACAGGACTGCAGAGAGATTTGTTGAGCAAATTCATCTGTGCTTGTACATTTCCAAGTGCACCTAAATTAGTTCTTGGGGCAGAACCCTCTAACTGTCCTTTGAGCCATTTAACCTGGGTTCTGGCATTGTTATTATTGCTGTCTTAAGTATTATTATTATTATTTTTTTCTGAAGAGCTTTCCTGCCTCATGACCTTTCTCACCTAGAGGAATTACTTTTCATTCTTTCTGTTGAAATTTCTCTCAATACTCTTCTGACAGAGGTGCAAACTTGCTGACAAGCCCAAAGATCAGATCTAGATCCTTAATAGGTGTGGAGGATTTCACTAGACAAGGTGCCCGCCCTTGCTGATCTGCCTGGCTGTGTTGGGAGCCCCGTGGGCGTTTGTTTGACAGCCTCTGCCAGGAGCAGCTGGATGACTTCCTGGTGGGGAGAAGTAAACGTCAGTTATCTTACAGGTTTCAGCTATGGTATTTTAAGGCAGTTTTTGCACAAAGCAGACCTCCCATTCACACTATTGGTGGCTTTCCCAGTATCTGTTGAGAGAACTTGTGTTCATGCTGAACTTCCTGTGTGTTCTGTGACCTGCCGGCTCACCCACCAGTTTTACTCTGGTTCCCAAACTCTAACCCTGCACGGGCTCCACGGGCTCAGGCACCTTAGCATCTCTTCAGGACCCATTTAAAAAATATATAATTTTTATTGACAACTTCCATAATTATAGGCAATAAACCATGATGATTCTTTCCCTCCACTTTCCCCTTTCAAACTCTACTCTCCATCATATCCCTTCCCCCTCTCAATCAGTCTCTTTTTTAAAAAATTATTTTATTTATTTATTTATGAGAGACGAAGAGACAATGGGCATGCCAAGGCCTCTAGCCATTACATATGAACTCCAGATACATGTGCTGCCTTATGCATCTGGCTTATGTGGGTCCTGGGGAATGGAACCTGGGTCCTTGGGCTTTGCAGGCCAATGTCATAACCACTAAGCCATTTCCCCAGTCCCTTCTCTTTTATCTTGATGTCATCATCTTTTCCTCCTGTTATGAGGGTCTTGTGTAGGTAGTGTCAGGCACTGTGAGGTCATGGATATCCGGGCCATTTTGTGTCTGGATGAGTGCGTTGTAAGGAGTCCTACCTCTCCTTTGGCTCTTTTATTCTTCCCGCCATCTCTTCCTGAATGGACCCTGAGCCTTGGAAGGTGTGATAGAGATGTTTCAGTGCTAAGCACTCCTCTGTCACTTCTTCTCAGCGCTATGGTGCCTTCTGAGTCATCCCAAGGTCACTGCCATCTGAAAAGAGAAGCTTCTCTTACCAAAAGTGAGAGTAGCATTAATATATAGGTATGAACATAAGAGAAGTACTTACCAGACAGTTTCTAGAAAAATTTTTAGTAACAATCTATGGCTTCTGGGTGTGCCATTGTCCACAAAAGTAAATTTCCATATTACTTATTCATACCCTCTTAGATTTTGATTGGCTCTCCCCCCACCTTTCCTTTACTCAATCTCTTCCCTTCAATGTTTTGAATTTTTATGTTTATTTGAGAGAAAGAGAAAGAGGGAGAGAAAGAGAAAGAAAGAAAGGGTGCACTCGGGCCTTTAGCTGCTGCAAGCAAACTCCAGATGCCTTGTGCATCTGGCTTACATGGGTCCTGGGGAATGGAACCTGAGTCCTTTGGCTTTGCAGGCAGGCACCTTAACCACTAAGCAATCTCTCCAGGCCCCCAACCCTGTGGGGGCTGATTAACTACCCTGTTTCTCCCTTCAACGTTCTCTTCAGAACTCCCTTCCAGGAGCTGTTCCTAAAACCCTGGTCCCATTACACCCATTTTCTTTCTTTTTTTTTTTTATTTAAAATTATTTATTTATTTATTTGAGAGCGACAGACACAGAGAGAAAGACAGATAGAGGGAGAGAGAGAGAATGGGCGCACCAGGGCTTCTAGCCTCTGCAAACGAACTCCAGACGCGTGCGCCCCCTTGTGCATCTGGCTAACGTGGGACCTGGGGAACCGAGCCTCGAACCGGGGTCCTTAGGCTTCACAGGCAAGCGCTTTAACTGCTACACCATCTCTCCAGCCCATTACACCCATTTTCCACTAGCTGCCTTTGCTTAGCCATAGGTAAAATCAAACTGGGCAAGCATGGCTCCATGACAATAAAGCTGCTTGCCTATAGACTTCCTCTTCTCTGGTTGCTCTGATTTCCAGAAGTGGCTGTCTTTACAATATTTATGAAAATGTTTGTGGTTTTTAGCAATCTGGTTTGTGGTAGTTTGTAATAAGAGCTCAAAGTGACCAGAACCTTTCCTTCTTCAGCCTGAATCATCTCTACTGACCCCCCTTCAAATCTCCACTTGAGTCCCAATAGTGAATAGGAATGACTGTGCTTCCTATGTTTTCAGCTCCAGAATGCGTGCATGCACTTATGCACTTACATGTGGATCTTCCATTGTACTGGGCAATATATCTATGGCTTTGCAAATAGCACGTGAGTGCTCTGCCGCTCATTTTCTCAGTCCTCTTTTTTGTTTGTTTGTTTATTTATTTATTTATTTATTTTTGTTTTTCTGAGGTAGGGTCTTACTCCAGCCCAAACTGACCTGCAATTCACTATGTAATCTCAGGGTGGCCCTGAAGTCACCGTGGTCCTCCTACCTCTGCCTCCCAAGTGCTGGGATTAAAAGTGTGCAACACCATGCCCAGCTCTCTTTTTATTTTATTTATTTATTTATTTGTTTGCAAGGAGAGAGAAAGAGAGAGAGAGACAGAGACAGAGACAGAGAGAGAAAGAATGAGAATGGGCACACCAGGGCCTCCAGCCACTGCAAATGAACTCCAGATGCATGTGCCACACTGTGCATCTGGCTTTACTTGGGTCCTGGGGAATTGAGCCTTGGCCATTAGGCTTTATAGGCAAGTGCCTTAACCACGTGACCATCTCTCTAGCCCCTCACTTTATTTTTTATTTGTGAGTCAGGGTCTCACTAAGTTGCCCAGGCTGCTCTTGAGCTCACTTTGTGTAGGCTAGGCAGGCTTTACATGTGTCATTGTCTTTTCTCAGTGTCCTGATTAACTGGGATTATGGATCTGTACCACTAGGCCTGGGATTATACTTCAACAATTTCCATCTCTTTATTGTTATTTTCAACTTGAGACGTGGTTCTTGTATTCTCTTTTACTTCTTTCAACATGTCTTCTCTTAACTCTTTGACCTTACTTTGTAATAGCCAATTTGTACCTCTATGGACGTTCAGCATCTGGACTCCCTCAGGGACAATTTCTGCCTCCTTTCCCCGCTGTCTGTGGGCTGTACTTGTATGTAGGTGGGTGTGTAGGTGAGGGGACAACTTTCGGGCATTGGTCCTCACTTTCCACCATTATATTTAAGGCACAGTCTGTCTCTGTGTCTGTCTCCCTCTCTCTCCTGGCTATGCTACCTGGTTTACGGCCTTCTAGAACATTCCATCTCTGCCTCTTATCTTGCTGTCAACACGTGCAGCATGGTGAGATTACAGAAGACTACCATAGCTTGCAGATTTAAAAAAAATATTTTTATTTATATTTATTTATTGCAGAGAGAGAGAGAGAGAGGGAGAGATCCAGAAATAGTCAGGTAGAGATAGAGAGAGAATGAGCACACCAGGACGTCCAGCCATTGCAAGTGAACTCCAGATGCATGCTCCCCCTTGTGCATCTGGCTTATGTGGGTCCTGGAGAGTCGAACTTAGGTCCTTTGGCTTTGCAGACAAGCTCCTTAACTGCTAAGCCATCTCTCCAGCCCACTTCCAGCTTTTTATGTACGGGCTGGAGATGGAACTCAGGTACTCAGTGTTGAGGAATGACTGCTTCATCCACTGAGCCATTTCCTTTTCTTAAAACATTTTTTAAAATTTTTATTTATTTATTTGAGAGAGAGGGACTAGGTGTGCCAGGGCCTCCAGCCCCTGCAAACAAATTCCAGCCTCATGGAACCACCTTGTACATCTGGCTTACTGGGGGTCCTGGGGAATTGAACCTGGGTACTTTGGCTCTGTAGGCAGGTGTCTTAACCACTAAGCCATCCCTCCAGCCCTCATGTGTTGTTTTTATGTTTTATAACTTTTCTTGAAAACTGGAAGTCAGGGGCTGGGAGATTGCTCAGTGGCTAGAGTGCTTGCTTGTAAAGCCTGATGACCTGGGTTCCCTCTTTCTCTGTTTTTGAATAAGTAAATAAAAATTAAAAACCCCTGGAAGTCACATCCCCTAGGCATTGTTTGCTATGATGGACTCATTACCTCCCTGAGTGACATGTAAAATCTGTGCTGTTTGTCATGTGTATTACTTGGGAGTTTCTAGGAATTTCTGGCTGGGTCAGATACTGACCATCTGGGACTGGGCCTTTTAGGCACTTTGCCCACTGCCCTGTCCAGTGCCTCCTGGACAGCCGATTCCCACCTATCACGGAGCTAGAGAGAGGGGAATGACAATAGGGCAAGTTCGATCGCTGCAAAGCTCATTGCTCTCACTGTGCCACTGACATTTTTCTTGAACAAGCCGCCTTGAATTTATGCATGTTTTTGATTCATCTTCAGAGACCTGAAAAAGTGTATCGTGATGTTTTTCCATCATTTGCAGCCAGACCTGATCCCACTGTCGGCTTGAGATGATTGATATATCTGTTTACTTCTAATTCCTGACTCAATATTGATGTCATGTAAAGTGTCAGCATTGTCAGTCAGATGGGAAATCTCCATCAGGTTTTTTTTTTTTTTTCTCACATGAGCATTAGGGTTTGTTGAGTATGACTCTTCTTAAATATTCACTGAACTGGCATCCCTGTCCAAACAGATGGGTCATCTTATTATCCATGTCAGGTTTTAGTGTGTTATAAGCAAGAAATTAGTCATATTTCAATGTGTCCCATGACTCACTGTCACTTTCATTACCCATTGGATACCAAACCATTCAAGAATCCATTAACTATTTCTATTAAAAATTTAGGGCTGGAGAGATGGCTTAGCGGTTAAGCGCTTGCCTGTGAAGCCTAAGGACCCCGTTCAAGGCTCGATTCCTCAGGACCCACGTTAGCCAGATGCACAAGGGGGCACATGCATCTGGAGTTCGTTTTCAGAGGCTGGAGGCCCTGGCGCACCCATTCTCTCTTTCTCTCTCTCTGCCTCTTTCTCTCTCTGTCTGTCGTTCTCAAATAAATAAATAAAAATGAACAAAAAATTATTAAAAATTTAGCCTCCTCCTAATGATTTACTACTACTTTTGGCATAATTTTTTGTTATTAAAGTTAGTTTTTAACATTGGAACACATTTTTAAATTTGTCATATTTGCATTTAAAATTCATTTCATGTATGTCTTTTTTCTGCACCCTAGCAATTTTGTGTCCAACAAATGTATGATTCATATGTATCTAAACAAAGGGTCTGTAATTTCTTGCTTGTTTTGTGAAGTAGCTCAAAACATCTTTTTTCACATAGCAGTTATATTGTTGCATTTGAGTTTTATCAACTTAAAAAATTTTACCTATTTATTTATTTGCTTCAGAGAGCGAGAGAGAGAGAGAGAGAGAGAGACAGAGAGAGAGAGAGAGAGAGAGAAAGAAAGAGAGAGAATGGGTGTACCATGGCTTCTAGCCACTGTAGATGAACTCCAGATGCATGCACCAGCATATGCATGTGGAGTACATGGGTACTGGGGAATCGATCCTGGGTCCTTAGGTTTCGCAGGCAAGTATCTTAACTGCTAAGCCATCTCTCCAGCTCAAGTTTTATCAACTTTTAAAATATTTTTTATATTGCGTTTGGATTTGTCTCTTGAATGTTTAAAAGCATATTAGAGTCCTCATGCTATTGTATCCATGTTGCATGGATTAAACACATTTGTAGTGACATCTTTCTCTAATTAGACTCTTCAAAGAAAAATCAATGATGTAAGAAAAAAGAGCACTTATAAATTGCTGGTGGGAATGTAATCAATGTGGAGTTTCCTCAGAAATCCAAAAACAGAACTGCCGTAGGATCCAGCCCTATCCTTCCTGGGTATGTGCCTGGAGGAGTTTAAGTCGGTCGTCCACAGCGACTCCTGCACACCCGTGTTCATGGTAGCAGATACATGCTCTTGTGGGGGACAGTTTTCAGCCAAATCCTTGCATGGTAGTTACAACCACGGGTTTTGTGCGGGCACATAAACTGTGACATTGGTGTCACCAAAAGAGGCAAATTGGAAGAGTGCAGGAAGTTTGTTCCAGAGGTCATTTCTACACTAGGCAAGCTGACAACAATTTAACAGTTAGGATTGTGAACCATATATCTATATTTATCCCATTACATCCAAACAAACCTAAACTTACCCTCATCCTCTCCCTGCCCCCCGCCCCCCCCCCCCAGCCAGATCCACAGCTCTTCCTCAGCCTCGAGTTCTGTCAACCACAAGGGAAGTAAGGCAAGTATGACGAGAAAGCAGAGGCACGGGTCTAATACTGGGATCCATTCTTTTTACTTACTTATTTATTTTTCTTTTTTTCCAGAGGTAGGGTCTCACTCTAGCCCAGGCTGACCTGGAATTCACTATGTAGTCTTAGGGTGGCCTCGAACTTATGGCAATCCTCCTACCTCTGCCTCTCAAGTGCTGGGATTAAAGGCATGCGCCACCACGCATGGCCATTATTTTTATTTTTATTACTTTCTTTCTTTATTTACTGGGGTGGGGGATGTGGGCACACCAGGGCCTCTAGCTACTGCAAGCAAGCTTCAGATGCATATGCCATCATGTGTATCGGGGGAATTGAACCTGATTCCTTAAGCTTCGTAGGCAAGCACCTTAACTGCTAAGCCATCTCTCCAGCTCTGGGACCCATTTTCAACCACGCTTCAGTTTGGGGAAAAATCATTGCACCTAATTTCTCTCCAAATATTTACTCTGTCCTGTTCTCTTCCTCATCTTCTCTAGGACTCCAGTTACATGAATGTCAGGCCGCTTAGTATTGTCTCATCTTCTCTCATCCTTTGCCTTTTTTTTTTTTTTCCAAGGTAGGGTCTATCTCTAGCACAGGCTAACCTGGAATTCACTATGTAGTCTTAGGATGGCCTTGAACCCACAGCGATCTTCCTACCTCTGCCTCCCGAGTGCTGGGATTAAAGGTGTGCACCACCACTCCCAGATACCCTCTGCTATTTAAACAATATTTTCCTTCAACATTTCAATTTAGGGGATTTCTATCTGTTTATTTTCTAGTTTACCAATCCTTTTTTTGTTCAGTCTGTTTCTAGCTGACTTATTGAAGTCTTTGGTTTGGTACCATATGCTTTAGCTTGTTTAGCTTGTTGACATTCACATATACACTGATTTTTTGAGGTAGGGTCTCGTTCTAGCCCAGGCTGACCTGAAATTCACTATGTAGTCTCAGGGCGGCCTCGAACTCACGGTGGTCCTCCTACCTCTGCCTCCTGAGTGCTGGCATTGAAGGTGTGTGCCACCATGCCCGACTTTAAAAAAATATTTTTATTTATTTATTTATTTGTGAGGAAAGAGACAGAGGAAGAGAGAGATTGTTCCCAGTTAAAGTGCTCATTGATAGTACTGAATTAATATCCTTTTTTTTCTTCTAAAGCTTTTCCAGAAATTTCCAAACTGTTTTCCAAAGGGCTGTGCCATTTTTCATCTCAATAGGAATGAATGAGAGTGTCTGTTACCTTGTATTTTGGACTTGAGCCATTGGAATGTGTGTATGGTAGTATCTTATTGTTTTAATTTACATTTTTCTAATAATAAATACTATTGAGGTCCTCATCACACACATGGTTGCTTTCTAGATCTCTTCCTTGATGAGCTGTCTGTCCAGAACATTTGGCATGTTTATTTTGGGTAGTTCATTTCTTGTTGCTGAATTTTAAGTGCCCCTTGTTTATTTTGGATACAATTCCTTTATTGATATGTGTTTGCAGATGTTTTCTTTCAGTCTCTTTATCCTCTTAGGATCTTCTGTAGAACAAAAGTTTTCATTGTAATTTATTTGCATTATGCATTTAGTGTTGTACATAAAAATGTAATTAAACCCAAGGTTATGTAGATTTTTTTCTTAGAACTTTTATTTATTTATTTATTTGCAGAGAGAGAGAGAGAGAGAGTGAGTTAGGACACACTAGGGCCTCCAGCTACTGCAAATGAACTGCAGATGCATGTGCCATTTTGTGTATCTGGATTTACATGGGTATTGGGGAATTGAATACAGACCATCAGGCTTTGTAAGCAAATGTCTTTAACCACTGGGCCATCTCTCCAGCCCTCTATATCTTTATTTTAAAATTTTATTTGTGAGAGATAGACAGAGATAGAGATAGATAGGTAGGTAGAGGGAAGGAGAGAGAGAGAGAGACAGAGACAGAGACAGAGAGTTAATGGCCATGCCATGGCTTTTAGCCACTGCAAACAAACTCCAGACACATGTGCCACCTTGTACATCTGGCTTATGTGGGTTCTGGGGAATCAAACCCGAGTACTTTAGCTTTGCAGGCAAGTGCCTTAACCTCTAAGCCACATCTTCAGCCCATTCTACAGCTTTTTTTTTTTAAAAAATATTTTTATAGCCAGGTGTGGTGGGCACGCCTTTAATACCAACACTTGGGAGGCAGAGGTAGGAGGATCACCCGGAGTTTGAGGCCACCCTGAGACAACATAATGAATTCCAGATCATCTTGGACCAGAGTGAAACACTGCCTCTAAAAACAAAAACAAAACAAACAAAACAAAACCAAAAAAAACCCACCCCCCAAACAAAGAAACAAACAAACAAAAAACCCAAACAAAACCAACCAAACAAATAAAAACAACAACAAAAAAAACTTATTTATTTGCGAGATAGAGAGAATGGGTATGTGTGGTGGTTTGATTCAGGTGTCCCCCATAAACTTAGGTGTTCTGAATGCTAAGTTCCCAGCTGATAGTGATTTGGCAATTAACACCTCCTGGAGGCAGTGTGTTTTTGGGGGCGGGTTTATGGGTGTTATAGCCAGCTTCCTCAGTGTTTGGCACCCTCTCCTGTTGCTGTTGTCTATCTAATGTTGTCCAGGAGTTGATGTCCACTCTCTATTCATGCCATCCTTTCCTCCTGCCATCTTGGAGCTTCCCCTCCATACTGTAAGCCAAAATCAACCTTTTTTTTTTTTTTTTTTCTCCACAAGCTGCTCTTGGTTGGGTGTTTTCTGCCAGCAATGCGAACCTGACTGCACCAGTGTGATAGTATGCACACAGTGTGCCACTGCTACTCATGAACTCAGAGGCAGGTGCCACTTTGTGCTTTACTTGGGTACTGGTGAATTGAACCCAGATTGGCAGGCTTTGCAAGCAAGTGCCTTTAACCACAGGCACATCTCTCCAGTCCCAAGGTACTCCATATATACACGTGCACTTGCGCTCACCCTCACACTTGAACATACCCACACACTTGCTATTTAAATATATATATTTATTTATTTGAGAGCGACAGACAGAGGGAGAAAGACAGATAGAGGGAGAGAGACAATGGGCATGCCAGGGCCTCCAGCCACTGCAAACGAACTCCAGACGCGTGCGCCCCCTTGTGCATCTGGCTAACGTGGGTCCTGGGGAACTGAGCCTTGAACCCGGGTCCTTAGGCTTCACAGGCAAGAGAGAATGCAGGTGCCAGGGCCTCCAGCCGCTGCAAACGAACTCCAGATGCATGTGCCACCTTGTGCATCTGGCTGACATGGGTCCAGGGGAATCGAACCTGGATCCTTTGGCTTTTTGTAGGCAAATATCTTAACCACTAAGACATCCCTCTTGCCCTAATTTAAAATATTTTATTTAGGGCTGGGGAGATGGCTTAGCGGTTAAGCGCTTGCCTGTGAAGCCTAAGGACCCCGGTTCAAGGCTCGGTTCCCCAGGTCCCACGTTAGCCAGATGCACAAGGGGGCGCATGCGTCTGGAGTTCGTTTGCAGTGGCTGGAAGCCCTGGTGCGCCCATTCTCTCTCTCTCTCTCTCTCTCTCTACCTGCCTCTTTCTCTCTCTGTCACTCTCAAATAAATAAATAAAAATGAACAAAAAAAATTTTTTAAAATATATTTTATTTATTCATTTGCAGAAAGACGTGGCGGGGGGGAAATGAGCACCCCAGGGCCTTTTGCTGCTGCAGACAAACTCCAGACACATGAGCCACTTTGTGCACCTGGCTTTACATGGGTACTGGGCTTTGGTAGCGAGTGTCTTTACATGCTGAGTGGTCTGTCCCCAGCCCTGTATGTAACTTTGAACTAGGTGTTTTATAATTGTGTGTGCACACGTGTGTGTGTGCGTGTGTACACATTCACAGGTGTGGGGCCCATGTGTGCACGGTGCACATTCACTTGTGCGCATGTGTGGAGGCCAGTTGAGTGTTATCCTCAGAAACGCAATCTATCTCTTTTTGAGGCCGGGTCTCTCATTGACCTGGAGCTCTATGATTTAGTCCAAACTGGCTAGCCAGCAAGCTCCAGGGATCCCCCGACTCTGCCTCCCCAATGCTGAGGTTCCGGGTGTGTGCCAGGACACCTGGAGTTTTACATGGTGCGGTGGTTTGATTCAGGTGTCCCTCATAAACTTAGGTGTTCTGACTGCTAGGTCCCCAGCTGATGGCGATTTGGGAATTAACACCTCCTGGAGGTGATGTGTTGTTGGGGGCAGGCTTATGAGTGTTATAGCCAGCTTTCTCTTGCCAATGTTTGGCACACTCTCCTGTTGCTGTTGTGCCTCTGATGGCCAGGAGGTGATGTCAACCCTCTGCTTGGCCATCGTCTTCCCCTGGCATCATGGAGCTTCCTCTCCAGTCTATAAGCCAAAATACCCTCCTTTTTTTCTCACAAGCAGCTCTTGGTCAGGTGTTTTCTGCCAGCACTGTGAACCTGATTGCAACACACGGGCACTGGAAATCAAATTCAGCTATTCGCCCTGGCAAGGCAAGTGGTTTTCCCACTGAGCCGTTTCCTTAGCCCCAAACTCATTATTTCACTGAACTTCCGTTTTCTCAGGTGGAAAATGGAAGCAACGTTACTGATCCTGCAGGGTGGCCAGGACTGGATAGGACAGAGGCTCATGGGAGCCGCGTCCCTGGGTCTGGTGCTGACCGCGTGCTGAGGCTGTTGTGCGACCTGTGTTAGGACACAGCCCCAGCCCGTCAAGGGAAGGAGTCATCTGATCACAAGGAGTCTATAAAAGTGGAAAAACAATGGTTTTAGACACTGACCTGCTGGGAAAGAAGTTGGAAATGAGACATCAGTTATATTTACTGTGACTTCTTTTTTTTTTTTTAAATAGATTGTCTTTTTAATTTTTAAAAAATTTATTAGACAGAGAGAGAGAGAGAGAGAGAGAGAGAGAGAGAGGGAGGGAGGGGGAGAATGGGAACACAAGGGCCTTCAGCCATTGCAAGCAAACTCCAGATGCATGTGCCCCCTTGTGCATCTGGCTAATGTGAGTCCTGGGGAATCGAATCTGGGTCCTTTGGCTTTTCAGGCAAGCACCTTAACCGCTAAGCCATCCCTACAGCCCTACTGTGACTTCTAATAAGCTTGCTCTGTCCCCAGTTTACCTAGCTGTGATAGGGACGAGTAACAGATCTTGTCTTCACAGTTCACTTGATGCTGGAATGTAGGGAGGCAGAGTCTCTCCGGCTCAGTTTCTTCTGGGGTTTGGAGGTTAGCCTCCAACTCTTGTCTTTAGACATGAGTTCAGAATATTGAGAGAAAACAAAACAAAACAAAACAAAACAAAGAGCTAGGATGGACGAACACTCTATTCCAAGCAACTGGTGGGAAGAGTCACAGAGGGAGGGCATGCTGTACCGTGATGTGACCTGAACAGGGGACAGCCCTCATAGGATTGGGTGTTAATTGCTTAGTCCCCAGCTGGTGGCGCTATTTTGAGACTTGGAACTTTTGGGAAGTGGAGGTCTATCTGGGTAGGTCCCTGGGGGTGTGCCTTTGAATGTTATACTGGGCTCTTCTTTCTCTTTGCTTCCTGTCCACTCCAAGGATGCACTTCCTCTTCCATTGGAGCCCAGGACTATGGACAGAAACCTCTGAAAACACTAGCCTAAGTTGTTTATGTCAGATGGTTTGCCACAGCCACAGTGAAACTATTATGCAAGCCAGCTGGTAAAGGGAAGTGTGCTTTGGGGCTGTCTAGAGACCAGGGAAAAGAATGTCCCCAGAGCAGCATCCCTGGTGGGAAATGCTTAGAGTCCCTTCCTCCTGTGGTCTTCCGAGTCCCTCCTGGTAGGCCCTTCCCCAGCGGAAACACTTGCCATTCTGTAGGACACTTCCTGACATGAGGGATTGATTTAAGTTCCCTGGTCACAGCAGTGATCGATGACTAGATCAGAGGACTTCTTTACATAATGTAAATTCATGAATTTCTCAGGAATCGCCCACCAGGGCCTGTGATGATGTTTAGTAGTGTGCTGAGTTTTGTCAAAATGTCAGATACTTCTGTAGAATAAACAGCTGTCTACTGTAGGTGGCAGGAAGCCCAGATAATATTTCCCAGTTGGCAAAGAGCAAGAGTCTCTTAATGTGATTGTAAAAGCAGTAATAGGGGTTTCCATGGCTGCTGAATGGCAAACCTAGAATATTCTATCTATTCACCCATCTACCCACCCAGTCACCCCACTCACTCATCCACCCACCTGCGAGGTTCGGAACTTAAAAAAAAAAAAAACCCACAGAGACAATTTCTTTTTGGGCCCACGGTTTTTATTAATGCCAGATGAGAGGGCTGGCAGGATTCAGAGCAAAGGAAAAACGGGAAGGAAGCTCTGACTTGCCTTGGGAAGAGAATGGAGGGTTTTTAAGGTCTTCTGGGGAAACAGGGAGGGGGAAGGCATTGCTCGGTGTTGTGGGGCATCTGGCCCATGCTGTATGGGTATCAGACACTGTATGAGGCATCCTGTGTAATTTCTGTAAACTTGGGGTACCCATGGGCGTAACTCTCTTCTCATTTCTCATCTGAGTTTCTTGGTTTCTGCTTTGATTGATATTTTCCCTCTGCTATTCTTCTTCAAGTCGCCACCATTTCCCCCTCTTCTCTTAATCTCCCTACATAAGCACCTAGGTCCTGTCCTCCACGTGCGTAAGCTCCACTGCAACCCTTCCCTAAAAACCCCCGTTTCTCTTGAGCGAGACTGATGAACTTCACCGCGCCTGCGACATGAGTGCGTGCCGTTTCGTTTCTAAATCTCTCTGCACAGGTCTTGCCTCTCACACGTCATGGCTCTGTTCCAGCCCCTTTCCCTAAAGACCTCCATTCCTCTAAAGTGAATCTGACAGACTGCTGCGTCTCCCACATGAGGGCGAGTTTCCTACTTCCCGTGTGCCTGTGACTCTGCTCTGACCTTCTTTCTAAGAAGATCCCAGTTTCCCTTAAGTGAACCCCACAATTTGTGATTTCTCCCTACATAAACTCAATAATTTCATAACTTCTCCTTCTTGAATCCATTTTTTAAAAAACAATTCTTTGTTAAATATAGGATAGGCCCCAAACTTGGCCGAGAAGCAATTTCCCTCCTTTCCTTCTTCCCTTCCATCATTCTTTCCCTCCTTTGTTTTTCTTTCTTTTTAAATTTTAGACGGTGTCTCTCTATATAGCCCTGGCTTTCCTAGAGCTCTATGTATACACAAGGCTGGCCTTGAACTTGTAGTAATCCTCCTGCCTCTGCTTCCTCCATTCTATAATTACAGGTGTGGGCCACCACACTCGGCTAGGAATAATCTTTTCAGTGTGGCTGGTCTAACTGAGAATGGAGGCATTGGTGAGGAGGCTGTGACGGGGTGCTGGTGGGAGGGGGTTCCCTGGAGGAGAGGGTATCCAGTCCTTCCCAGCAGTGACTCTCCATTTGTGCTCCTGGACAGGGCCTTGGACCTGGGCTGAACCTACATTAAAACATTTTTTTAAAGTATTTTATTTATCTATTTATTTATTTGACAGAGAAAGAGGGAGAGAGAGAGAATGGGCGCACCAGGGCCTCCAGCTACTGCAAACAAACTCCAGATGCTTGTGCCCCCTTGTGCAGCTGGCTGACCTGGGACCTGGGGGAATCGAACCTGGGCCCTTTGGCTTTGCACGCAAACACCTTAATCACCAAGCCATCCCCGCAGCCCTGAACCTCCATATTTAAGGACAAGCTCCACAAGCTCTTGAGTCTATTTTCCCCGAGCTCCGCCTTGGGCCGTCCTTCAGAGGAGAGTTCCCTTCGCTGCTTGAAGCCAGCTGGAGGAGTGTGCAGCTCTGACGGGACAGATGGAGAGAGGGCAATTTGGAGGCGGTTCCAGGAGAGCCAGCAAGGAGCAGAGAAGGACTGAGCCCTTCAACGTATCTCTGCCTGTGTGCTGGGTGTGGTGAGTGCTGGGTGGGCTAAATGCGCAGGGGAGGAGTGCAGGTGACAGGTGAGTAATGCTGTCAGGCACAACCGTGACTTGGCTTGCGAAGGGTTCATGTTGCGACAGCGAATGAAATGCCAATGAAGCTGAGGGATTGCTTCTGTAGCCTCCAGTGCCTGGGAGGAATTTAACCCGGGTGCATGGCTAAGTGGCCCCTTCACTCACGATACAATTCATAGTACTGGTGTGGTTTGTATGTTTGTACGTATGTGTGTACCTATGTATGTATGTATATGCAGGTGTATGTTCAGACATGTGCAACTTACACACGTGTGTGTGTGGAATATGATCTGTCATGGCCTTGGAGCGCAGCAACTAGGCTAAACTGGCTGGCCAGTGAGCCTGCGCGGTCCTCCTCTGTCCACCTTCCCAGCATTAGGACTACAGACAGGCATGAGCCACCAGGCTCGGTATTATACGTGGGTTCCGAGGATCAGACTTGGGCATCGCGCGTGCAAGGTAAGCATTTACTGACTCCTCTCTCCCCACCTCTTTATTTCTTTATATTTGTGACAGGGTCTCATGGCTCCAAAGCTATATCCAAGGTCTCAAACTTGCTATGCAGATAAGAATGACCTTGGGCATCTGATCCTCCTAAATGCTGGAAACAAGAGGGAACTAGTCAGATAGCTTTAGTATTAGGTGGCCCCAAAAGAGGGAACCAAAAAGATGTCACACGGCCGGCCTTGCTTCAGAGGGACTGGACTTCAGTGTCTGATCAAGTCTTATCCAATCCGCCTTTTCACCCCTACTCAGGTGTACTGACCCCTGCCTAAGACCAGACCCATCAGCGTTCTCTCGGCCCCCCACTTATGTTTGCTGGCTTCTTCCTGAGCCAGCCCCTGGGCCCAGATAAATATTTATTGGGAGGACTGCTAGAGTGGGAGAGAATATTCTCTCTCTCTCTCTCTTTTAAAGGTTTTACTTTTTAAAAATTTATTTATTTATTAGAGACAGAGAAAGGGATAGGGAGAATGGGCATGTCTGGGCCTCTAGCCGCTGCAAACTAAGTCCAGAGGCATGTGCCACTATTGTGCGTCTGGCCTTTTCTTTGGCCTTTTAGTTTCTCAAGCGCTAGCCCTTTAAATTTCCCCTGTATAAACCCCCCTCATGTTTCTCTCCAGGACCATGCTCAGCTCCCACATGGGCTCTCAGACCACTTGGGTGTATCCAGGCCCTTCCCTCCATTCATGGACTGCTCCCCACCCCTATGTCCCGACTCCCCTGAATAAGTGTGATAGTTTATCATCTATTCTTCTCAGTCTGGTTTTTGTTTTCTTTCTCTCTCTCTCTCTCTCTCTCTCTCTCTCTCTCTCTTTTTTGTGTGTGTTAAAAACAGATAAAAACCCAGGAGTTTAAGAAACTTCCCTGAACCTCCCTCCCAAACCTCATTACATATGAGTACTGCCATGCCTGGTTTATGTGGTACTGGGGTTGAATCAATGACAGGTGCATGGGCGGCTAGTATGATAACAAACGGGCTACATTTCGAGCCTTTATTTATTGTGTGGTTGTTTGTTTTTTTGAGGCAAAGTTTCATTCTGTAGCCCACGCTGAACTTGAACTCATGGTGATCATCCTGCTGTGACCTCAAGAGTCATTTGAAAGCTCACTTTTCTTTGTGCCTCCCCAGAGAAGGATGCTGGCCAAAACTATCGACTGTGAGGATTTTTCCCTGGGGCGGGGATTAGAACCAAAGGGCACACAGGTCGGGCGACGCCGACTCCCATAAAACGGAAAACTGAAAGCAAAGAGAACTCCTGGGGAGCGCTGCTTTGCCAACGTGGGGTGCAGTCATGGGTTATTGAGCTCCCAGGAGGCTTTTAAGGATGTTCAAGGGGCCAGATTGATGGCTTTGCTAGTCCATAGGCCTCATCCATGTCTTCAAGGTCTATGAGCTGCAAACTGCAGCTCAGGGCAAGGCTGAGTGGGCAGGCTGACCTACTGCTAGGATCTAACCATAGATGGGCATGAAGGAGAGCTGGGTAGAAAGACTGGGAGAGAGGGAGAGAGAGGAGAGAGAGATCACATACTCGTGACACTGTCCCAGGACTGGGTGGCAGGTTTCACATCCCGAGTGCTCCTCTTGTTTCTGCCTGCAGAAAAGACTGACTTTGTTTTTGGACACACACACATCGAAAAGAAGCCAAGGCCATATCAAATTATGTTTTTATTGTTCCAGTCAAAAAAAGGAGGAACACCTCAATATGTAAACAGTTTCCCTAACACAGCGAGTTCTTAAATATATATATATATGTATATGTATATATATATATATTTATTTATTTATTCTAAAAAAATTTGGCATTATAGTGAGTTCTCAATACATAATTTGTGCTTTCGTATTTAGCATGCTTTCTTCTCGTTGTCCGTGCACAGATGTACTTGGAGGTGAGTACAGGGAATTACAGAAGGCCCGAAGGCTGGGTTAGGAGCCAAACTAGTACTTGAGCTCTAACTGGCTTTTGATTTTAGAAAGCATGGCGGGAAGGCTGGCAATACTGATCTCAGAAGCAAATATTAGCTGCTTGACCATGAAGAAAGGTCAAGCTCTGATAGAAAGATGTATTTTCCTACATTTTTTCTCTGATCATCTTTACAGGATCATTGGTTTTGCTTGGAGGAAACTTCATTTTGTACATTGTGTTTTTCAGTATCTATATATCTATTCCAGCATAACTTTTCAATGCTTTTGCTAGTCAGGTAGGTTACTAGAACGTACTACTGCAATTCAATTGAAGATGTTTTTCTATTTTTCACAGATTCGGTGAACTGTTTCAGGGTGCTTGATAGTTGTATCAAGGACATCTTGCTTTTTTTTAATAAAGATACTTTTAAATTTTTTGTTTATTTTTATTTATTTATTTGAGAGTGATAGAGAGAGAAATAAAAAGAGAGAAGAATGGGCACACCAGGGCTCCAGCCACTGCAAATGAACTCCAGATGCCTGCACCACCTTGTGCATCTGGCTTACGGGGGTACTGGGGAATCGAGCCTCGAACCGGGGTCCTTAGGCTTCACAGGCAAGCACTTAACCACTAAGCCATCTCTCCAGCCCAACATATTTTGCTTTTGTTGAATAAAAATTATTCTTTCTGTTCAACCCTAAAGAGTCAGGAGCTATTCCAGCGCTGCATTATTTTAATAATAAATGCCCTACTATATTCACTTCTTAGTGTGTATTCCTCTGCCTGGAGTCTCCAATCTTCTGTGTTGTAGCACCAATTTTCCAAATGCATTTTTATCACATCCTGAAATAAGCCACATGCTCCATGCAGGCTGCCTAGGGGCTGCTCCTGGTCTTCTAGTGTCTGCCTGTCTTACACTGGCCCCCATCTCCACCTCGGTCTCTCTCCTCCAAAGTCAGTCCAAGTCTGGAGGACTATCTGGACAATGTCTCTTTGTTCCCCATGATAACATTTCTTTTTCACATTTGTTTATTTGTTTGAGATAGAGAGGCAGATACAGCGAGCGAGCGAGCGAGCGAGAGAGAGAGAGAGAGAGAGAGAGAGAGAGGGAGGGAGGGAGATAGATAACACAGGTGCACCAGGGCCTCCAGCCACTGCAAACGAACTCCAGATGCGTGCGCCCCCTTGTGCATCTGGCTTATGTGGGTACTGAAGAATTAAACCTGTGTCCTTAGGCTTCATAGGCAAGTGCCTTAACCATTAAGCCATCTCTCTAGCCCAACATTTACACAATAAATATTTTTCTGGGCTCAGTGGCACATGCCTTTAATTCCAGCACTTGGGAGGCAGTGGTAGGAGGATCTCCATGAGTTTGAGGCCACCCTGATAATACAGAGTGAATTCCAGGTCAGCCTAGACTAGAGTGCAACCCTACCTGGAAACCCCTCCCCCAAAATTTATTTATTTGAAGGAGAAAGAGGGATACACACACACACACACACACACACACACACACACCACGCGAGAGAGAATGGGTGTGCCAGGGCCTCTAGTCACTGCAAACAAATTCAAGAGGCTTGCATCACCCTGTACATCTGGCTTTGCATGGGTGCTGGGGAATTGAACCTGAGTCCTTAGCTTTGCAAGCAAGCACCTTAACCACTGAGATATCTCTGCAGCTCCCATGATAATATTTATTACTGATTACATACAAGTCAGACTGCTTGCTTTAAATTTCTGCCAATTTGTTCTATCTGTTCCTTTGTATTAAGTTGTCTTATTCCTAAAACTAGACTCTGTTTCTTTTTGTGTCATGTGGGAATCAAAATTTGCTCACAGGGTGTTGTGTGGCTTGACACATGGACACGGTGTTGTCACAAGGTCGCCACAGGGTTGTAGGCTTGTTGAGGAAAATGGAGAGGTTGCTACGTATGAAAGCCTTCCTGGGCCCTTGCTTAGGCCATCACTACTGCACTCTAGAAATCACTGACACTCACTCATAGCCAGCACTTGGGCAAGTGGATTCATATTTAGAACATGAAAATATGAAGCACCAGATAAGGAATCCAAGAATCCTCTGAGAAGAGTTTTGTCCTTGTTGAGTTTTAGTTAGCAGCTGGAAATCTAAGAACAAAAACTAAATTGTGTGCACACTCCTAGCCTTGAAGAATTTAACAAACCTAAACACAAAGTACTTGTTTCAAGGAACGTATTTCGTTTTATTGATTTGTGTGTGTGTGTGTGTGTGTTTGTGAATGTTCATGTGTATGCAGGTATTTGTGTGTGTGCATGTTTGTGTGTGTGCAGGTGTGTGTGTGTGTGGGTGTGTGTATGGATGTTGGAGGACAACCTCAGTTGTCAATCCTCAGGTGCTGTCCACTTGTTTTTTTTTGGAAGCAAGGTCTCTCATTGGCCTGGAACTAGCTTAAATAGGCTAGACTAGCTGGCCAGAGAACCCCAAGGATCTGTCTGTCTCTGTCTTCCTAGTGCTGGTATTACAGGACTGTGCCAGCATGGCTGGCTTTTTCAAATGTGAATTCTGGGGTCTGAACTCAGGACCTCATGTTTGCAGTGGATTTTTGAACTAATGATCTTTCCAGAGCATTTTTTTCCCCTATACTAAAGAATGAATCATAGAAAAATTTCACATTTTATTAGACTACAGCAAACATCATATGCCTTACAAGTATGCTATTTTATTAGAAAAGATAAATACAAATAAATTATCATCTAATTAATAGTGGAATGGTTACTACTTTCCACTACTGGCATGTAGTGAAAACAAGGCAGAAAAAGTGATGTAAGAAGAGTGACGCGGCTAAAATAAAGTTGTTGGATTAATTTTGTATGGGCAAGCCTTAAGGTGCCACTGTGATGTATTTTCCATCAGTGAGGTTAAGCTTCCTTGGGGTATTTCTCTACCTGTGGAGGAGGCAACAGCGCTTCAGTAACATTTTATTGATCTAGAAAATACCTATAGCAGAACTCATCTATCTGCTGTCAATATTCGTGTGATGGAGAAGAGGGGAGAAGGATGTGGTTGGCGGAGGGATCCTGGAGACAAGTTAAGACTGATGGTTGAATTTCATGGCAACAAGCAAAGGAAAGATTTCAAAGGCTGAAACTTCAAAGCCAATCAACTAGGGGCATTAAGTGTGTTTCCTATGCAAGCATGAAGGTCTGAGGGCGTCTGAGACTGCTAGACTTTCGATCTCCAGATCCCGTATAGACCGCTGGGCCTGGCCACCCATGCCTGAAGTCCTCGTCCCTCAAGGGAGCTGAGACCTGAGCATTGTCGGAGCCCTGCCAACTCGGGAATCAGTAAAGAGACTCTGGCTCAAACAAAAGCAGGGTGGGAGAATGATGGAGCCGGACATCGGATGTTCCTCTCCAGCCACTGAAGGTGAGTGCTCCCCACACCAGACCAGTGTATGGGACACCACACACACCCCATACAAGCAACAAAAAAAACCCCCAGGAAGTCACTTTGAAAATCAATGGAGTCAGTAGCTAGCTCCTTGAAAAACACAAATAAAGTCATTAAGTTTCTATCATGAGAGAGATTGCTACTATCAGAAATCAAAGAAGGAACACCATCGTAGATCTCACGGGCATTAAAAGGATATTGATGGACTGTATCAACTCTCTACTCATAAACTTTGTAACCTAGGTGAAACGAAACTGGAAGATACAGTCTGCTAAAGCTCACATAAGAAAAATAATCTGTTAAAGACTTTAAATAAATGATTAATAACCTCAATCAGAAAACACTAGGTCCAGATAGTTACTGGTGTACTGTGGTGAATAAGGAAGAGATTATGTCCATTCTTTGCTACCTCTTTCAGAAGATCTAATTAAAGGAAGGCTTCTCAACTTGCCCTAAGTCAGTTTTGTCCTAGCAACAGTAAGTACAACAATAGATAATATATGTGCTACCTACCAATTAAAATTCAAGCCAGTTACTTTGTGGATACCAGCAAACAGACTCTGAACTTTACATGGAGAAACACAAGATCCAGAAGAGACAAACTAGACAACTCAGTATTAAAGGGACAGGACAATAATGAAGGATTGGCACTCTCAGATCTCACCATAAAGGTTGATAGTCAGGACCAGGTGACATTGGTGAAAGAGTAGGTAAAAAGACCAGTGGAACAGATTAAAGACCCCATACACAGGCCACATAAATATAGGTAGTTGATCAGTGACAAAGATGATTATTTCTGCAAACTATGTTGGAAAAAAAATCAGACCTATTCCTTCCAAAGAAAAAAATGATCTAAACACAGACCTTATACCAGACACAAAAAATTAATTCAAAAGCAATCATAGATGTATGGAAAATACAAATCTATAAAAGCCCTAGGAGATTGCATGGGAGATGAACTTGAGCAAGATGACAACGATTTAGATGCAGCTCCAAAGGTCTAGTCCATGGAAGACATGATTGATAGGCAGGGCCTCATTCAACTCAAAAAGTTCTATTGTGCTAAAGATCCTATCAGAGAAAGACCAGCCAGGAGAAGACGCTTCGCTTGGAAGGGACATGCTTGATGAAAAACTAGTGACCAAACTATGCAAAGGACTTAGTGTGTGTGTGTGTGTGTGTGTGTGTGTGTGTGTGGTGTATAAGTATTTGTATGTGTGTTGCTAAATATGCATATGTCAGGTAAAGACTAGAAGTCAATGCTAAGTGTCTTCTGCTCATTTTCTCTACTTTTTTTTTTTTTTCCCGAGGTAGGGTCTCATTCTAGTCCATGCTGACCTGGAATTCACTATGTAGTCTCAGGCTGGCCTCAAACTCACGGCGATCCTCCTACCCTCTGCCTCCCGAGTGCTGGGATTAAAGGCGTGCGCCACCACGCCCGACTTCTACTTTCTTTTTCTGAGGCAAGGTGTCACACTGACCCAAGTAGACTCGCCAGTCAGCAAGCTCTAGGGCTTTGCCTGGCCAGTCCTTCCCTGCGCTGTGCTATAGATGTGTGCCAGGATGCCAGGCATTTTACACAGGTACTGATAATCTGAACTCGAATCTTCATGTTTGCATGGCAAGCACTTGACTTACTGAGCCATCTCCCTAGCCCAAGTCTTAATTTCTTTTCAGAAAATAGGCTGGGGAGGTACAAATAGGGAGGGACAGTGCGACAGCAAGTCGGTGTTGCGGATGCCTGCCGTAGCAGAACCAGAGGAGCAGGTGAGTGCCCAGCTTGTAGAGTTCTTGTATCCTCTGACGTCCCCGCAGGTACAGCAAACCCTCTAGGTGGGCTTGGACTCTGAGATCTGGTGAAGCCATGACTCAGAGGTGTGAACATGATTGTACTCTCTCCAAAAACCACTCCTCAAGCCGGGCGTAGTGGTGCATGCCTTTAATCCCAGCACTCGGGAGTGTCCACTGAGGTCACTTAGGAGTGGTTTCTGGTCCCACAGAATTTCTTCCTGCCTTTGTCTAGATTGAACTGAACTTTTTTTTTTTTTAAATATTTTTTAAATTATTTATTTATTTATTTGAGAGCGACAGACACAGAGAGAAAGACAGATAGAGGGAGAGAGAGAGAATGGGCGTGCCAGGTCTTCCAGCCTCTGCAAATGAACTCCGGATGCGTGCGCCCCCTTGTGCATCTGGCTAACGTGGGACCTGGGGAATTGAGCCTTAAACTGGGGTCCTTAGGCTTCACAGGCAAGCACTTAACCGCTAAGCCATCTCTCCAGACCTGAACTCTTAAAGACTGAGTGTTCAGTCCTGCTTCCTCATGCTGACAAGGAGTCTATTCTCAGGTTCAAAACCAGATGGAAAACAAACCCAAGAAGAAACAACATTCTGGGAAGTTTGCATTCTGGGACCAAAACCAGTACCTCCAACTTGAAATCAGTTTGCCTAAAATAATCTGTAACTTTTTTTTCCCCCCAGAGGCTCACGTAGCTCAGGCTGGCTTGTAATGTACCATGTAGCCGAGAATGACCTTGAACACGATCCTTTCCCTCCACTTCTCAGGTGCTGGGATTGTACAGGTATATCCTATTAAATTTAGCAATTGTAAATGAACTTTTAATTTCTTTTGCTAGTGCTTATTGAATCACTATTTGTTTGGGGCCAATTTAAGTTTTGTAGACAGAGTTTATAAGTTGAGGAAATGGAAACTCTTTGGATATCTGTTACATTGGATGATGCGAATGCAGCTATCGGAATTTTTAAGAGTCAAGTGTGATGCGGTGCTGTATGGTGGTGTGTGTGAGTGTTTGCTTGCCTGTGTGTGTGTGGTTTGGGAGGGAAGGTTTAAAGAATAGACATTTTTATTTTATCTTATTTTTTGTTTTTTTGAGTTAGGGTTTCACTCTCATCCGGGCTAACCTGGAATTCACTATGGAGTCTCAGGGTGCCCTTGAACCCATGGCAATCCTCCTACCTCTGCCTCCCGAGTGCTGGGATTAAAGGCGTGCGCCGCCATGCCCGGCAAGGATAGATATTTTTAGAAGCAATGGGGCCACCGAAGTGCATGTGTCCTAAGATGAATATTCCACACCTGGTGTTCTGAGTGGGTCCACCTTTGTGGGGACCCTATTTTACATTTCCTTTGCTCCCCTCAAAAACGTCTGCAGGTGGAGCAAGCAGCACGCAGTTGAAGCCCCTGGGGGCCTCTGCCCGGCCTCCATCAGTCAGCTGGCACAAGAATGGCCTGTGTTGCCAGGCTGAGGGTTGCCATGGCAACAGCCACACTGTACCTCCTGGGTAAGCAGTCACTTCAGGAGTGCTCCCCAGAGCACAGTGTGTGCCAACAGTGGGGGAAGGAGACTGCCTTTGCAGATGCAGGCATTCTTGGGCCATCCCAGAATCGCCCTGCCTGTGTGAGCTCACTGATGTCGCTGACGTTCTCATTTTGGAGGAGGGACACTGGGGTAAATAAAGACATCCAAGACCTTCTTTGGCAAACTGACCTACTAATCATGCATTTTAAAGGATGGGAGGACAAAGGGATGCAACTGGGCAAGTCCAGTTGTCCTTTCAGCACAAGATGACCCTCAATACTGCTGTGATCAGTTACTGGGCTGAGGTCATGCATGTCCAGCCATCACTCATGAGTTCAGGGTGTTTATGGGCTGGAACAAAACATTCTAGGTGTTGGTTTGACTTCAAGGGGTCAGAACATACTAGAGCCTAGCGATAGATGATAAATAAGTGGTGGGAGGCAGGACTAATCCCAGTAGTAGGCTTCTGGCTATGACAACTGCTCAACATTGGAATTCACTGGAAGGTGGTGGGAAGGTTACAATTTTGTTTATTTTAGTTTTTTGTTTTTGGTTTTTCGAGGTAGGGTCTCACTCTGGTCCAGGATGACCTGGAATTAACTCTGTCATCTCAGGGTGGCCTTGAACTCATGGCGATCCTCCTACCTCTGCCTCCCGAGTGCCGGGATTAAAGGCATGCGCCACCATGCCCGGCAAGGTTACAATTTTGGTGGTAAGGGGAGGAGGGAAGTTAGGAAGGGTTAACTGGGTAGATGTTTAGATAAGAATCTGTCAGGAGGACCCAGGAGACAGTCCAGGTCTTGCAAGCTAGGTGAGGAACTTGCAAACAAAGACTAGAATATTGATATTACTATCCTGATTTGGTTTTCTTAGAGGAAAGGAGAAAATGTGAATTTTTTTTTTTTGGCTTGGGTGTGATTTTTTTAAAAAAATTGGCTGTGGGGGTGACCCATGAGCCTATCTTCATAGTATCACGAGACTCCCAAAGTGATAATTCTAGAGGGTAAACAATTAGATATTTTTTAAATTTTTTTTTCTGTTTTATTTATTTATTTGAGAGGGACAGAGAGAGAGAGAGAGAGAGAGAGAGAGAGAGAGAGAGAGAGAGAGGGAGAGAGAGAATGAGGCCGATAGAGAGAGAGAGGGAGAATGGGCACGCCAGGGCCTCCAGCCACTGCAAACGAACTCCAGACGCGTGCGCCCCCTTGTGCATCTGGCTAACGTGGGTCCTGGGGAATCAAGCCTTGAACCAGGATCCTTAGGCTCACAGGCAAGCACTTAACTGCTAAGCTATCTCTCCAGCCCCAATTATATATTTGAAGAAAGAAAATAAATCACTGAGATAACCATTATGGAAAAATAATCAGAACTTTTGGCGGTTTTCTTATGCCTACCCCATTTTTGCTTTACTAGTGTTTAATTTGGATTTATATATGGGTGGAGTTCTCTGGTGCCTTATTGGTTATTCCTAACTCAGGGTTGCTCTGTGAGGTCTGCTTAAGAGAGTGAGGGTTTCCAAGGGACACCCCTGGGGGGGGGGGGTCATTGTCCATATGAATAAATGCAGGTGAAGAAGTTACTGTGGATGGCATCTAAGGCTGAGCACGGGCAAGGCTCCTGGACCACTCACTTCTTGCATAGGCAGTGAGGAAGCTAGGATGCATTGAGGACAACATCCTCCCCCCACCCCCGCCACCTTCTCTGAGAACACTAGCTGAGAGCCAGAGTTGCAGCTCCTATACAGCCTGCTGGAATCTGATGCGCCAACCGTGGCTGATCCTGTCCTACTATTTATGACTTGTCTCTCCCTGCATTAGACTCAACACTAGTATACTCTGCAATACCTTCAGCCTGGACTGGGGGGGTCTTAAGAGCCTTAAGTCTGACCTTGAGCTCCTGGGATAGTTTGATCTTTGAATGAATCTGTGATGAGTTCTATCAAAATCTTAGAAACGCTGTTGAATTACATGTTTATTTCACTAGTGCATGTTGGTAGCAGATATTTACATCGCCTGAGAAAAACAGCCCTTCATATTCCTAGAAAGATTGGCTAAATTGATAATCACAGTATTCATGATCAGTATTAATACAGTGTGTGCCGATCCTGAATCTTGAAATGTCCAATCACACTTTGACAGTAGGAACATTTCATTCTTTGAAATTGAGATCTGTTTGCTCTGTGGCTGCTGTTATCCAGCCGAGGACAAGGCCCATTAGAAGGCAGGGGGCCTACAAATAACTTTATAGCTACATTTCCTTCAATAGTATAACCCCCACCATTTTATCATGACGACCACCCAACAAACTGATCTTGTATGCCTTCCATCCCTGGGACTGTCCCCTATTTGGATTATGTGGGTACCTGTAGCTTTCTTTAGCCAAGGCCATGAGGCCAAGTAAGAGTTTGGCTCCGTTTACACTGATTTAAGTTTTATGGTGTTGAACGTTGAGATTTGCGACTCAGTTCTTTCTCTTCCATGCAGCGGAAGGGTTGTACATTTTCTGTGTGGCTTTGGTGGCAGACACCAATTGCTTCACTAGTTTTGGACAGAGGAACAGATCCATCACCTACCTGTCAGCAATACAACACACAACGATTTGTTACCAAATGTCTTTCTTCCCCACTCACTTTCCAGGAAAGCACTCATAAAAGGGAGCTTGATATACGTTTTTCTTGCAGTACAACTGGTAAGATAAAGAACTGAACTCGGATTACTGTGTCAGGCATGAGAAATGCTTCCTTAGAAGACTAGTGAGATAAACTGAGTGACACTAAAGAATGTCCCTTAATGTTAACGTGTAGACATTCCATTGTCTGGTCCTGGTCCATCCAATATTTCAGTAACTACCAACTGTTAACTTGTGTGATAGACTCAGAAAGCAATACACCACTAACAACAGAGTTTTGCAGCAGTCTGTTCCCCTGAGCTCTCAAAGACCCTTTTGAATTTCCAAGGAATGCAGAATTTTGTTTTCATGTTAAACATATAGCTGAGGAAAGAGAGAGAGAGAGAGAGAGAGAGAGAGAGAGAGAGAGAGAGAGAGATATCTAGTAAAATAATGACACATAGGTAATAGTTCAAACAATGTTCCCTGAACACTTGTGAGTTGTAGCTTAGAGGACATCATCAAGGCAATGAGCAAGGTGGCAGCAGCCTTGTTTCTCCTCCTCCACAATAGAGAGGTAGCTGGCCTGATGAGTGACACTTGGTACATGTCTGTTCAGCTCGCTGAGTAGAGATTAGGGGGCTGAGCAATCCACAGAACGCGATGTCTGTGGGCACAAGTGGAACACTGTTTCCATTGCTTGGCTGGGAATTTAAATTTCTCTATTATTCCTGAATGGATAGTTTTAGTGGGTCCATTTTCTGAATGAACTACTGTATCCCAGAAGGCTGTGCATCTCTTTGCCATTGTGGGGGAATGGCTATCAAAAGGGATCCTTTTTCCTTTGGACCTGGACTACATGGCTGGGTCTTAAATACTAAAAACATGTTTTTCCTGGAACTGCCTGTGAGGGAATCTAATAGAATTTTTATACTGGGAAAGGAAGTCATGCTCTGATGTTCTCAAGACTCAATGTGAACAGTACAAATCTTAATAGTACAACTAAGTCCTTAGCAGTCAATTCTCCTTAATAGTACAGGATGGGTAAGGACAAACTTCTCCTGTAAAGTCTTTGCTGGCCTGGTGGTGTCTCTTACAATTCCTTACATCTGAGGGTCTGGAGTCACAGCAGCCACAGACCATGCATGCCCAAGTGGTGTGGCTGCGTCCCGGTGAATTATGGAACAAGTGAGATTTGATTTCTGCTTTGAAACGAGGTCCCATGTAGCTCAGGCTGGCCTCAAACTCACCCTGTAGCCAAGAGTGATCTTGAGCTATGGATCCTCCTGCTTCCCCCTCTTGAGTGCTGGGATTACAGGCATGTACCACCATGGCCAGTTTATGTGGTACTGGGGATTGAAGTCAGGGCTTTGTGCATAATAGGTAAGCACTTCACAAACTGAGCTACAATCCCCAGCCTCTGAGATTTGAATTTTATCTGCCCCCAAATACTTTTGGTTTGCTTTCCCTCAACCATATATAAATATAAAGATCACTTTCAGCTCACAACAATGTTAGTAGGGTAGTCTCTATTAGCAAATTTGGTGTGCCAAACTTTTTTTTTTTTGGAGTAAAAATAGTCCGTGGCTGGTCACCTGCTGATCTAGATTGGAAACCAGGAGACCTGTGATTGTAGCCATGGTGAAGTTATTCAATTTGCTCAAACCTGAGATCTTCAACTATTAAAAATATAGACTGTAACACTCAACCTCCTGTGGCAAATTAAATCAAATGAGATAACTTTTGTGAGTGCTCTGAATTTACTGCACAATGTCGGGTACGATGTTGTTCTGCTACGATTGAACATACTGTGCCCTGTTCAAATTTCTTAGCAACCTCTTACAGATTGTCTTCTCAATGACATTTTGACTTTGTGAATCAAAAAGCCCTCTAAGACATCAAGGGCAGAAATATTGGGAAGAGGGATATTTTCTATTTCAAATTAAAATGTGACACATTCTTAAATATAGGCTGATCTTAAATACAGGTCTGGAGACACGACATTATGTTGCTTTATTGCAACATAATGTTGATTAACCATCCATTATGTAAAATTTTCTTGTGTGAGGCTGGTCATATACCTGGTTTATTTAATTTTCAGCTGCTTGTCTGACTCTTGTAAAACATACAGAGTATCACCCACATCAAAGAAAGACTGAACATTGTCCAGAAGTTGTTTTGGATATGAGCAATTCTGAGTGCTTAATTTTTGTCTTTCAGCATAGAGACCTCCTCACATTTTTCCAGTGTCTTCCTGGTGTCTTCCAAAGCATTCCTCAGCTCTTTTCCTTGCCTTAGTGAACAGTGTCTGATTATCCCAAAGATATTGGCTCCAACCTAAATTTTAAGAAAAGGCAAAGGAGTGGGGAGAAGAAAGCAAGAAACTTTGCAAACTTTCAGAAGAAGTCATAATTAAATTTTAAATTAGAGTGCAATGAAAAGGAGGCATGGCAAGAGTCCTATTTTGGTTAAACCTGTAAGAGAAAAAATTGTGCTTAAGGTTGACATTTTTGGAGACAATAGGTAGATTTCTGTTAGGGAAGCCAAGATACAGAATTCAATCAATACATTTGGAACCAGAGAGGTAAAGGAAGAATAAAAGAGAGGTGCAGAGAGCAAAGGGGAGGAGGAAGAGAGGGCTCCACCTCATGGACATGAAGTGGGACCATGCTGGGATGTCATGTTTAGAAGGAACAGAAAAACAATGAACTGACGATACAAAGGCTGCAGATGTGCCAGTGTGAGACTGTCGTTTGCCCAGGTGACAACCCCAAGCAAATCTTTTATAATGTTGCTCTATAAATGAGTAGGCTCCCTTCCCAGCATGTTGGGGTGGGTGGAGTGCCTTTTCTTTAGGGCAGTTTTGCTCTGTCAGATTGGGGTCCATGGTGGTACAACTGTCACCCTTCAGTTCCAAGCTCTTATCTGGCTCAGCAACCCAATGATACCTGCCAAATCACTCCAAAATACAAATATGCAGTGACCTCCGTAAGTTATGGGTCTCACTGCATTAATAGACTTATTTATATATTTTCTCTAGTACTTCATGTGCTAATGGAGTAACTGTGGGAATGAGGATGGGAAAGGCAGAATAGAAAGGGGAGAAATTGGGGGTCCTTTTTGTCAAACTATCTTAATGAAAAACCCTATTTACTACTTCCTGCTTAGAAAATTCAGTCTTAATGACCTTCTTTCAGTTCCAAATTTTAACAGTTGACACAAAATACACCGTTAAACCATGTTCTCAATAACTGTAGAAAAATAGACACGTTTGATAGGGACATTCTAATAAAAGGCCCGTCATGAGCATTTCTTGAAAGCTCGTGTTACAAAAGCAGGATTTGGTTCCGGTTCTGTCTCCAGCCACACTGACACCCGGCTTGTGAGATGTAGGGGAGAGGTGTCCCCTCAGGGTGTCCTGTCCCAACACAGGCTGATGCCCGTGGGCAGGACACAGGTGATCGGTGCCCAGGCTTTTTGTACTGTTGTGCTAAAGAGCCGGTAAGAAGCCACGGGCTCCCGAGCTGCCCTTCCGATCCATCAACAGGGAATGCTTGTCCTTCAAACCTCAGTCATGGATTTTAAAAGGCCCAGTGGGTCTTCGAGAGCTAAGCTGGACATCCGCAGGCCTCTCCAGCTTGCTCCGCACTACGCAGGCCCTACCCTGAAATCCTGGTGACGCTTGGGCGCCCTTCATAAGGCTAGAATGAGGTCAGGCCGCGGGATCTCCCACAGCCTCCCAGGAAGTGTATCGGGCTCCCTCCTCCACCACCTCCTGCTTAGAGAACGTAGAATAAGTACACGATTCAACAGGTAATCGATGACAAAAAGAAAAGAAAGAAAAAAAAATGGTGGCAGACAGGGAAGGGTTACAGCCAACAGATTGGCTTTTCGCAAGGTCAGCACTAAGAAATGGTTGTTGCTCCAATACCAGGTCTCTGCAGCTGAAGAGACTGGAAGTCCAATGGAGGTGCCACTTCCCTTGTCTCTGGGACGTCCTTCTTAGGAGACAAGGTCCCCAAACCACAACAAAGACCTGTGCAGTCTGGTCAGGCATGGCAAGGGAAACAGAGGAAGAGCTAGTTTGCTCCCTTTGACCTGCATGGTGCAAAGTCTCAAACTGAGCACAGCTGCGGGAGCTGAAAATAAATTTGGAACCATTCGATGAATATTTACGATGCACAGCTATGCCACAGAACAGAGCGTTTAGAAATGCGCAGTGGATGGAAAAGTTCTGCTACAGTGCAAAATCTCCACCTGCCCCCAGATTTTGGGAAGGAATCACTTCCTTTCCTTATTTTTATCTCAGTTTTAAATTAAGTGACTAGCACAGAATGCATCCCTTCCTTTGTTACTCATCTTTGAAGGGCGCAGTGAATCAAGGCTACTGGGCTTTTTGTTTGTTTGCTTTTGCCTGTGTACTTTTGATGGAGAGACACTTGAATTTGACTTGCTATGTAGTGACACACTCTTGGGAGAGTTGTCAGTGTCACAAAGGTTATTGATCCAATATTTGAATACCAAACTCTGGTCATTTCATAATAATAATAATTAATAATAATAATAATAGAAGGAGAAGAAGATAAAAAAAATCCCAGTGCAAGATATGCTGACAGGTAAATCCCCCAGGGACAGCAAGATACCACACTCAGTGCCATATGGAATTAGAGTGTGAGAAATCCATGATTTGTCATTCACCCACTCATGCCTTGCTGAATTTCATGGTTTACACCCAAACCATCTTTTGCCGACTTTCGTATCTCATTTTAACAGTCTGTTGTGTCTCATGACTACAGAGTGAAACAGCCGGGGAAATCACTGTTTTTTTTTTTTGTTTTGCAGAAAGGTTTCCTAAAGTGTTGTATTCCAAAGGGCAAGAGCTCGAGTGGAAAGTTATCAAGGTTTCCCTGGTGAGTGAGTCCTGTCCTGGTGCTCTCTCCCAGGCTAGTCAGCAAGGCCCTTGTTATCTTTGGAAAAAGTGACACACATTTTGTAAACATGTCACCGTGTGTCAGCATTTTGGTGGTGGAACTTGCCATATGCTGGCTCTCTCCATTGCCCACAGATCTATGGCTTATTAGAGTCAACAGAAAGATCAACAAAGAAACGAGAGAGGTACCCTAATAGTTGTCAGCCTGGCACCCAAAACAAAGGCCATGCATTTAGAGGGACAGAAACTGAAGGAATCAAAATAACTAGAAAACACAGACAGTAAAACATAAATGCCTACAGTACATTGGGGATCTTTTTTTTTTCTTCTTATTTCTAAAGTTATGTATCTAAAACTACATTAGTGGTAGATCTATGTACATTATTTAGAAGTTCTGCACTACAGTACTTTTGTACATGCCAGGTTGTATTACTAACGGTCAAAAGAAAATAATTACATAAGGCATATCTATGTACAGTGGTCTGTCGTTGGCTCGCCTGGGCTCTGTACCTTCACTTGGGCAAGCACCTGCTCTGCGCTACTTGAGAAGATCTGGGACCTTTAGAACAGGACTGTTCTGTGTGGCTTTCTGCGTGGCAAATAGGCTCCGGGGGACCTTCCCTGTGACATCCCAGGTCAAAGTTTTGAGACCCCTTTTGACTGATGTGTTGGACAACACATGTAGGTAAGGACTTTACTCTCTAGAAGTTGAGTATTGGTGTTTGGGGACCGGGCTCGGGCCACAGATGAGGGTACCTGTCACCTTAACCACATCTGTATCTACTTGTCCATCCAAACAGCTGAGGGAGGGCAGGTAGATATCTTACACCTTGAAGCTCTGTTTTTCTGGCAATGTCAAGAACTAAATATGAATAAATCAAGAACAAAGTAGAAAAGACAGAAAAGAAAGGAAATGCGAGACGAGGAAAGGTCACGTCTGGGGCTTTATACTTTGGATTCATTCTCTAAGTTTGCCACATCACCATTCCTTTCCGTTTGCTCTTCCACATTCTTCTCTTCCTCCTCGGTCTCCAGTTCTGCGTGTTGGTTCAGTTTGCTGGACACAGACCAACTCAGGGGCAGCTCTGCCCTGCTGGCCAGCTCGGCCAGCTCTTTGGCACTAAGGGATGGGGTGCTGGTCTCGTAAGTCTCATGGAAGCTGTTATAGTCGACCTCGTAGAACCCATCCTCCAGCGTCAGGACAGGCGTGAACCGATAGCCCCACAGGATCTCACTGGTGACGTAGGAGCTTCGAGCTTGGCATGTCATTCCTGTGGGCGGAGAGCAGAGGCTTTAGTGTGTGTGAGCACAGCCTTAGGGCGCCTGCATAGGGGAGTCACCTCTATGGCATTGTCACCCGCATTGTGCACATGCGTTCATGTGCCATGAGATCCAAGGGCTCCTTGTGGAATCCTGGGGAGTGATGGGGGAATGCTGGCTGGCATCAGGCCATGCTTGTCTGTCTGTCTGTCTGTCTGTCTGTTCTAGAACCCACGAAGGCAAATCCAAACATACACACAGGGCATGGGTATGTGTTGTCTACTCTTGCACCAAGAGAACCCCGAGGTCCTAGTGAGGCAGCTTAGGGGTGACGGGGTTCTGAAAGTACAAGCAGGAGCTTAGTAATACCATCGAGTTTGTCCTTGCAGTAAGGAGTTCTTTTCCTATCAACCACACCATTCCCGGAAGACTGAGATTCCACAGAAGATTTCCTCTTCCCAACAATCTTGGTGCCATGGGGCTGATTAGTTCAGCCCCCATTCAGAACCTAGAAATGGCTCCAATTTGACTCTCTGGGTGGGCTTACCCATTTCTAGCCCCCCCCCCACTCATAGTCCCTTTTAGACATGAGTTCTTTTGTCTTTACTTTTCTGAAGTTCTATTGATCATCTAATAAAGCCTCTAAACCTTACCTTCTGTGGATTTTGATTTTTTTGAATTCACAAGTGACCCGAGGGTCACTGACTCAGTGGTGGTTTTGTGTGACTATGACAGTGTGGCACCTCAACTCGTGAGTTCCAGTCCAACCAAGAGCCGAGAAAGGCTCCACTGCTCTCAGAGACACCCCGGTTTTCATATCATGCTGCTTCATTGGCAAGGAACCCCCGATTCCTGTATCCACAGTATTGTCCATTGCTGCCTTTGGAGGTCTTGTCTGTTCCTACAGGGGTTCATCCTTAGACTGAGTTGCTTTGTGGAAGGACACTGAGGTGATCTTTGGGGACACAGATGAATAGGTTAGGGTTATCTTCCCACCTGTCATGCAGCACTGGCTACGGCTCTGACCCTGGAATGTGGTGGGGAGGACACTCATCTGGGCTTGCACTTTCTCTATTTGCTTGGATGAGATAGAGTAAGAATATACTATTTTAAAGGCTTTCCCTCTTCTTAACCAATGGAAGCCTTTTCCTAATTCTGTACAAGATGCCGTGTGAGCTACTAGAAGGCTGGGAAGAGCTTTCTTTTGAACATGAAGTGGCAGAATGAAGGAAATGCTGCCCCCCTTAGAAGTGAAATATAGGCAAAGACTTGCTACAAGCTCTGGGAAGAGTTCCTTATGGATATTTTTTCTTAAGCCAAAGATCTCTTATCAAAATTCCCAAGAAGTACGAAGCTCTCATTTGGTCATTCACTTGGGCCCTCCTTCTTGGTTAAGGTGAGTAGGAAACATTAGGAACCCCGTGAAAGAAATTAACTTTCTTGGGCTGAGATGTGTCAGTGGATAAAGCACGTGCCATAAGTCCGTGAGTTCTGTTCCCCAGAAACCATGTAAAGCTAGACACTGTCGCACTAGCAGCTGTGATCCCAGCATGCCTGTGGTAAGGAGGGAGATGGAGACAGAATTGCCCAGAAGCTGTGGGCCAGATGTCCTTGTGAACACAGAAGCTTGAATAATGAGACCCCCTGTCTCAAGTAAAGTGAAAGGGGAAGGCTGAGACCTAAGCTCTCCTCTGATCTGCACGGGCTCACCTCGGCACACGTACGTCTGCACTCAAACACGTGAACACACACACCGAGCATTCTTTTCAAATCCCAGTTGCAAGCTTTGGGAAGATAATGATAACAATAAAGATAATTATAAGGTTAACTCATATTTATACAAACAAGGTTATAAAATATCACTAAGAGAAAAAAATTCAAGCTGGGCGTGGTGGCGCATGCCTTTCATCCCAGCACTCGGGAGGCAGAGGTGGGAGGCACGCACCACCACGCCTGGCCCCAGAAAACAATTTTTAATAGCTCTGGAGCCCACAAGCCGCAAGGCGATCAAGATCTTAGGAAAGCCATGTTTTGGCCTTGTGTTCATTCTTCTTTTTCTTTTTTAAATTATTTATTTATTTATTTGAGAGCGACAGACACAGAGAGAAAGACGATAGAGGAAGAGAGAGGGAATGGGCGCGCCAGGGCCTCCAGCCTCTGCAAACGAACTCCAGACGCGTGCGCCCCCTTGTGCATCTGGCTAACGTGGGACCTGGGGAACCGAGCCTCGAACCGGGGTCCTTAGGCTTCACAGGCAAGCGCTTAACCGCTAAGCCATCTCTCCAGCCCTTTGTGTTCATTCTTTAAGGTCAGACCGTCAGCATCGGCTGCCTTTTGCTGAATGCAGGTGGCATGGGTGCTAAGGAGACAAATGCTTATTTTCCAGAAGGATTCAGAGCCACAAAGTGTTCCTGAGGCACTGTGATTGCTCCTTGTGTTGGAGAGAAGAAACTGAGGCACCGGGGGCTACATGGCCAATTCAGCCCCCACGGGTCAGAGCTTGAGCCGGCACCAGCCTTGTGCTCTTCCTCTTAGTCTCAGAATCAGAACTGGCTGCCACAAAAGCCCCACCTCTGCCTCTTGAGCAAGCTTTCAGGGCACATAGGGGTGGAAAAGCACTATTGCTACCTTGCCTGTGTCTCCCGAATGTCTTTCTCTTCTGTGTTCCCGGGTCTATGCTTGAGAGTGGTAGGGAGCCAGGATGGCAAGGATGTGTGGGCCTCGAAACGGGTGCACATGGGAAGCCAAAGCAAAGGGGTGATAAGATAAATTTTTTAAAAAGATGAGCACGATCTTGTGGTAAGTAGAAAATAGGGCGTGTGCACAGCCCTACACATGTAGGTTTAAGGAATATGTCAGAGTGTTGAAAAGGCCCATATGGACATCTTTCTTCAGATTTTCCTTTTTCTAAAAGAACATTTTATTTATTTATTTGAGAGGGAAAGAAGGAGAGACGGGGAGAGAGAGAGAGAGAGAGAGAGAGAGAGAGAGAGAGAGAAAGAGAGAGAGAGAGAGGGAGAGAGAGAGAGAGAGAGAGAGAGAGAGAGAGAGAGAGAGAGAGAGGGAGGGAGAGAACGGGTGCACCAGGGCCTCCAGCCACTGCAAACCAACTCCAGATGCATGGGCTACCTCATGCACCTGGCTTACGTGGGTTCTGGGGAATCAAACCTAGGTCCTTAGGCTTTGCAGGCCTTAACCGCTAAACCATCTCTCCAGCCCCAGATTTTTCTTTTTGTTTTTTTTTTTTGAATAGCCTGTTGTTTTTCCTCAGCTATGGTCACTGCTTCAGACTGCTACAATATTAAATAATTACTACTGGTTGTTCCTGGCAATTAAATGGCATATAATACAGAATCCACTTATATATTTACTGCTGGCTATATAAATAACCAAAAATATCTAGAAATAACTACAACTATTAAAGTTAAAAACTAAAGGGAGATTTTTATCAATCATATTTATATATAACAATTATATTTAGCATATTATTTAAACAGATTGGTGTTGGCTGAAGAGAGAATTAAAAACTTGATGTGTAGGTGTAAAGGAACTACAGAGGAGGCAGCAAAGAGGATGCCATCAAAAACGGAGGGATAAAGTCTTGGAAAATCCTTCTCCCTCATTAGGAGATCAGAATACTGGAGGAAAAAAAACCTGACAAACTTTCTTAGAACTTTGTAAGTTAACTCGTGTGTGTCAGCAGACACATGTGTAGGGATGTGCACGCTCCCAAGCAAGACCCAAGAAGGCCCTGGGCTGTCAGCGTTGGCTGCCCTTGAGGCTTATGCAAGCAGAAAGTGATGACGAAGACAGAATTGTTTGGCTCGTGGCTGAGTGTTGAAGGCATAGAGAACTGGGGCATTTCTTAGTTCCAGGTTTCTTTCTTTCCCTCCCTCCCTCCCTCCCTCCCTCCTTTCTTTCTTTCCTTCCTTCCTTCCTTCCTTCCTTCCTTCCTTCCTTCCTTCCTTCCTTCCTTCCTTCCTTCCTTCCTTCCTTCCTTTCTTCTTCTTCTTCTTCTTTTTTTTTTTTGTCTAGGTAGGGTCTTGCTCTAGCTCAGGTTGACCTGGAATTCACTATGTAGTCTCAGGCTGGCCTCAAGTTCACAGCAATCCTCCTACCACAGTCTCCTGAGTACTGGGATTAAAGGAGAGAGAGAGAGAGAGAGAGAGAGAGAGATAGAGAGAGAGAGAGAGACAGAACAGAATAGAACAGAACAGAACAGAACAGGAGAGGAGAGGAGAGAGAAGGAGAGAGAGAGGGAGAGCATGAGTACACCAGGGCCTCCAGCCACTGTAAACAAACTCCAGATGCATGTGCCACTTTGTGCATTTGGCTTTATGTGGGTACTGGGGAATGAAAATCAGGTCCTTAGACTTTATGGGTAAGTGCCTTAACTGCTGAGCCATATCTACAGCCCAGGAAATCTTTTTCTAGTCATTAACTGATCATGAAGTTACCTGAGCCCTGACTGTACATAAAGCCAGATACACAAAATGGCAATGTGTCTGGAATTTGTTTATGGTGGCAATAGACCCTAGCCCTCCCATTCTTTCTTTACTCACAAATAAATAAACAAACAAATGAACAATTTTTTTTTTTTTTTTTTTTTTTTTTTTTTTTTTTTTACAAAAAGAAGCCACATAGATACTAAGGAAACTCAAAATTCATCAAAGGGCTGGAGAGATGGCTTAGTGGTCAAGGCACTTTCCTACAAAGCCAAAGGACCCAGGTTTGATTCTTCAGGACCCACATAACCCAGATGCACAAGGGGGCACATGCATCTGGAGTTCTTTTGCAGTGGCTGGAGGCCCTGGCATGCCTATTCTCTCTATCTGCTTCTCTCTCTTAAATAAATAAATAAAAATAAATAAAAAGTAACAAAAATATTTTAAAAATTCATCAAAGCAGAGAATCCGAGGCTGCTGAGAGCTCAACACTAAAGGACAAGTATAACAGACCTTCCAAAGCTCAGAGAACATTGCAGAAGAGGAGGTGGAAAGAATGTAGGAGGCAGAGGGTGTAAAGCTGTGTTCTGAAACACTGTCCCCCCCACAGACTGACCATGCATTTATGACCACATAGTGACTACTGATAACCCAATGGAGGAGGATAGCCCTTAGTGGAATGGGGTTGGGTGAGAAGAAACACAGATGTAATCCAATGGGAATATGCCCAATATGCAATATGCTCATACAATAAAGATCCCAATAAAATCACTTTAAAAAACCTGAAAAGGCTGGAGAGATGGCTTAGCAGTTAAGGTATTTGCCTGCAAAGTCAAAGGACCCAGGTTCAATTTCTCAGGACCCACGTAAGCCAGATGCACAAGGTGGCACATGTGTATGGAGTTTGTTTGCAGTGGCTGGAGGCCGTGGCATGCCTACTCTCTTTCTACCTGTCCCTTTCTCTTTCTCTCTCAAATAAATAATTTTTTTGAAATTTTTGTTCATTTTTAATTTATTTATTTGAGAGCGACAGACACAGAGAGAAAGACAGATAGAGGGAGAGAGAGAGAATGGGCGCGCCAGGGCCTCCAGCCACTGCAAATGAACTCCAGACACGTGCGCCCCCTTGTGCATCTGGCTAACGTGGGACCTGGGGAACCGAGCCTCGAACCGGGCTCCTTAGGCTTCACAGGCAAGCGCTTAACCGCTAAGCCATCTCTCCAGCCCAATTTTTTTTTTTTTTTTTAAGAAGAGCTTGGTTGATCTCCAAGAAAGTGTAACTTTAAGGAAACAGCCTATCTTTGGGATCTGCTTGATTCCATGGTAAGAGCATGTAAGAGGTTACTGGTGACCAGGCAGGGAGTATGTGCCATTGGAGAGGAATGGCAAGGCCCACTTCACCCAGAGCCAAGAAAGTGCCCAGCAACAGGCACTGTTGTAACAGGCACGGGCACACACCCGGCCAGGGTTTAACAAGTGAAGCTCTATTTTTAGATTCAGCGACAAATTACAATGGAGAAATCTCTGTGTGTAACAGTAATGGGATGAAAGCCATCCACACAGCCCTTTTGGGATCATGCTGGGGTGCCAGTAATAGACAGGTAGTACATCAAAGTTGCCCAGAGAATAAGATTGCCATAAAATAAAATAAACCTCCCCTCAAGCACTCTTGAGTAATGTCAAATAACTCTAAATTGCCAACGTTCCAAAACAAAGAAGGACTCGATTATAACTGCTTTGCCTTTTTAACTCCAAACTCCAGGCTATGTGATGTGATATGTTCGTTCTCCCACATCCTTTTGCCCATCTCCCTAACCACTGCACTGAACGGCTTGGTCCTTAATGTTGTGTGCCTATGGCTCTAAGTCTTAGCTTTGGTTTGCCCATGGTGGGAGAATCACGTGGGTGACTGACCAGGCCCAGTGTCAGAAGGAAGCAGGACAGTGTATTGTCTAGCATGATATCAGAAAGGTTTTAATTCAATAGGTTCTGCCAACAGAGGGTAATATGAGGACGAGAAACGCCGGCCTTATGCTCAGGTTCAAAGTCCCTGCAATACACACTTGTGTTTCTTCTGTTTCCTACAACTGGAAGGCCAGGGAGGCTCACTTACAGTTATGCCAACAGCCCTTTGGAGAGAAGCTGTTTCTGTGCAGTCATTGCCAGCCTCAGAACAGCCCACTGGGGCGGATGCTTCAGTGATCTCATTTCTACAGGTGAGGAACTAAGGTCTGTGGACTTACCTGGGCCAGGACAGCGTTAGTGGCTCAATGGTATGGTCATAAATTTCAGTCTTGGAGCCCTGACCACAAAAATGACAGTATTTGGAGACTGGATTTCAGGATTGGTCTCCTATCCTTATGATTTTGCTCAACAGAGGCACAAGCCAGCTGTGGTAGCATATGCCTGTAATCTCAGCACTCAGAGGTGCAGGCAGGAGGATCAAGAAATCATGGCCATCCTTGGCTACATAGTGAGCTTGAGGCCAGCCTGGGGTACAAGAGACCCTGTCTCAAACACACACACACACACACACGAAAACATAGAGGAGACTCCAGAGCATAGGCACTCCCTCTCTGTCCCAGATGAAGAGGCTGTAAGGATCCAATGGAAGACCATTGTCCATAAGCAATGGAGGGAACCTGCCTCAGGCACTGGTGCTGCTGGTGCTGAATCTCAGACATTCACCATCCAGACCAGAGCAAAGAAATGTCCCCCAGGTCGTGGTGCCTCGTTCTGGCAGCCTGAGCCTCACAGTGAGTGGAACCCAGGTTCTCATTCAGACAGCCAGGCTCCAGAGCCCACCTTCTATCTCATGACATGCTTGCTCTATTTTTGGAATGTATATATACATATGTGTGTGTGTGTTTGTGTGTACGTAGAGTGTGTGCATGTGTGTATACATGTTTATGTGTATGTGGAACCAGAGGCTGGCATTGGTATATACACTGGTCTTGACACCCTATTTTTTAAAAAATTTTTATTTATTTATTTATTTGAGAGTGACAGACACAGAGAGAAAGACAGATAGAGGGAGAGAGAGAGAGAATGGGCGCACCAGGGCTTCCAGCCACTGCAAACGAACTCCAGACGCGTGTGCCCCCTTGTGCATCTGGCTAACGTGGGACCTGGGGAACCGAGCCTCGAACCAGGGTCCTTAGGCTTCACAGGCAAGCGCTTAACTGCTAAGCCATCTCTCCAGCCCTTGACACCCTATTTTGGAGGCAGGGTCTCTCACTGAAGCCCAGCACTCACCGATTTGGCTAGACTAGCAAGCAGGTCCTAGGCTCCTCCGCCTCTGCTCTCTGAGCATGGTGTCTACAGGCACATTATTCCTACCCAGCCAGAAAGGTGTTGGGGATCTGAACTCAGCGTGGCAAATACTTTATCAGCTGAATGCTCTGCTTCTATTTTTGAAGGCATGTTAATTTTGATCTTTATAACTCTTATAGTACTTGACACTTAAGGGCTGGGAAAGTATTAATAAAAATAATGCAGCCGGGCGTGGTGGTGCACGCCTTTAATCCCAGCACTCAGGAGGCAGAGGTAGGAGGATCACTGTGAGTTCAAGGCCACCCTGAGATTACAGAGTGAAATCCAGGTCGGCCTGGGCTAGAGTGAGACCCTACCTCGAAAAACCAAAAAAAAAAAAAAAAAAAAAAAAAAAAAGCATATTATACAAAATAGAATGGCATGCTTCCTAAAAAGATGTCACAGGGATGCTAACCAGTCCGCCACCATTGCGTTTTCTCTACCAGCTGTATGCCTTTCTATTCTTTTCTTGTCTTGCATACAAACTACTCTTCCTCTCTACCAAGATTTGGGGCACTGACTACCACCTAGGAAGTTTCTTAGAGACATCAGAGCAACCTTCATTTGTTTTTTTAAGTACGTCATGAGATACCTTCAAACCAAATCTTAATGCAAAAGATTATTCTTCACTTGGTCTCATTTTATATGTTCTGTCTCTTTTTCAGCAGCAAGAACCCAAGTTCCCAACACTCTCTATGTCACCTATCATTGGCTGTATTCCCAGCCACCCCCCCGCCCCCAGGGACAATTTTGGGATCACCAACTGATAATTGTACTGGGAAATTGCTCACCCAAGACTCAGATCATAAACCCAAGGACCCAGCATTCTTCCAGCTGATCAGGGAATCCATGCGATCTTACTCAGACTGGAAAGCCCACCAGACAGTGGGAGCCAATCAGAAACTGGCAATGCACTTGCAAGCCAATCAGAAAGCTTTCCTGCTTCCAAAAGTTCTCCCCTAATAGAATCTCCACCAATCAAATATGAAGGCCTTTTCCTTATAAAACTGGCGCTTCTTTCAAGCTCCTTTGAGTTTCAACTGGAGAGATAATGGTGGTAGCAGGCTTCCTTTATGATGGGAGCACACAGGCCTTTGTGTTTTCTGTAGATGTTCTTCCTCCCTTCTCCTACGTGTGGCCACTCTTGTCTGTTTCTGAGTTATCTTTTCTGTTTCCTCTAGTAAACAATAAACACACACACGCACACGCACGTACATACACATGCATGCGCACACACGTACTTACACATTCTTGGTCCTTTTTCTTGCCTTGTGTTGGAGGACTAGCAGTGGGTTCCTTCTGCTCCTGTAAACTGGAATCAGGAACAGGCTCATCTCCCTTACAGAAAGCAGATGCTTGAGGATGTGAGGAAGGGAGCCACACCTAGAGAGCTGGAGGCAGACAGGCTGCGCTGAGGGACTGTGTGTACCGGGCAGGTGACAGCAATGATAGCCTTGTAGAGTTCCTTATCTGTCATACTGTGTGGGGGTTAATGCTCAGGGTAGAGGCATCAGGGTGTCCTCATGGACTCGACTCTCCCACCTGGAAGCTCTCAGTTTAGGCGTGGATGGAAGTTCTTGGAAGAGGCACACTTGTTTCTAGGAGTTTCCAGGTTATTTCAGACTTGCTTACTGGATCATCATGACCTTGTGGAGAGATGAGCTGCTCTAGGTCAGGAAGCCAAGGTGGTATTTGATGTCTTCAGGCTCTCTTCATGGCAGTTTCTCCTCCTTATCCTGATTATTGTTCTGTATTATTATCTTCGTGTCTGACTTGATGTTTTTGTGACTACTGGATGCGACTTTAAAATTTGTAGGTTGGGGAGATAGCTTATAGGATAAAGCGCTTTCGCTATCCCTGCAGGTGACTTCCCAGAACCACGTCAGGGTGGGCGCTGGAGTGTGAGCATCTGTCATCCCAGCACAATGATGATGAGAAGGGAGGTGGAGACAGGAGAATCCCCGAGAAGCTCATAGGCCAGCTAACCTGGCAAACGCATGGTGGGGGATGAGAGACTCTGCCTCAAATAAGGCAGAAGGCAGGAACATTCACCCAGAGTTGTTCTCTGACCTCCACACGCAGGCTGTGGCATGTGTGTGTCTGCACACACACACACACATGCACACCATAACTGTAGACCAGGCTGATGAACCGCTGGCCTCTTGTAGCTTGAAGGCTGGGGTGAGAGCCCTGAATCTCAGAGGGGAGCTCCCTGCCTGGCTGAAGACAGCCTTGAACTTTGTGGAAGATCTCCCCACCTCTTGGGGTCTGCCTACTTGATGACCCTCTTTGTTGGGGGTTGTGAAAGCTGTGGATTCTCCTCATAGGAGAACCTTGTTCTTTGGGGGACCCGTGTCACCATGGGTGATTTGAGTTTGTGTTCCCGAAGTATGGTTGCCCATAGTCAATTCGGAGTAAGCTATTTTCTTATTTCAGTTTTGTTGTTATTTCTTAGTCAATGCAGGGTTCAGCATGAGTGCTGACTAGCGATTCTCTGTCCTTCCCTTGGTGACCTTTAAAAGCACCTTCAGACTTTTCTCACAGAATTGCCACCACTGGTCAATGGCGGCCCTCACTTCTGTCCAGTGTTCCGCTGTTTGTTGACTCCTTCACATAGGCTAAAAGCCCTGCAGGAAACTGTCTGTTGACACCGTGTCCTGATTTTCTATCGATGTCAGGGCTTCTTCATGTAAAGTTGTTCTTTAGATATTTTGAAATTCTCTCTACTGCTTGATTTTGAATAGTTGTTCTGCAATGTCCCTCAATATTTCACTTTAAAAAAATTATTTTGGTTTTTGGAGGTAGGGTAAAACTCTAGCCTAGGCTGACCGGGAATTCACTCTGTAGTCTCAGGCTGGCCTCAAATTCACAGTAATCCTCCTATCTTGGCCTCCTGAGTGCTGGGATTAAAGGCATGTGTCATCATGCCCAGCCAATATTTCACAATTTTCACACTATGGATTTTACTGTGTCTTAGTCAGGGACACTTTAGGGAATCTGATGAGATTCACAGACCCCATTCTTTTAAAATATGCATGCAGACAGAGTTGGCACACGCTCACACGTTCATTCCTCACTGAGGCCTGTGGGATACCAGGCTTGAACAAAACGGCAAGACATACAAGTCAATGAGGAAAGAGGTAGCAAAATGTGTGCATGCATGTGAAAGTGAGGAGGCTTCTGGGAAATCTGGGAGAAACAAGAAGGAAGAATATTTTCATGCTCTCGTTCCTGGCTTGCTTTGCAGTGCTTGGTGCTCACCCCATCAGAGTCTTTCACACCGCATTGCTGTCGTCATCATGACCTATGCTTCCGTCAGGTGGGAGTGTGGTCCTGGGCGCAGGTAGGCCGTGTTTACCTTCCTTGGCCTCCACCCCTAGCGCTGGGATCATAGGCACACGCTCCCACGCTTGGCGTTTCATTAGATACTGGGATTGGAACTTAAGACCTTGTGTCTGCACAGGAAGACCTCGCTGAGCCTTCTTCCCAGCCCACTAGGTGTTCTTTCGTCCAATCAAGGTGACAAGTCAAAATTAACCATCACGTGCTTCTAACGTGAAAATCTAAAATTCTGGCAGCATTTCCTTGGGGTGTCTACCCACCCTCGGTGGGATGCTTTACTCTCCTAACCTGATCCCCCCCTTTTCACTTTTTGTGTGTGTGGGGGTGAGTGTGTTGGAGGTAGGGTCTTGCTCTAGGCCAGGCTGACCTGGAATTCACCATGTAGTTTCAGGCTGGCCTCGAAGTCACAGTGATCCTCCTACGCCAGCCTCAGGGATTAAAGATGTGTGTTACCACACCTGCTGTGGCTGACTTTTAGCTGTATAGGGGCTAGGACTCATTTTCCAAGGGGTCTTTGCTGATTCCCACACTGGATCAGGTCTCCCTCTCTGGCACACCCATCACACTCACCCTCTCCCCTTAGTAGCTTTTATTGTATTTGTAATCCTAGATAGAATGTCTGTGTTCTGTGATAGGGTGGAAACTGACAGCTGAGTCCGCACTGGGGAATAGCATCCTTAGAGGGCTATGGTCAAGGCTCTATAAAAATTGAAGGCACTGAACTAATGCATGAAAATTGGAGTATAACTAGTGCTTCTTACAATTGCAGCCTTTTCTGTGACACGAATCCAGTTGGAAAGATAATGTCTTTACTTATGAAAGATGGAATGAACAGTGAAAGGCTGTAGATGGGAAAGGATACAATGAGAAGTCCAGTGAGAATTTGTGGGCTAAAGGTCCTGGGGTTTGCTCTCTGCCTGAGCCAATTGGGAAGGAGCAAGGTCTGTGAGTAGCAGGAGATGAGCAGATGATGGGGCTGGGCCAGGGCACTGGAGGCTAGCAGAACCAGTGTGTGTGTCTTGGAGTCTCTGTATGCCATTTACAAGTATGTTCTAGACCAAGAAAATATCATTCAGAACGCTTTAAGAAAAGCCAGTTTTTGGGCTGGAGAGATGGCTTAGCGGTTAAGCGCTTGCCTGTGAAGCCTAAGGACCCCGGTTCGAGGCTCAGTTCCACAGGTCCCACGTTAGCCATATGTACAAGGGGGCGCACGTGTCTGGAGTTCATTAGCAGAGGCTGGAAGCCCTGGCGCGCCCATTCTCTCTCTCTCCCTCTACCTGTCTTTCTCTCTGTGTCTGTCACTCTCAAATAAATAAATAAATAAATAAATATTTTTTTTTTAAAAAAGAAAAGCCAGTTTTGGCAACTTACAGAAGACTTTTGGTACCTGCCTCCTTCTGTCTCCAGCCCACCTATTGCTGAAAATCTGTACCTGAGATTCTCTGGAAAAGAATAAGGAATTGAGGGTCTCCTTCAGGAAGCAGGTTACCAGACAGTAAGAACTTCTGGGGACTTGCACTTAATGACCCAAAGCATAAAAGCCCAGGGACATGAATTAAGATGTTTAGCTCCCCAAAGCGAGATGTTATCTCTGCTATGCTTCATGCCTGTGTCCCCAGTCAATTTATGAACTGGGAATTTACTTGTGGAAAGGAACAGAATGTGTCAGCCTCTTCCCTGACTTCCCTTCCGGGCTGTGAATCTGTCTGACGCTTGGGAAGGGGGAGGTGGAGGGCTCCCATCAGCAGCGGCCCAGCTTACGTTTGTATATGTCGCCATCCATTTTACACCTTGGAAGCCACTTTTGATCAGTCTTCAGAGTGATCAAAAACTTCTCTGTTTCCTAAGGACAGATCTGACCTCTGCCTTGCTAAAGGCCTGTCAAAGCCAGTGCCTTGAGCATGTTTTAAAAATTTTCAAAATATATATATATATATATATTTATTTATTTGAGAAATTGAGAGGGAGAGAGAAGCGGGGAGGGGGAGATGGCTGGGGATGGAGAGAATGGGCACACCAGGGCCTCTAGCCACTGTAAACGAATCCAGATGCATGCACCCTCTTGTGTGTCTGGCTTACGTGGGTCCTGGACAGTTGAACTGGAATCCTCTGGCTTTGCAGGCAAATGCCTTAACTGCTAAGCCATCTCTCCAGGCCCCTGTTTTAAATTCTTAACGTCAGTGGGGCAGGGGCAAAACCATTGCTGAATTTTGTGCCCCTCTTCTCACCTTGGCATAAGTAAAAAATATTTATTCGAAAAAAAGGAAAGAGGCAAGAGGAGGTGTGAATGAGGATGAGAAGGACGGGCGCACCAGGGCCTTCAGCCACTGAGAACGAACTCCAGACGCATGCGCCACCTTGTGCATCTGGCTTGTGTGGGTCCTGGGAAATTGAACCTGTATCCTTAGGCTTCATAGGCAAATGCCTTAATCATTAAGTCATCTCTGCAGCCCACTGGCATCGTTTTTGGGAAGATTCAAAGCTCCCTTTCCTGAGGGAGAGGGGAAGGCTGTGAGCAAGCAGCAAGCAAGAGACTGCTGATTGGAAGGAATAACTCACTGGTGTCTTCAGCACGTGGCAGGAGGTGGGAGGGCAAGCAGGCTGGCACGCTTGAGAGGAAAGGGAGCGAACTCTGGAACTAGCCAACCCAGGGAAGGTGTCAGTTCACGCATGAAGGCTCTGCCTCCCAACGTCAGCACCTCTCATCCGGCCAGGCTCTGCCTTCACCGACTGCTGCATACAGTGGGTAACATCTCTCTACTGTGACTTTTGGGGAAAACATTCAAACCATAGTAGTCAGGAAGGCAATCTAAGAGAGAACGTTATAAAAAACAATGATATTTTCCTATGGTAATCTAATCTAAATGTACACTTAAATAAAAACACACTTAAGAGGTATTTATATTACTTAAGTGTATTTTAAATCTAAATGTTATCTCTCCATCTGTACTTTCTTCCCTTCTTCTTTCCTCCCTCCCTCTCTCCTTCCCTCCCTTCCTCCCTCCCTCCCTTCCTTTCATTCACTTACACAATAACAAGTTCCCTTATGGCATACATACTTGGTAAAATTTTCATACATACTTTGTTTTGCTTAATCTCCTCGACTCCTCCCCATCTTCCTGCCCCCTTCCTGCTGTCCCTTTGTACTCAGGTATCCACTTTTAATATTTCATTTATTTATTCGATATGTGTGTCTATATATATACATATACATACATATACATATACATATACATATACATATACATATACATATACATATACATATACATATACATATACATATACATATACATACATACATACATACATATATATATATATATATATATATATATATATATGAGCATACATACATGGAGAGAGAGAGAGAAAGCAAGCATAGGCACACCAGGATCTCCAGCCATAGCAAGTGAACTCCAGACACCTATGCCACCTTGTACATCTGGCTTATTGGCTTATGTGGGTCCTGGGAAATGGAACTTGGTTCCCTTAGCTTTGCAGGCAAGCACTTTCACCAGTAAGCAATCTCTCCAGCCCCTTTCCACGTTTATATCTCATGTATTCTGTTCCTCTTCCCATCTTCTCCCTTTAAACCTCTTTTTTTTTTTTTTCCTGCTTCATGGCTTCATTCTAATTTTCTGGCCTCTACTCCCCACTCACTCTCACCTTGACACACATATTAGTACTTAGCAGCTGGGACTGCAAAGCACAACCTTAGATTGAGATGTCTGGCAAACTGTGGAGAATCATAGTTGGCTTTTTGTATATTTGTAAAGGTTATTGGACCTTGATGGCAGTGATCTGAGTGAGCCATGGTCAGTAAGTAAGCTTCCTTGAGGACATTCTCCTGCAGTATCCCAGGTATCCAGGCATATCCTTGCCACCATCACTTTGGTAGGAGCTTCTAGATTAGGAAACATTATTTGCAGTCACACAGCCAGCCTTTCTTAGAGCTTCTTTTTAGTTTTTTTTTTTGTTTATTTTTATTTATTTATTTGAGAGCGACAGAGAGAGAAAGAGGGAGAGAGAGACTGGGTGTGCCAGGGCCTCCAGCCCCTGCAAACAAACTCCAGATGCGTGCGCCTCCTTGTGCATCTGGCTAACATGGGTCCTGGGGAATCGAGCCTCGAACCGGGGTCCTTAGGCTTCACAGGCAAGCGCTTAACCACTAAGCCATCTCTCCAGCCCTCTTAGAGCTTCTTAAGTAAACTGACCCCTTTAATTGCCAGGAATGTCCCAGGATGTCGGATCTAGCAAGTATACAGACTTATGACTTGCCTGAAGGCCCGTCCACTACCAGTGGACAGTCAATAGAATCATAGTCTACTTTCGACTCTATTTAGGAATCGGCATCTTTCCTTCATACTTTGAATCTTTCGGACTTGTCAAGATTCGGTTTTGTTGTGGAGTACGAGACAATCCCTTAGACCGGCAGTGCGTGTGTAATGCTGTCAGCAACGTGGCTCCTTTAGTTCCCGTCCAGGCTTGAAGTACTGATTGAAGTCATGTTCTAAGTAACCTCTACCTGCCTCGTCCAAGGCAGGCATGGTGAAAAACGCAACCCAGGACAGTCTGCTAAGTCCACATATGAATCCTTGACCTTTGGCAAGAATCAAGCAGTACTAGGAACAAATTAAAATCAGCCGTGATAGAATAAACTTTTGCCGTGATAGAATAAACTTTTGCCATACCTTGTCCAGTTGATCATGAAATGCCAGGTGGTCAAGTTTTACTCTATTAGATTTTATCACTGCATCCTGTTCATATCCACACGTCTAGCTTTTGGCTATCCAATGGAGATGTGCTAGCAATGTCACATAGCTTAACCCTTCACTTAACTCTGCCTTTTTTTTTTTTTAAAGTATTATTTATTTATTTGAAGTAGAGAGAGAGAGAAAGAGAAAGAGAGGGGGAGAGAGAGAAAGAGAGAGAGAAGGAGGATGAGAGAGAAAGAATGGGCATGCCAGGGCCTCCAGCTGCTGCAAACAAACTCCAGATGCATGTGCCCCCTTGTGCATCTAGCTTACATTGGTCCTAGAGAATCAAACCAGTGTCCTTAGGCTTCACGGACAAGTACCTCAAGCCCTAAGCCATCGCTCCACCCCCGGCCCTGCCTTTTAAGACAAGGACGAACCATATCACACCCTGTGCTCCTTCAGGGAGTAAGCTCTGTCCTCTCACCCCTCTGTTCCTCCTACATGTCCCAGCTCGGGTAGCCAGTGTGCCCAGGGGCTCAGCAGAGCACGGGGAGCGGAACAGCAGGCACCAGGATTCTGGGTCACGGCACTTCTACCGTTAAATTTCCACAGCAGCACATCCACGGTAATGAGACCGTGTGCGCGGATCAGATTGGAGGGGAGGAATGGGACCTTTTCTTCTTTTCTAGCTTGAGGAAGACAGGTCCACGTACCAGCTGAAATATGACACAAATATCTAGCACAGTGCAGAACACATAAAATACTCTTAATGATCTATCTTTATTAAGCAGACTGTTATAGTAGCTGGGATGAACTGGCTTGAGTCTTAGTTTTTAGCTCACTTCTCTATCTCACAAAGATTCTTCTAGATTTTCTTTTTTCAAGGTAGGGTCTTACTCTAGCCCATGCTGACCTGGAATTCACTATGTAGTCTCAGGGTGGCTTCGAACTCACGGTGATCCTCCTGCCTCTGACTCCTGAGTGCTGGGATTAAAGGCGTGCGCCACCACGCCCGGCTTCTTCTAGATCTTTCTAAAGGTGTCCTTTGAAATGTGAAGACTTGGCTGAGGGGTGTGTGTGTGTGTGTGTGTGTGTGTGTGTGTGTGTGCGTGTGAGAGAGAGAGAGAGAGAGAGAGAGTTCTGAGTGGGACAGGGGAGTAGTGTTTCATGTCTGTTTCAGAAACAGTTCATTTCTGTGTTTATATTAATATTATGTTTTTATTAACGTATATTTTTATTATCTATGTTCTGATCCCTTTGTATCCAGAGTCTTACTAGAGATAATATAAAACTTGCCCAAGGTATTGGCTACCGCCCGTGGACCTCAACCATTACCTTTATAGGTTCTCGTAATCTGGGTCCAACTGTCCTACTTACCCCAAGGCCACCTATCAGGCAACCAGGAATGGTCCTGGTGTCCCCACATCCATTGAAATGGTTCAACCTAAGTCATTGCCAACTTATCCTCCCGTCTCATGGAAACCAACATGAAAGTGCATGCTCATGGTCTCCCCTCACCCCTTGTGCCTTCTGAGTGACCCCGTGGCATGGCATGGTCCCCCTCTTAGGAACTGAATCATCTTCTAATCTCTTTTCCATATGTAACCTCAAGTTTCCCATTATTATGCGGTCTCAGGGAATGATTGTGTGAGTCTGGCATGTTCTACCTCTGCAGGGTGTACTGAGATTGCAAAGGTTTCCTGTACTCCTTGTGGAATAATTGTAGTCTGTGGAGATTTGCCAGAGTCCCAGGTATTTAACTGGACATTGTTCTCCTTTCTGCTTTCATTTGCTTGTTTCTAGTTTGTTCCAGAAGAAAGAGCTTGCCTTGTTTTTTTACTTGACCATTTTATCCTAACTTTCCTGGGTTAGATGTTTAGGGAAGAAGTCTTCACAGATTTATGTATTATTTGTTTATTTTAAAGCAAGCCCAAGAGACGGGTATTTTTATGAGAGCTAGAGTGAAAGAGAAAGAGAGAGAGAGAGAATTGGCACACCAGGGCCTTAAGCCACTCTAATCAAACTCCAGATGCTTGCACAACCTTGTGCATATGCACGGCCTTGTATGTCTGGCTTATATGGGATCTGGGGAGTCAAACATGGGTCTTTAGGCTTTGCAGGCAAGTGCCTTAACCATTAAGCAATCTCTCCAGCCTATTTATTTTTATTTTAAAAATTTACTTATTTATCTATTTATTTATTTTTATTAGAGTCTCACTGTAGCTCAGGCTGACCTGGAATTCACTATATAGCCTCAGGGTGGCCTTGAACTCGTGGTGGTCCTCCTACCTCTGCTCCTGAGTGCTGGGATTAAAGGCATGCGCCACCATGCCCGGCATGAGACTGGCATTTTTTGTGAGAGCTAGAGTGAAAGAGAAAGAGAGAGAGAGAGAAAGAGAGAGAGAGAATCAGCACAACAGGGCCTCAAGCCACTCTAATCAAACTCCATATGCTTGCACCACCTTGTGCACATGCACGACCTCGTATGTCTGGCTTATGTGGGATCTGGGGAGTCAAACGTGGGTCTTTAGGCTTTGCAGGCAAGTGCCTTAACCACCATCTCTCCAGCCTATTTATTTTCGTCACTTTTTTTTTTTTTTCAAGGTAGGGTCTCACTCTGGCCCAGGCTGACCTGGAATTCACTATGTAATTTCAGGGTGGCCTCAAACTCATGGTGATCCTCCTACCTCTGCCTCCCGAGTGCTGGGATTAAAGATGTGCGCCACCTCTAAACCATCTTACGGTTCCCTGACGTCACTTGTTGCTAGCCGCAGCTTCCAGACCAGCACCATTTCAAGGGATATCGACACAGCAGCCAAGTTCATTGGAGCTGGGGCTGCCACTGTTGGGGTGGCTGGCTCGGGGGCTGGGATTGGGACTGTGTTTGGCAGCCTCATCATTGGTTATGCCAGGAACCCTTCTCTGAAGCAACAGCTGTTCTCCTACGCAATTTTGGGCTTTGCCCTGTCTGAGGCCATGGGGCTATTTTGCCTGATGGTGGCCTTTCTCATCCTCTTCGCCATGTGAAGCAGCCATCTGCACGTTTCCCTCCCGTAGTTCTTTCTCCCATGTCCTGTCTGCCCTGAATGTTCCTTTTCCTGCCCCCCCCATCCCAGGAAGTCTGGGAAAAGTGGTTGGCTCAGGGTTTGACAGATTGAAGACAAATAAATACTGTATTAATAAGAAAAAAAAAAAAAAAAGATGTGCGCCACCACGCCTGGCTCCAGCCTATTTATTTTTTAGTTAGGTACTTCATTGGCCATGATCTGTGATAGTCTTCCTCTGTTATGACGCAATTCATGTTTTAGCTAGTGAGCTTTTAAATGTAATTCTAAGATTTTATTAACTACCTGACTTGGAAACTTTTGTACCTCACAGATTCGGTTTCCTGATAAGAAGTCTGGATTCCTCAAGTGACAGTGTTAGAGTCACAGGAAGAAATGTTTGGCAGGCTGGGAGAAACCCAAGGGTTTGACTGGCTTCTCTCAGTTCTCTTTACGCGTCACTACAGGCGAATGTAACTATGAATTCTTAGAAGGACTGAACATCTTCAAGCTACTGTGGGATGCAGAAAAATGTTGCTAAGATTTGTGGCATAGAATGAAAGGGAGACAGGCTGCTCCTGCCGGGTGAGCTTCTCTCCTGTAGAAGGGTGTGGATGATAAGAACAAACTGTGGGAAAGAGCTGCAAGAGTGAGGTATGAACTGTGACAAAGAACTGTGGGAATATTTCTTATATTACAACTAACATTCCTAAGGTGATTGCCGTGAGATGTTAAATTCTTCACTTATAGCTTCTTCTTTTTTTTTTCTCAATTTTTATTAACAACTTCCATGATTATAAAAAATACCCCATGGTAATACCCTCCCTCCCCCCCACTTCTCCCTTTGAAACTCCACTCTCCATCATATCCCCTCCCCATCTCAATCAGTCTCTCTTTTTATTTTGACGTCATGATCTTTTCTTCCTCTTATGATGACGTCTTGTGTAGGTAGTGTCAGGCACTATGAGATCATGGATATCCAGGCCATTTTGTGTCTGGAGGGAGCACGTTGTAAGGAGTCCTACCCTTCCTTTGGCTCTTACATTCTTTCCACCACCTCTTCTGCGTTAGACCCTGATCCTTGGAAGGTGTCATCGAGATATTACTCAGTTTTACTTGTAACTTCTAAAGTGAGCAGGCTTTCTCTGCCTTGGTGCACTTTTGACCTGAACAGCACAGATGGCCAATGTTGACAAGAAATATTTAGGGTTGCTGACTGATCTTGAGTTCTGCTCTTTGCCCAATTTCCTGAATGGCCTGGCTAGACTCTCGAACCAGAGAGTGCATACATGTGTGAGAAGAGCTGATCGTGGCATTGCAGACAACAAGGTCAGTAACTAAGGGCCTGCAGACCGGTTGAGGACAGCAAGTGGACTCAATGCGATTCTATCTGTGATCAGAGTGTGTGTGTTCTGGATGAGCAGAGCCCAGCAGGTCATACAAAAGTCTAAGGACTATCCAAGGTCACAAGGTCCTCATCAGGCTGGAGAGGTGGCTCAGAGGCTAAGGCCCTTGCCTGCAGAGCCTAACGACCTGAGTTCAATTCCCCAGTGCCCATGTGTAAGGCCAGATGCACAAAGTGGCGCATACATCTGGAGTTCATTTGCAATGGCTGGAGGCCCTGGTATAGCCATTCTCAATCTCTCTTGCTCTCGCCTTGCAAATAAATAAATAATTTAAAAAAGTTTCTTACCTTTTGCTCATACAATGGATACTTATCTACACGGTACTCGTTTATGGCTGTTCAGTAAAAATGCCGCGAGTCTCCGTGTGCAGAGGAAGCCACAAACACAGGCACGTCAGCGCGGCGGCAGCAGCTGCAGTGGACTTACTAACGGCTTAACCTAACCTTCAACCTTCAGCTTCCCTTTCATCAGGCTGCTGCTGGAGACAGCCAGCCCACCGTGGGTCACTTCAAGGGCCAGTTCTCTCACTCTTTTTTTCCTCAGGCTCTGCCTCTCTAAACAGTTTACCCACTCTTGGGTAGGACTCCCAAGGAACAGTTCTCCATCATTTCAGGGCTGTGCCCCACAAATAGGGCATAGAAGTGATCAAGGAATTCTGACTCAGCCTTTAAAGCAGTCTGCCCGGGGTGCCAGTCCTCTAGAACAGCACACAATGATGTGGCTTTGGTCCTGCATGGTCCTGAGATAAGCCTGGTCACCCATGAGGCCCTTGTGCAACATCTGGGGCCAGTGATCTCCTTGCCAGCTTTGGAGATTCCTGTTGCAGCCAGGTGAGTCTGGGTAGAGAGGAGGTAGTTATTATTGTTGGGAGCTGGGGGGCTCAAGTGGTAAGTACCCTTGGGCCGAATTCTAGCCCTGCTGTGCATAAGGTGCATGTCTCGTAGCAGGTTTATTCATTTCCAGGAACCTTAGTTTTCTGTAAAACAGAATAGGGTAGGGCTGGAGGAATGGCTTAGTGGTTAAGGCGTTTGCCTGCAAAGCCAAAGGACCCAGATCCGATTCCCCAGGACCCATGTTAGGAAGATGCACAATGGGGCGCATGTGCCTGGAGTTCGTTTGTAGTGACTGGAGGCCCTGGCGCACCCATTCTCTCTCTCTCTTTCTCTCTCCCCCACCTCTCTCCATCAAATAAATAAATAAAAATTTTAATAAAGAGAATAGTGCCAGCTACTTGCCATGGAGCACGTCACACAAGGTACCTAGATCATCTTACCGAGCCCATGTGCAGGAGTTTGAGTCAGATGTTCCCCATAAACCCATGTTCTAGACGCCTGGTTCCTGCTGAGGGAACTTTGGGAGGTGCAGTCTTGCTGGAGGAGGTGTGTTGTTGGGGGCGGGCTTTGGGGTGTTATAGCCAGCTCCCCCCTTGCTGGAATCTGGGTCACTCTCCTGTGGCTGTTTGCCACAAACCGTGACAGAGGTGACGTCCAGCCTCTGCTCATGCCATGCTTTCTCCTGCCATCATGAAGCTTCCCCTTAAGACTATCAGCCAAGGTTAATAATGATAATAATGATAATAATAATAAAAATCCTTTCTTTCCATCAGTTCCTTTTGGTCGGGTGCTTTAACCCAGTAATGCAAAGGTAACTATAGCACCATGGCTTTCTGTAAAGAGGTGGCCGCTCCCACCTGCTGCTTCTCTCTGGATGCCCTTTCTCTCTCTGTGGAAATTCTTGCCAGCATCTCTGAATATCCTAGCCAGTGTTTCCCCCCCCCCCAGAAATCCCAGTTTATCTATGGACTGAACAGATCACTGTTGCTGAGTCCATAGTCTCCCTCAATTTTCCGTTGTTTTCTACTTGACCTTGTTTTTGGTTTTATTTACTACCGCTATCAAAAGAATTTTTTGTATAAGTTTTACTTCCTCAACTAGGCTCTAAGTCTCTGGAGTTTAGTAAATATGTTTGTTTTGTGTATTTTTGCACACCCATTCTCATTCCCTCATCAGATCACCTCAATAGGGTTTAATAACTTTCACATCTAAAACTCAATAAATAACAACAATAGCTAGAAAATGCTTGACAGCAATTCAAAGGTGGGAAACAGAACTGATTCTTTTGTGTGACTCTTTTGTTATTTTGAGGTATGTAATAAAGTAGGTACTGTATCCTCTGCTCTCTATATACATATACATATATCCTAATTCAGTAATTCATTAAGTATTAGTGCTTAGTGTCTGAGCGTTATGTCAGGCACTATTTTGATTTGGAAACAAAGTAATTAGAGATAGGGATTGGTAAGATTGCTCAGTGGCTAAGAAGGCTTATGGCTTTTGTCCTGGGGAGTTGAACCTGGGTCCTTTGGCTTTTGCCTTAACCACTAAGCCATCCCTCCAGCCCATGGTGGTGTTTAGATTGAGTGTTATCCAGGTGGAGGGGGTGGCGAGAGCAGGTATTACTGTGCTGAGGGAACCAAGGCCCTGTGCTGGGCAGTCATGACAGGTGGCAGCAGTGATGAGAGATGGGGCTGAGGGTGGGCAGATGCATGTCCACTGGTTGTTGGGTCATTCCAGTGACCCAGCTAATGGTAAGAAGCCATGGGAGAATTTTGAGGAGGAGGTGGACAGGACCCTGTCATGTGTTCTGAAAAGAGCTTGTTGTAGTTACCTCCTTGTTGTTGGCCCAAACACCTGACCAAAAGCATCTCATAGGAGGAAAGGGTTTATTTTGGCTTATGGACTCAAGGGGGGAAGCTCCATGGTGGCAGGGGAAAATGATGGCATGAGCAGAGGCTGGACATCACCTCCTGGCCAACATTAGGTGGACAACAGCAGCAGGAGAGTGTGCCAAACACTGGCAAAAGGAAGCTGGCTATCACACCCATGAGCCCGCTACCACCAACACACCTCTGCTACCAAGACTCCACTTCCCAAACTGCCATCAGCTGAGGAGCTAGCATTCAGAGCACGTGGGTTTGTGGGTTACACCTAATTAAAACCACCACAGAGCCCTTGAGTGGCAGAGTCCATGGTGGCCTTGAAAGTAGTGGAGTGGTCACAGGGAAAGTATCTGGAGGTGTCCCTAAATGGGTGGGAAGTGGGGAGATGGCTGATGGAGTGGAGTGGTCATGGTGAGAAACGGTGTGGATGGATCCAGACAGAGCTGGGAAGTCAATGGTGGGTTAGCAGTTGGGTGGGGAATATGCAGCCTCCCCTGGGTGTCTCCAGGTTTCTGGACTGAGCAGCTGGGTGGTTAGTAGTGCTGCACATCAACGCATGAACTTCTGGGAGAAGACTAGCTTTAAAGATGTATTTCTGGGCTGGAGAGATGGCTTAGCGGTTAAGCGCTTGCCTGTGAAGCCTGAGGACCCCGGTTCAAGACCCATTCCCCAAGACCCACGTAAGCCAGATGCACAAGGTGGTGCATGCATCTGGAGTTCATTTGCAGTGGCTGGAGGCCCTGGTGTGCCCATTCTCTCTCTCTCTATCTGCCTCTTTCTCTTTCTGTCTGTTGATCTCAAATAAATAAAAAGTAAACAAAAAAAATAAAGATGCATTTGTGAGTTTAGTCTGGATATGTTGCATTGCGGCACCTCAACATGTAAGCTCTAAGTGAAGCTACCAGATGGGCTGCTGGATGGAGCATTTACAAACATCGTGGTCAGGTCTTGGTTAGAGGTAGGTTTGGGAGACACTGATTATGGTGACTGAAGTTGTGGGAGAGAATGAGAACCGGGGAAGGAACAGACTGAGGGAGAAAAGGGCCTATATTGCACCTTGAGAAGCTCTGACATTTCATGCTGGTTATAAGAGTTTGAACCTGGACAAGAATTCAAGAACTACACAGAGGCAGAAGAAATACCAGGAAGGTTTGACGTCATAGGAGCCTGGGAGGCAGAGTAGTTCCAGAAGGAAGGGTAGAAGGACTCATTAGAAATTTCTGGAAGCATATATCAAGTGAAGATAGTTTATTGACACGAGGATAATTTGCTTACAGGGGAGGAGAGATGAACAGCATCCTAGTTGGTAGGGAACTATGGAAGCCAAGGGAAGTCTTGTTTTAATGAGGGCAATTCTGGTAGTTTGAATAGATGGCCCCCAATATATTCAGTGTTTTATTAGTTTGTAGTTTGCATCTGCAGCTACCTGGCTGGAGGAGGGGGCCACTGGGCAGATCTTATGGTCCAGCCTCAATGTGTGGTAGTGGGTTTGAGATTCCAATCTAAAGATATGCAAAGTGTGCCTAGCTGGAGTTCCTGAAGTGTGCTGTGCTGTGTGGCTTTTAGGCTTGTGCTTCTTGCTCTCTGCTTGGCCCTGAGAAGGCAGGCAGGCCAGCTTCTTCTGCCATCATGGAACTTCCCCTGGATCTGTCAGCTTCAATAAATATCCCTTCCTCCATAACTGTGCCTGGTCTGGAAGTTTATCTCAGCGAACCTGCTTTTAATGAGGGCGACTTAACATAATTATGTGTCAACGCTGAGGGTTCCGTGGTCAGAGAAAGGCTAAATATTCAAGAGAAAAGGGATCATTTCTCATATGCTAGCGTGACTGGCTGATCTAGACCAGGGTTTCTCTGGAGTGTAGGATTTCTAGCAGTACACCCAGGGCATCCTTGGACAAATGGAGATGTTTCTTCACCTTAGTTTACAGATAGGACTTGGCTTCTGTGGAGGAGGTCCACCTTCTCGCCTGCAATAGGAAGGACGAGGAGGGTGGATCCAGATGCAAGAGAGAGGGTTGTTTGGGTCATCTGGAACTTTGCACGGGAAGTCCATAGTTCCTCTCTTGTGCTCTCTGTTTCCTTTGAGAATTAGTAAGCAGTAAGGTCATTTGCAGAGAGTAGAAGCACTGAGAAAGTTAGAAATGTTCCTTATGGAGCCTGGGTGAGTAAGCTATCCAGAGAAATACAGTAATATTGTGGGCAGGGAAGAGGGTCCATGAAGGATTGGCTTCTGTCAGTTTCTAATGATTCTCTTCTGCCCACAGCGCACTGGGATTGGCCAGCAGAGATCAGCTGCTTGGGTGCAGAGCAGGGAACGTCAAAGTTTAGCTTTTCCCAGGGCTGACATTCTTCCAGGTTGTGGCACATAAGAAACAACAGGAGAACAGCAGAAGGATCTAAGGTACTGGTGAGGATTTTGTGAAGTGGATGTACCATGGAACTCAAACATAAGCAGGAGACCCTGCAGGCTATGAAATCAACCAGTTGGACAAGAAGTCCACATTTGTGCATTAGTGGCACGCAGCCTCTGCGGGTAACCAGTGGAAGGAAGAAAACTTTGTAAACATAGAAATGTATTATTTAGCCAGGAAGAAAAGTCAAACTGTTCCATTTGCAGGAAAGTGTGGGTATCATCATATTAAGTGAAATAAAACAGACTCAGAGAGACACCATGACATGAGTTTTCAGGAGCAAACAGTACCTTGGTTTGAAAATGCATGCTTATGTGCATGCGTGCATCTACGTGGTTAGGGTGCACGTGTATGTGCTTGCTCGGGGAGGACAGAGCACAGCCTTGGGTGTCACCTCCACTCCTTTGAGGTGATCTCTCGTTGTCATGGAACTCTCCAAGGAGGCTAGACTGGCTGGCCAGTGAATGCCAGGGGTCCGTCTCTCCAGCACGAGGATTGCGAGCCTGAGCCACCACACCCACCTGACACTTTGATGCGGGGTTTGAAGCTCAAAGTCAAACATTTTACTAACTGAGCTATTTCCTCAGCCCCCAAATAGTATCTTTTAGGCCTGTATTTCACAGCACTGTGATGGTCTTTTTCTTGATAACTTTAAAAAAAATATTTATTTATTTTTTTATTTGAGAGTAACAGGCAGAAAGAGAAAGAGGCAGACACATACACACACACACACACACACACACAGAGAGAGAGAGAGAGAGAGAGAGAGAGAGAGAGAGAGAGAGAGAATGGGCATGCCAGGGCCTTCACCTACTGCAAATGAACTCCAGACACGTGCACCCCCTTGTGCATCTGGCTAACGTGGGTCCTGGGGAATGGAGCCTCGAACCGGGGTCCTTAGGCTTCACAGGCAAGTGCTTAACTGCTAAGACATCTCTACAGCCCTTCTTGATAATTTTTTAAAAAAATTGTTTATTTTATTTATTTATTTGACAGCAACAGAGAGAGAAAGAGGGAGGGGAGAGAGAGAGAGAGAGAGAGAGAGAGAGAGAGAGAGAGAGAGGGGGGGGGGGATGGGTGCACCAGGGCCTCCAGCCACTGCAAATGAACTCCAGATGCATGCGCCACCTTGTGCATCTGGTTTACGTGGGTCCTGGGGAGTCGAACCTTGAACTAGGGTCCTTAGGCTTCACAGGCAAGTGCTTAATTGCTAAGCCATCTCTCCAGCCCTCTTGATAAATTTTGCAAGCTGGTATGGTGATGAGCAAGGATTTGAACTCATCTTTGGCACCCAGGTTTATCTGGCCACACCACGCATTGCCAGGCTTAAGCTTTGAAGCATGGGTGTTTTGTCTTTTACTAGGGTCCCGAATCTCTTTTGTGAGGGCCCTGTTTCTGTAAATGTGTGTCACTGACTTTATCACATGTGGAACAGAGGTGCTTTGATCATGTGTGTGTGTGTGGGGATAGGGAAGATGGCCATCTGCAGTCAGGGCCCAATTAACAGATTTCATGGTGGCCACAGCATGACTGAGATGCTCATTTTGGAAATGAAGTGGAAAATAAAAACCAGGATCAGGGCATTGCCAGCATATGACAGGAGTGTACAATGAGTCAGATGGAGAGAAGGAAGTCTTCGGTCCCTGAAGACAAGCGTGGCATTGCAATTTAGTTGGGATAAGAAAAGTGACTTTCGGAAATGCCTACCCATGCGCGTGGCGTCCTCTGTCAAGTTTCCATGGCTGCGCAGCCCATTTGAAATGGATCCTGAAATCTCTGCAATGCAGAATGTTTGCAAAGGGCTCTCTTTCGCTAGGGGGCTGCAGCAGGTAGGCAAGCAGGCAGAAGTGATGCTCATGCGCAACTTTCCAGTAGATTTTTTAAAGCCCTGCAGAAGTGGGTGGTGGTGATAGATTTTCTTTTTCTTTCTTTCCCTCCCTCCCTTTCTTCCTTCTTTCCTTCCTCCCTCCCTTTCTTTCTTCCTTCCTTCCTTCTTTCCTTCCTTCCTTCCTTCCTTTCGAGGCAAGCCTAACACACTAGCCTTTTTTTTTTTTTTTATGAGAGAGCGAGGTGGTGCACTAGGGGCCTCCAGCCACTACACTCGAACTGCAGATGCGTGCGCCCCCTGTGTTCATGTGTGACATTGCACGCTTGCATCACTGTGCGTCTGGCTTACATGGGATCTGGAAAGTCAAACATGAGTCCTTAGGCTTCGCAGGCAAGCACCTTAACCACTGAACAATCTCCCATCTCTCTCTCTCTCTCTCTTTTTTCTCGAGGTAGGGTTTTGCTCTAGCTGAGGATGACCTGGAACTCACTATGTAGTCTCAGGGTGGCCTTGAACTCATGGCAATCCTCATACCTCTGCCTCCCAAGTGCTGTGATTAAAGGCGGGTGCCACCACGTCCAGCTCTCTTTCTTTTGGACTTTTCTGTGGGGTGGGTGAAAGGCGAAGACGTACTCAGTGACCGCTCATTCCCACGTGTACACCAGGAAGGCAAGCATATGCAAGACCCACAGGAGGAGAAAGGATTACTGGGCCCAAAGCAGCCAGCAGCCCAGGGCCCTTCCCCCAGGAAGAAGGCACTTCAGAGGTCGTTCCATTTATGACGGTTTATCTCTGGTTGATGTGTCATGGGATTTGGAATCACCGTGGAAACAAATTTCTGGGTGTGTCTATGGAGAATTTTCTAGATTAGGTTAATTGAGGTGGGAAGACCCACCTCCACTGTGGGAGGCATCCTTCTGTAGGCTGGGGTCCCAGACTCTAAAGAAAAGGAGAGAGTGAGGGGGACCAGCAGAATCCATCTCTCTCTGCTTCCTGACTTTGGATGCAATGTGACCAGTTGCCTGAAGCTCCTGCCATCCCGCCTTCCCCGCCGTCATGGTCTGCCGCCTCACACTGTGAGCTAAAATGAGCCCTTCTGTCCAGAAGTTGCTCCTTGTCAGGTATTTGGCCCCAGCAAGAAGGAGCGCTAATACACGGCTCCTGTGGCAGGTGGGGAAACAGACAGTGGCCACCTGCCCCAGGTCCCTCAGTCGTCTATGGCAGAGTCCAGGGTGGGTCCAGATCTTCCAACTTCAAGGCCTTTCTCGTCTTTTCATCTTCTTCCTGAACATGAAGCGTCTGTCTGGCAATGTTGGCTCCCACACTTCAACACATAAAACTCCTTGTTCCCTCTCCCCAAATGATTAATTTGTTTTCAGTGTTTACATTAGCCAGGAACCAAGCAGGGAATACTCCTAACTCATTTTTCAAATGAGATGTGTTTTTAATAGTGTTTCCCTGCATCCCACGCTCCGCTGTTTTGTCAGGGCTGAACTTGCTCACAACTCACTTCAGCTCCTCCAAAAAGCTGTTCTAGGAGCCCCAGGGGCGCCCCTGCACGGGAGTCATGCACAGTCCTTAGCTTTCTGTATTTTTTTTTAAGGCACCCTGGAAACCACATCAAAGATCTGACCAAATGATTCCATAGGAACAATGTGTAACTGCGAGGCTCTCATTATGACCATGAGCCGAACACCAAATAAGTCTTTAATGTGGGCAAAGTGTTGCGCAAGGGAGGGTGGAGAACCCAGCATGGTTCACAGGGTACCTGCAGGGCTGCCAAACCCATGCTCTGGATGAGGTAGGGGACGGTGGGTGTCACTGTACACATGGCAGGTTGTTTATGACCTCAAGATCTGCAGATGGCATAGTCTCTTGGGTGCGTACAAGCAGGTTGGGCATGTGGCTGAGAAAATGAGAGTGGCAAAGGGAAACAGGAATGAGAGGAGTGAGCACAAGGGACCTGCAGCTTTAGAGTCTGAGTGGGCACAAGCCTCCTGCCTCAGTTTCTTAACTGCTGTGGGACCCAAAGGAAACCATGTCCTAGGTCTTCACCCCAACACCTGAGCTGCAGTCATTTAAGACACAGAGCCACAATGGAAGTGACAGCTCTATGTAAAGTTTGCCACTTCAGGCTCAGTCAGACTTTCGACTTCCTCCCACCCTCCTTGACGGCCAGTACTGTCAAACCTGTTCCAGGATAGCTGAAGGCCTTTTACGCCTGGCAGTGTAGCTATCAGCGGACTGCGCTTCTCTGTAATGCTTACAATTCTAGCTTGCCGGGCATGGTGGTGCACGCCTTGAATCCTAGCACTTGGGAAGTAGAGGTAGGAGGATCTCCGTGAGTTCGAGGTCACCCTGAAACTACATAGTGAATTCCAGGTTAGCCTGAGCTAGAGTGAGAGCCTACCTTGAAAAACCAAAAAAAAAAAAAAAAAAAGTTCTAGTGAGATCATAAAAATGTAGAGGGTCAGAGCGTGGCCAAGCTGGAAGTCTGCAGAACCAAGAGAGGAGATGGGAAGAGGGTCCAGGAGCTGCAGGGAGGCCCAGCACGGCTGTTGTGGGTCAGGCATGGGCCCTGTGGCTCCCAGGAGCTTTTTTTTTTTTGTTTGAGAGTGACAGACACAGAGAGAAAGACAGGTAGAGGGAGAGAGAGAGAATGGGTGCGCCAGGGCTTCCAGCCTCTGCAAACGAACTCCAGACGCGTGCGCCCCCTTGTGCATCTGGCTAACGTCGGACCTGGGGAACCGAGCCTCGAACCGGGGTCCTTAGGCTTCACAGGCAAGCGCTTAACCATTAAGCCATCTCTCCAGCCCTCCCAGGAGCTTTTGAGAACCTGTTTTCTGGGGCTCAGGTGGGAGTCGTGTACGTAGTTCACCATGCAGCTGAGCGGCGGTGCAACCCAGGGCTCTGAGCACTCAGCTGTTAGCTGTGCTGGAAACGTCTAGGACTAGGCGAGGGTTTGGCGGGAGCCACCACTGTGTTTGGTGCATTCCATCATTCCTGTTGATCATGCCCAGGAGTGACCTCACTGTGGGCCAGGGACACACAGTTTACTCTAACGAAACTCATTGATCTTGGTGTCCCAATTTTTCCTTCGGTTGGGTCGTTTGCATGGTTTTAAGGATGAGAATGGGTGATGTCCATTAGAAGCAGATCGACAGGACATCTTTGAGAAGGTGACATAGGCCAGCTGTAGTTAACAGTGACCTCACACTTCTAGGGAAGCATTTCCATGGTCTTTGCCCAAAGGGGACTGGATATGGTAAGTCCATTCACTTTTTCCTTGGCAAAGGTCTATTGAATTGAGTAGTATTTGCAGCTTTCTGAAAAGTTTTGGGTGTGTCGGGCCAACAAGAGGTGCTGGTGACTGTTAAGAGCAGCAGAGAGGGGCTGGAGAGATGGCTTAGCAGTTCAGGCATTTGCCTGCAAAGCCAAAAGGTACTGGTTCAATTCTCTGGGACCCACGTAAGCCAGATGCACAAGGGGGCACATGTGTCTGCAGTTCGTTTGCAGTGGCTGGAGGCCCTGGAGTGCCCACTTTCTCTCTCTCTATCTCTTTCTCTCTCTGAAACAAGCAAACAAACAAACAAACAAACAAATAAATAATTTTTTTAAAAAAGAGCAGCAGAGAATGAGAGTTATTGGACCAGCTGTGATCAAGCCCCTCTCCAGGTGCCTGCCCTTTGGTTCGTGCCTTGTGAATGAGAGCGTGACTGTCTGTGGTCACTAGTAACGGATCCGTTTGTAAGCTGGATGGCTTCAAGTAGTTTTCATAAAACAGAAACAGAGCCCAACCCATGTATCAGATTTTCAGATCATTTAGGATAATGTTTTAATGATTAAAAATGACTCCAAGGGAGTTCAAAGGACCAAGTGATGGGCTATATAAGTGCTAGCTCTGTTTTCCCTTTGTACTTACAGGAATCGTGTTTATCAGTGCTCACATCTAAACCAATAAACAATTGGAATAGAAGCCACACTGAACCCTGCTTCAGGCTTCCAGTAAGTCATAAGATTCTCTAACATCAAATAAACGATGAAAAGTTATACACACTTCTTAAGAGATAGATGTCTCATAAAATTTCGCTATTTGTACCTCACAGTTATTAAAGAATTAAAATAGTATTTTGTTTCTTTTGTAGTCTTGGCTGGCTGGGAGCTCACTACCATATATCAAGCTGGCCATCTTTCTGTTTCTGCCTCTTGACTGTTGGGATTACAGATGTGCATCTCCACGCCCATTGACAGTTTTGATCATTTGTGTTCTATTTTGTAATAAGCATGTTCCCGAAAGCTATAAAATTATGTATGTGTGTATATATATATATATATATATATATAGTGTATATATATATATATATATATATATATATATATATATATTTTTTTTTTTTTTTTTCTTGTTGCAAAGAAATCCTTACGAAAGGGGACTGGGAAAATGGCTCAGTGGGCAAGGGTGCTAAGCACGAGGGCCACAGATGGCCTGAGTTTGATCCTCAGCACCCATGTAAAAAAAAGCTGGATGTTGCTGGGTGTGGTGGCGCACGCCTTTAATCCCAGCATTCAGGAGGCAGAGGTAGGAGGCTCACCATGAGTTCAAGGCCACCCTGAGACTCCATAGTGAATTCTAGGTCAGCCTGAGCTAGAGTGAGACTCTACTTTGAAAACAAAAAACAACAAAAACCAAACCAAAACCAAACAAAAAGCTGGATATGGGGGCTTGAGGGATGGTTTAGCGGTTAAGGTGTTTGCCTGCAAAACCAAAGGAGCTAGATTCAATTCCCCAGGACCCACATTAGCCAGATGCACAAGGGGTCACATGTGTCTGGAGTTCATCTGCAGTGGCTGGAGGCCCTGGAGTGTCCATTCTCTCTCTCTATCTCTCCCTCTTCCTCTGTCAAATAAATAAAAATAAAATATTTAAAAAAAAAAGCTGGATGTGGACATGAATGCCTTTAATTTAGGCCTGTGGGGAGCAGAGACAGAGCTGCTGGAGTTTGCTGGTCAGGCAGCCTGACAGGAAAGGTTCAGTGAGAGACTCCAAGTTCAGAAACAATGCGGAAGGACGATAGAGGAGGACACCCACGTTCTCCTCTGGCCTCTTGCACACGTGCATGAGGTTTACGCATATACACACATATATGCACATACTTGTGTGCAGACACACACACACACACACACACACACGTCAAAATAAGAAAAGGAAACCCTTACAAAAAAAAAAAAAAGACTTGGGCTCACATCATTAGCCTTTTCCAGGGGAATATTTGTGTACCCAGGTCTGCTGAGAAAGGAAAGGAGCCTGTTTTGTTCCTTAGGGGAAGTGGTGGACACATCTATCTGGAGCCAATTAGACCAACTGTGACTATTGGCCTCTATCCCAGTGCAGTAGCCTGCTGGCTCCCAGTCCGAGCTCTGTGGTCCCTGGGATGGATCCTGGTCACTCCCTGTGGTGATGTGGGTAACGAACCCCAAAGACATCATAGGCAGATTGCTTCCCAGTGGCGTGGCAAATGGGACTTTGAAGACATAATTAAGTGGAAGACCGGAGACAGGGAGGTGTAATACAGGATTGTCCCAATGAGCTCTAAATATCACACGTTCTCACAAGAGATGAGATGAGATGTTCAAGGGAGGCCAGTCCTGATGTGACAGAATAGGGAGATGCTGGGGGGAGACATGGTGATGCTTCCTGGCTGGCTTTGAAAATGAAGGAGGCAGCCATGATCTGGATGAGACAGGCAACCTTAAAAAGCTGGGGGAGGGGCAGGGGCTCATGCTAAGTGCCAGGAGAAATATACCCTGCCAACCCGCCTAAGACCCCTAGCCTTGTGGACTGTAGGACACATTTCATGCCTGGTATCTTGGGTGTGGTGGCGCACGCCTTTAATCCCAGCACTCAGGAGGCAAAGGTAGGAGGATCACTATGAGTTTAAGGCCAGCCTGAGACTACATAGTGAATTCCAGGTCAGCCTGGGCTAGAGAGAGAAACACTACAAAAAAAAAAAAAAAAAAAGGTACCATCATGGTGTGTTAAGCTGCTACGTGCATGGCTGTTTGTTACAGCAGCCATGGGAAGCTAATACTCTCCATTCCCCTCACAGCAGCTCTGCCACCTCCCATCTGAGCCTGGAGTCCTGGCTTGGGACAGCTCTTTTCTTTCTTGAGAACATTTGATTTTGCATCCAGAATGCAATTTGAGTTTCATTTTTAAAAACTGTGCTATATTAATCTAAAGGAAGTCATAGAGAGTAGATCCTCCGAGCTGGCCTCATGTCACCCCAGCCCAGGTCCCTCAGGTGCTACAAAGTGGGAGTCACTGAGCATCATACCTCTGTCGAGCAGTGGGGGGAGGTTGGTTTGCTCAGAATACCACAGAGATGGGCTGTCCCGAGCTGGTTTCCCCTGCGGCAAGGCTGGGAGTGGAAATCTCTCTGGGGTCCCTGGAACTGGACCTCAGGACATTCTTCTCAGATAGGTGGGCTCTCTGCTCAGGCCCAGCTTCTCAGGGGAAGGTCTAGTCGGCCTGGCCTGGATCTCATGCCTCTGTGTGGCTCACGATGTGCCAGGTACGGGGTGTTTGCCCCGTAAGACTTCTTCCTGGGGGCAGTCAGAGGTCCAGTGCTGTTCCAATCTGTGCCCAAGTCAGACGTCCTGCAGAAAGTGCACCTGTCTGCAGGGCTCTCCCTCTCCCCCTGCCCCACACACGTGGGCATCTGTTTCCTCTTGCTCTCTGGACATTTGCCAAGCTCCATTGAAAGCAGGATGACCAGGGAGGGGCGGAGGGTCACGGGCATGGGTGAAAGAATGCCTGTCACTATGACAAGCTGAGGGTTCTCTAAGTGCTGCTTGCCTGTGTCCTTCTGTCCACATCTGCGGTCACAGAGGTGCTCCGCGTGGTGAAATGGTGGCAGAAGAAACCACGTGTGCTGTCTCCTGTGCCCTCGTTTACCGAAACGTGGCCCGGCTCGGTGTGCGGGTCTCCTCTGAGTCTACCCCGCGGCTGTGAAAGTTGCTCGTGGTTTGCTGGGTTCTTTGAGAGACTTCACGTAGGACAACGCCATCTCCGAGGAGAGCTACTTTTCCTTCTTCCTCCTCAGCTGAAATACCTTTCATCTAATTGTTCTGGAGAGAATTTTGTCTAGATTTTTTTTTTTTTTTAAACAGCATAAGCCTGGAGTGGTGAGGCACATCTTTTCTTCTTTCTCATTTGCTTCTTCTTTTTTTTTTTGGTTTTTCGAGGTAGGGTCTCACTCTGGTCCAGGCTGACCTGGAATTAACTCTGTAGTCTCAGGGTGGCCTCGAACTCTCGGCGATCCTCCTACCTCTGCCTCCCGAGTGCTGGGATTAAAGGCGTGCGCCACCACGCCCAGCCTTCTTCTTATTTTTTATTGACAACTTCCATGATTGTAAATAATATCCCATGGTAATTCCCCCCCCCCAACCTTCTCCTTTGAAACTCCATTCTCCTTTATATCCCCTTCCCCTCTCAATTAGTTTCTCTTTTATTTTGATTTTCGAGGTAGGGTCTTGCTCTAGCCCAGGCTGACCTGGAATTCAGTATGAAGTCTCAGGGTGGCCTTGGACTCCAGGTGATCCTCCTACCTCTGCCTCCAAAGTGCTGGGATTAAAGGCATATGCTACCAGGCCTGGCTGAGGCACATCTTAAATTTTTAAAAAAAAATATTTATGAGGGGGGGAGAGAGAGAGAGAGAGGGAGAGAAAGAGAGAGAGAGAAAGAGAAAATGGGCACACCACCGTCTCCAGTCACTGCAAACAAATTCTAGACGCATGCATCACCTTGTACATCTGGCTTATGTGGGTCCTGGAGAATTGAACTTGGGTCCTTTGGTTTTACAGGCAAATGTGTTAACCACTAAGCCATCTCTCCAGCCCTAGACTTTGTTTTAAAATTCATGGTTACAACAAGGTGTAAAGAGATTGACTTAGTGTCTACAGAGGAAGCGTCTCTCGACTCTAGAAGCTTCCAGAAAAGGCCATGATACTTTCTCCCATGAGAACATGAGGTCTGGAGGGATGGAGCTGTTTCTGCTTCCCCGAGATAATCAGCTCAAGAATGGAAGCAGAGCAGGGATCTTGCAGGAATGGTCACCCAGTGGCAGCCACCAGAGGTCTTGGGAAGCCCTTTTCTGGGAAGCCCTCTTGTGCCAGAAAATAGGAATGTCCACAAAGGCTCATGTAGTGGGGGCCTGGTCCCCAGCTGGTGTTACTGCTGGGTGTTGGGGAAAATTCAGGGCTGAGACCTAGTTGCAGGAAGAAAGTCACTGTGCCCTTGAAACCCTGCAGGGACCTGCGGCATCTGTCCTTCTCCGTTTTATTGAGGGGCTGGAGATGAAACCTAAAACTTTGTGCATATAGGCAAATGTTTTACCACTGAGCCATTTACCCAGGCCCCCTTTCTCCTCTTTATCTCCTCCCTGTCGGCCAAAAGGCCAGCCGCCTCCTCGAGGCCTTTTCTGACATGAACGATGCTTCATCTTATCTCAGATTCAAAGCAAGACGGCCCAGTGACCGGGGTCTGCGTCCTCTGAAACCTCGTGCCAAGCAGACCTCCTTTTAAGTTGTTTTTCTCAGGTATTTTGTGGGTGCTGGGAGGCAGACCAGCACGCCTTTCCTGTGGGGTTTTTGGTTGTATAAGCCATGGGAACATTTCTTGCTTTCTTTCCTGTTTGTTTCTTTTGCATACGTTGGATTGGGTTTTCTGGTATTGCTTTTTGATTAAAACCATTTTTTAAAGTTCCAATGTACATGGGCTATACTTAGCTTAGTGTCATTGTACCAACTCTGTTTCTTTGGACTTTTTTTTTTTTTTTTTAAAAATCTAATCAAAAGGTAATAAACTCATGATAAATGTTTAAGGAGATGGTAGATTTTTCTTTTAAATGGAATGGAGCCTTTTTAAAAAAAAACACATTTTAATATTTTTTCTCAAAGCATTTTAAGGGACTTGTGTTCACTACTAAGAGTGAAATGAGAAGGAAACAGAGGCGGAGGAATGAGAAAGGGGGGTGGAGGGGTACTACGGGAAAGGTCAGGAAGCAGGAGGAGGAGGTTTGAGGCTGCAGCTGACCTGGGGCTGGAACTCCAGAAGACGGTGGCCGCAGCTCCATTACTGGAGGGCTCCTGATGTCCTCAAGGGACTTCCCTGCGCCAGCCCACTGTCCGTGAGGTCAGGAGCAGTGCGAAGACGGCAGCCCCCTCCTCTGGCTCTGTTTCCCTTGGGGCCCCATGCACCCTCTTTCTTGGAGCCATAGCTTCCTTGTTGGGTCTTGCTCAGCATGTACGCTGGACACTGCGCCGTGTACCCACAAGAGGTATCCACCTAAACCAAATAGGTGAGTCCATTTTAGAGATGTACCCAGCTTGAGGGGGGACACCGAGATGGGAAGGGTTTGCTAGGTGAAAGTGAAGCAGGGAAGTCCTCACCAAAGACAGGCCTTGAAGGATGAAAAAGAGCTTATGAGATGGGCCAGTGAAAGGTGACGGGCATCAGGGGCCCATCGCAGGTGCATGCGCACTGGTGACTCCCAGAAGAGCCCCGTGAGAGATGATGGGGGGACAGCAGGAGCTGCACCCTTCTCCTGAGGACTTCCGGTCCACTTTCTTTCGTTCTTTCTCCTCCTCCTCCTCCTCCTCCTCCTCCTCCTCCTCCTCCTCCTCCTCCTCCTCCTCCTCCTCCTCCTCCTCCTCCTCCTCCTCCTCCTCCTCCTCCTCCTCCTCCTCCTCCTCCTCCTCCTCCTCCTCCTCCTCCTCCTCCTCCTCCTCCTCCTCCTCCTCCTCCTCCTCCTCCTCCTCCTCCTCCTCCTCCTCCTCCTCCTCCTCCTCCTCCTCCTCCTCCTCCTCCTCCTCCTCCTCCTCCTCCTCCTCCTCCTCCTCCTCCTCCTCCTCCTCCTCCTCCTCCTCCTCCTCCTCCTCCTCCTCCTCCTCCTCCTCCTCTTCTTCTTCTTTTGTTGTTTTTTGAGGTAGGGTCTCACTCTAGCTCAGGCTGACCTGGCATTCACTATGTAGTCTCAGGGTGGCCTCGAACTCACGGTGATTCTCCTACCTCTCCCTCCCAAGTGCTGTGCTTAAAGGCGTGCACCACCATGCTTGGCCAGGTCCACTTTCTTAGCGTGTATCCCCAAGCCTCTTGTAGTTCCCTTTAGTGATTCTAGCATATTCTCTGTGCAGGGTCCCAGGGGGACAGTGAACTAATAATAGTCACAAAAATCCAAACTCTTCTTGTATCTGAGTTTCAGGGGAGAGAGTTGCATCCCCGAGATAGGACTACCGCGCAGATAGAGCCATAGATAAGAGCAGATAGAGTTCTTGAGTAACTTGATTTTGGTGTTAAGAAATTCTCTTCTCTGTGGCTGGGCTGCGCCTCTGTACCACCAGGTGGCGCTGACGCTCTCGCGAGTCGTCCTGGGCTGAGTCTTTGGGTGTTGTCACTCTGCCCTAAGAATTTTCTGTCCTCAGCAGCCCATAGTGGGTTGAACTCTAGATTTGAACTTACGCAGTGGTCCCCAGGTCCTGCAAGGCTGTAGGAGCAATGCCAAGGACTGGTTTGGGGGGAGAGAGAGAGATGGACTGCCAGGTCTATGGTCTGGAGAAGAGACTGTTGAGCCAGGACTGAGAGAAAGGGTGCAGAGAATCTACTGCGCTTCCAGGTGTGTGTACTGGGTGCAGGACCCCTAGGCTTGGCATGTGAGTGCCTGGCACCTTGACAAAAGTGCTGTGCAAGACAAACTCCATCCACCTGCAAACTGGTCAGGGCCAGCGTGTTCAAGAGGTGGTGAGTGAGCCAATCTTGGGGAAATGGGTTGAGGCGCAGCTCAGTGGTCAAACGTTTGCCTAGCATGTGTCCTGGTTTTATCCCCAGCATGGAAAAGAAAGAGAAACAAAACACAGGCAAGAAAAAGGGATGGGGTTCAGGTCACATTGGGGTGGCTGCTCGCTTGGGAAAATTAGCCATGCTGGGACAGTTTTGATTTTCACAACCCATGGGAGACGCTAATGGCACGTAGAGGAAAGAGGTCAGGGATGCCACAAGCTCCCTTGCCCACAGAGGATGCCCCTGCAACAGAGTCATCCGGCCCCCAATGTCAGGAGTGCTGAGGTTGCACACTGGTGAGAGAGCTGCAGGCGTTGAAGATTTCTAGCCCAGTAACTCCACATCTCTATCCCCAGTGCAAGGACCTTATTAGAAGTGACTGCAGTTCTGGTCCAGGCGGACTGAAGGAACAGGGCTCCAAGCCAGCCTGATGCAGTGCTCCACAGCCAAATTAACCCGGGGCTGAGATTGATAATCAATTCAAGTTCCTTTCCTCAGAAGCCAGGGCACAGCAGTGCCTACCTGGCAGCTGGCAGTGGATGGTGGGCTATTGCTTCTGCCCACAGGATAAGCCCCTCAGGTGGTGGTGGGTGGAGTATGATCAGCTCCAGCCGGCCTGCTGCAGGATGACAGCCTGGGGCTGGGGAAGGGAGAAGAATCCAGTAAACACAGCCCTGAGCCCTGGCGATGGCTCAGTCCTGGGCATGAGAACCATTGCTCCTGCTACATACCAGGTGTAACCTTCTGGGTCCCACATAGAGGCAAGATGGCCAGAAGGACTTACTTAAAATTCTTTGGAGAAAAATCAATAAAAACAACCCCAATAGCCTCACTTTGCTCCCTGGGTTTGCAAACTATTCCTTTATTTCCTCTCTCCCTCTTGTGTATATTCCTTTCCTTTTGTACTTAAAACTCAGGCTTTTTATTCTGATGGTTCTGGTTGGGCTATTTTTCCTTAGTAAATTGCGCCACAACATGCAGTTAGCATTATTTCTGACCGCTGTGAGTTCTATGAGATAGGAAGCCACCTCTCTCCATTGTTCATCACACCTTCATCAGCCCACTCAGCATGCTGTTTGTCCACTCACAGAACTGTTCTCTCATTCACTCATTCACACATCCAGCCCAGAAATCCACCCATCCATCAGAAAACATTGGGGTGTGTGTGTGCGTGTGCGTGTGTGTGCATGCATGCATGTGTAGGCTGGAGGACGATCTTGGGTGTTGTTTCTCAGGGGTTGTTAACCTGTTCTTTCTTTTTTTAAATTTAAAAATATATATATTTATTTATTTGAGAGAGAGAGAGAGAGAGAGAGAGAATGGACACGTCAGGGCCTCCAGCCACTGCAAATGGACTCTAGACGTGTGCACCCCCTTGTTTATCTGGCTTACGTGGGTCCTGGAGAATCAAAACGGGATCCTTTGGCTTCGCAGGCAAACGCCATAACCGCTAAGCCATCTCTCCAGCCCTTGTTCACCTTTTCTTGAGACAGGGCTCTCATTGGCCTGGAACTTGCCTAAGTAGGCTAGATTGGCTGGCCAGTGAGTCTGAGGGATCCATCCGTCTCTACTTCCCCAGAGCTAGGGTTATAGCCACCCCACTATCTGACTTGACTTTTTGAAATGCAAGCTCTGAATTGAACTCAGGACCTCATGCTTGAAAAGCAAGTTCTTTATCAATTGAGCCACCTCTCCAGGCTCCAACTTGGAGTGCGTAAGGCAGGTTCCTCGAGAGGTGTCTACTTAGGAAAGCCCTGGAGAGTAAGTAGAGGGCAGAGCCTGGCACTCCTCTGATGAGAAACAGATCGTGAGTGGTTCAAGCAGGGAGTCCGATGGGCAGCTACATCAGGGCTACATCGTGACAGGCTCCCCGCCCCTCCAGAACATCCATGTAAGCCTCACATGATGGGAGCTGTTGATGAACATTATGGTTACCATTTATTTAAGATGGATACCTTTGGGGTCAGAAGTCATTGCCTGGAACTATGGCTTCGAAGCAAAACAGGAAACTGTCTTAACGTTCTCTGTTAGCTCTGGAGACCTCTGTTCTGGGGTGAGAGGTTTGTTGCACAGCCCTCAGCCAGAGAGCCTCCATGGAAGGTTGGGCCACAGCTGGGCCGGAAGGCACCCAGAAGATAGAACCTAGCTGCAAGCACTATGGGACTCTGCGCAGGGGTTGAGACCCATCACCCAGTGAACGAGGGGCACGTGCCGTAGCCATGAAGCTTGAGGCCTTTGGAGAGACTGAGTGGGCCGAGTTCTAGATCCACCGCTTACACGCTGTACATGTGTCCACAAGTTCTCTGTGGCTCCACCTGTAAGGGATGGAGCCCAACTCTCCTCCCCTTCTGTGTGGGCTGGACTTGGTCACTCATTTCTTTTTTTTCTTCATTCTTTGATATTTTTCTTATATTTTATTTGTTTATTTGAGGGAGGGAGAGAGAGAGAGAGAGAGAGAAAGAAAGGGAGAGAGAACGAGACAGATATATGGAGAGAATGGGTATGCCAGGGCCTCCAACCACTACAAACAAACTCCAGACACAGGCACCACCTTGTGCATCTGGCTTTACATGAGTACTGGGGACTAGAACTCGGGTCCTTAGGTTTTTCAGGCAAGTACCTTAACTGCTGGGCCACCTCTGCAGCTCATTGATCACTCATTTCTAATAATGTGGAGACAATGGTCTGCAGTGTCAGAGACTGCATAATTAAGGGCATAGTGGTTTTCTCCTCCCTTGGAAAATTAGCTCCACACTCAGAAGGCTGCAGTTAAGATGCTGAGGCCTCCAGCCTATTGCCTTGCGAGGGACCCATCTTGGAAGGATCCTCCAAGACTTCAGGTGAGTCCTGCCTGACCCAAACCACTGCCACTCACTCCTGTGACTCTTAAGCCTTGACCCACAGAAGCTACAAGGTGATAAGCATTAGCTGGCCAGGTATGGTGGTGCACGCCTTTAATCTCAGCCCTTGGGAGGCAGAGGTAGGAGGATCGCTGTGAGTTCGAGGCTAGCCTAAGACTACATAGGGATAAGCATTAGCTGATCCCAACCACCAAGTTTTGAGGCAAGTTGTATCTGAAGAGATGACTCACGTATGCTGCGTGCCTTTGGACAAGTTACTCAAGTCTCTCATGCCTTTTGTATCCTCATCTGTCTAACGAAGGTGCCAATATCTGAATCCACATCATAGAGGAACAGTGAGGATTTCGTGAACTGATACATGTGAAGTGCTTAGAACGTGGTGTGTGGTCATCCCATCATAAATGCTGGCTGTAACTATGACAGGAAGAGTGGGGAAGAAATGCAGCCCTTGCCAAGTGAATAGAAGTGTACATTGATTTAATTGGCAAGTGCTGCCCGTCCAAACTCAGCCTGAGGGGTAGAGCGCTCACTGAGGCTCATGGAGGGGCCCCTTCTGTGTGGGAGGGGTTCTGTGACGGCCAAATACCCTGCTTATCTCAGTGAATCCTCATGGTGGCCCCACACCCATCCCTTTTAACTCTGTCACCGACCCGGAAGAGTTCTTCCAAACCTTCTCACCACTTGTGTTGGAAGCACTGGGCATTGGAGATCAGGGAGCAGGAGGGCTGGTTGCTATTAAGAATCTCTTAAAATTCAGTTACAGTCTCAGATATCAGCATGTTCACTGCTGAGTCATATTGGTAAGAATAAAATTATCTTTCCATAATTGTGAATATTTTTAAAATTAAAATCGATATTTGACTGTAGCATGCGTTTGTGCATGTATAAATAGAAGAGCAGATCATGTTTTTTTTTTTTTCTCTAATACACAGCTAGAGGTGTGCATCTCGTTCATTCTCTCGCAGATGGTTTCTCCAACTGGCCAGGAAAAGAAAATATTTTTTTTTCAAGTGTGATTTGCTTATATTTTTGCCTTCTCTAGTGGACGTTCCAACTCAGTGAAGAAATTCCCGACGGGCTGAGGAGATGGCTCAGTGAGTAAAGCGCTTTCTGCATGAGCCTGAAGACCCAAGTTCAGATCCCCGGAACCCGTGTGAAGTTGGACACACAGCAGTAGCATCTATAATCCCAGGGCACCTACAAGAAGGGAGGTGGAGACAGGGGAAGCTCGAAGTTTGTGGGTGCACAATGAGAGGCGCTCTGCCTCAAACAAGTTGGACGATGAGGATGCACACATGAGGTTACCCTGACTTCTACATGTATGCCTCTGCAGGTGCATGCACATGCGTGCACACAACGCGCACACACACACGTGCACACAATAAAACCAGAAATTTCTAAAGGAGCAAGCCTTCTCAAGACAGTTCAGAGTGACACGCATACCTGGGACTGCTGCGTGCATGGTGACGGAGCTCCTGAAATGGCCTGGCCCAGGTGCGAGCGAGCGCTGGCCTTAGTGGAGGCCATGCTCTCTCTAAGGACGTTAGGGAAGCCTCCTTCCTTGCCCTCCCAAGCAGCCCTTGTTTGTGGGTCACATTCCTCCAGTCTCTGACTCTCTTTTTCGCATGACTTCCTCTGTCTCTTATCAGGACACGTCATTGAATTTAGGGCTGTCTGGGTTATCCAGAATGATGCCATCTTGAGATTTTTGTAATTTTTTTTATGAAAGGGTGAGCAAGAGAGAGAGAGAGAGAATTGGTGTGCCAGGGCCTCCAGCCATTGCAGTTGAACTCCAGATGCTGGTGCCGCCTTGGGTACAAGTGCGACCTTACGCACTTGCATCTCCTTGTGCGTCTGGCTTGTGTGGGACCTGGAGAGTGGAGCACGGGTCCTCAGGCTCCTCAGGCAAGTGCCTTAACCACTAAACCATCTCTCCAGCCCTGGTCCTGAGATTTTGAACCTCATTACATCTGCAGTGACCCCTTTCCCAATAGGTCCTGGAGCCCAGGGTGTGGATGCATCATTTTAGTGATCACCAGTCAACCTGCCAGGGATGGGTTGGTGTCTTGGTAGTGACCCGAGAAGTCTTCTGTCCACGCAAGAGGAACTGAGTGTGTTCCTTGGGGTGCATTCGGAGCCAGCTTTGCTGCCTGTCCTGGGGTGACCTGTCCCTGCAGCCTGGTGGGAATGTGCTGCGGGCAGAGATTGGTCTCCCTGGGCTCCAGAGCCATGGGCAAGGCAGGCGGAGCTGCTTCAGCGAGCAGCAGACTTGACTGCACGGGTCACTTGGGCACAGGCTGTGGCCAGATCTGGGCTTAAACACTCAAGCTTGACTTTGTTTTCCCAAGTAAACACAGCTTGCTCCCGCCCACGTTTTCTCCATCCTTAACGTCTCAAGCAAGGGGAGTATTCCTGGAAAAAAGGGTTGTGAATCACATCACCATGCTGATTTACATTCTAGTCCCTTCGCCTGTGTATTCCCAGAGGGGGAAATTGGCTTCAGGACATCACCAAAAATTCACACACAAGCACACATCAAGCCTGAAAGAAAAATCTGCTTAAAAAAAAAAAAAAAAAAAAAAAAAAAAAAAAAAAAAAAAAGGAGCTAATGTCCCAAATGTAGCCCCTGTGGTGACAGAGTGGCTGGGATACCAAGGTGGTTTTGGGGCAAAGGAAAGCTTCCCTTCTGGAGGGATTTCAAAGTTCTTGCCTTTCTAAAGCAGCATTTAGAATGAACAGCTCTGATTCAATATTTTTTTTCAGGGTTCCCTAAAACCCTCTCTTCTCCTCCTCTCCTCCCTCTTCCTCCCCTTCTGGACCCATTGGCTTCTTGCAGCTTCTGTTTACACTTTATGGAGTCTTCAGACAGAGGCAACGAAGTGGTATTTTCTCTGCTCAGCATGTTTGTGGATTTTCGGGACAAGAGGGCCGAGATCAAAGTCTGGCAGGAAGGAGGTGAAAGAGACGACGGAGCCAGACACCTCCTGAAAGGGGCTGAGTCAGCAGGTTGCCATGTAGGGAGCTCCCGTGGAGCCCTGCTGCATCCCATGCGGGCGAGCTGGACCTCGGGCCAGGGTCCTTTCCAGATATGCCACTCTGGAAGGAAAGGGTTAGAGGCCGTCTTCTGCAGCCTGTGATAAACTGGCTGCTTGCAGTGCCTGCTGAGCTGGGTGTGGGCGTGAGGCCAGGAGAGAATTTCCCTGATGGTCTCAGATGCTCAGTGACCATGTTCTTGGGGAGCCTGACAGAGGAGAGCTGTGGTCACCGGACCGTCTCCAACAGCAAGACTTTGGTCCCTGCTAATGCGTAAGAATTATATTCCTGCAGGGAATGCCTTCCAAGACCCCTATCGAATGCCTGAAACCACAGGTAGAACCAAACCAGATAGATAACTATTTTTTGAAATACACATCAGTGGGCTGGAGGGATTGCTTAGTGGTTAAGGCATTTGCCTGCAAAGCCAAAGGACCCAGGTTCAATTCCCCAGGACCCATGTTTGCCAGATGCACAAGGGGCACACGTGTCTGGAGTTTGTTTGCAGTGGCTGGAGGCCCTGGTGTGCCCGTTGCCTCTCTTTCTCTCTCCCTTCTTTCTCTGTTAAATAAATAAAAAAATAAGTAAATTATAAAAACTACACATCAGTGATGATATTTAAATTGCAAATTTGGGTAGGCTGATTTGGAGACCGAAGGATCAGGCCCGCCAGATACAGGTCCCTGTCCCTGGTAGTGGTGAACACTGGAGGAGACCCTGGGCTCATCAAAATGACAAGAGGAGAAATTCCAGTGCCTCGCACTAGATGAGTCATTTCTGTCACTACTTCTGGGACTCAGGGAACATTGCAGAGGAAGCGTCGAAATAACTATGAGAGCAACTCTCACCGTCATCCAGAGAAGCTTCTCTACGGAGATGGTGGTTGACACTGAGGAGACTTAAAACCCATGAAAGCAGAAAATAAGAGGCTGTTGGGAGTTTGCTGTTGATAGCTTGACTGTAAATGATATTTCTTTTTTTGTTTTTTTTTGGTGAGGTAGGGTCTCACTCAAACTGAGGCTGACCTGGAATTCACTATGTAATCCCAGGGTGGTCTTGAACTCACAGCAATCCTCTTAGCTCTGTCTCCCAAGTGCTGAAATTAAAAGGAGTACACCACCATGCCTGGCCCAAATGAGATATTTTTTTCATGAGCTTCAAGGCTCAGGTAGCACTGTGGAAGAGGGGGTGGAAAGAATGTAAGAGCCACATGGTGGGAAGGAGAACTTGGGAACACCGTTCCCCCAACAGGAATCAGCCGGTACATTTGTGACCCTACTGTGGTTACAGACACCCACACAGGACCTGCACTGCAATGATCCCGTCAACATTTTGACATGGAGGACGGAGGAGGACAAAAGGAATGAGATAACAAGACAGAGGAAGAACTACCTAGAAAGAGGACAGTCCTCAGTGTATGGGGCTGGAAGAGAGGAGATAAAAGGAGAAACCAGGACAGGAGCACAAATTATAGTATGTTCATAAATTAAAGTTCTCAATAAAACAATGACAAAATTGGCACAGTATAAGACTGACTGTGATTTCCCACAGAGCTTAGCAACCTCAATAAACATTTGTTTTTAAACTTCCTTTAAAGTTCCTAGCTGGGCGTGGTGGCACACGCCTTTAATCCCAGCCCTCAGGAGGCAGAGGTAGGAGGATCGCCATGAGTTCGAGGCCACCCTGAGACCACATATTGAATTCCAGGTCAGCCTGAGCTAGAGTGAGACCCTACCTCGATAAAACAAACAAACAAAGTTCCTGAAGTACTTTTAGCCTTTCTTATAAAGGAGACTATGGTTCTCTTTGTTATACCTGAGTTGTCAATACCGTTACTCCTCTGACATCGTTAAGTAAAATAAGTGTTACTTGATCACAAGCATTGTGATACTCTGATGGCTGCCAAGTAACAAAAAGATGGGTGGTGTGAATAGTGTGAATACTGTGGGTAAAGAGGTGACTGTCAGTGAGGTGGCGTAAGATTTCGTCCTGCTACTTAAAAATGACGTGCTGTCTAATACTTGGGGACTGTTTGCTTCAGGAATGGCCCATTTAATATTTTCAGAATGTGCTTGGCCACGAGTAACTGACGCCCTGGAAAGCAATGTCATGTATAATGGAGGAATTACTGTAATGAAGGAATTACTGTAATGAAGCTTCCCCAGTCATTGCTGTATTAGCATCCTGGGGCTCCCATTAAAAAACAAAGACAGTGTCACCAACTGGGCAGCTTAACAAACAGAAATATATGGTCTTGAATCAGGACACGGCAGGGTGGTTTGCTGCTGGGGGCTGTGATGGAGGGATCAGGGCATCCCTGAGGGTGTGCTGTGAGGGACGGCTCCTGTGAAGGCCTCTCCCCTGGTTTCTGGTGGTTCATTGTAATCTTGGGCATGGTTGATGTTTTATCCTGACCTCTACTTCCACCCTTAAGGTGCCATCTTTCTTTAGTAGTTTGTTTGTTATGTGGAGGGAGTGAGAGAAAGAGAGAGAGAGGATGGGAATGGGCGCTCCAGGGCCTCTAGCCACTGCAAGTGAGCTCCAGGCTCACGCACCACTATGCGCATCTGCCTTACCTGCGTCCTAGGGAGTTAAACCTGGGTGCCTGGGCTTCACAGGCAAGCGCCTTAACCGCTAAGCCATCTCTCCAGCCCAAAGTGTCATCTTTGTAAGGACATTAATCACATAGTATTGGGGAGCATGCTACTGGAGTATGACGTTAGCTTAACCAGTTACATCTGCAATGGGTGTATTCTCAAATAATGTCCTATTCTTTGGTCCTGAGAACTAAGCTCACACGAATTTGGGAGGATAGAATTTGACAAGAACAGTGTGAGCTGTTATGTTGCCATAGGCAGCTTTGGCAATTCAGACTGCTACTTTATAATTTTTTAAAAAAATTATTTACAAGGAGAGAGGAGAGATAGATAGACAGATAGAGAGAGAGAGAAAAAAATTGAAAGACAGAGACTATATGGATGTGCCAGGGCCTCTAGCAGCTGTAAATGAACTCCAGACTCATGCACCACTTTGTGCATCTGCCTTTACGTGGGAACTGGGGAGTTGAACCTGGACCAGCAGCTTTGTAAGCAAGTGTCTTTCGATGCTAAGCCAGCATTGACTGCTATTTTAAGCAGTCTCTATAGCTCAAAGGAATGTTGCTTGACATGTTCCTTTGGCTGAACAGGTTAAGCTCAAGGCTGATGGCCACTCAGGTTCAAGGAGGAAGATGGATTTGTCCAGTGAATGGTACTAGCACAGTTGGCTGCCCATTCAGGAAAATGTGCAAGCCGGCTGCCTTGCTGAGTCAGCTGGATTCAAGGGTTCCGTCTAAAAGGATAAGCTGATACAAGCATGTGAGGAAAACCAGGGAGAATAGTTTTATGGTAGTAATAAAGGAACAGAGGAGGTCTTTCCAAGAATAACAAAACCGAGACCACATAAAGAAACATCAATAAGTTTCACGACATAGCATAAAAATATTCTGCAGTAAAAGTATATTAAAGTTAAAAAACACAATTAATAAAAAGATCTGTGGGACCCAGGGCAGGTGATGAATAATTAACAAGGGCTGATTTACTGTACATAAAGCAAACCTTTACCGATCAATTAGACAAAGATGACCCCCCCCCAAGAAAAACACGCAAAAAGCAGCAAAAGAAACGCCAATCTTTCACATTAACGTATGCCCAATCATCAGTGCAGTCTAAGAGACATAAATTTTTGTCTTACTGCCAAGGTTAGTGACTTGCTCACATCGAGTGTGGCTGGGATGTGCACACACGGGCCTGTGTGCCTCTGGAGGGGGGGTGTAGATCGTCACCGGGCCCCAGAGTTCAGAAATAACTGTTAAAAGCAGTAGATGCAGGTCCCTTTAATGGGTGTCACTGTTGCTTCTGAGAACCTACCCCGGGAGCATCAGAGAGGCCATGGCAGGGGTGTGGTCAGCAGCAAGATCTTCCCTTACTATTTACACATGGGGGGGGGGACAAGATCCACAGAATGGAAGAGCGTCTTGCAGTTTTGAAAGAAACCTGTCCACGTGTCAAAGAGCTAACCTAGGAGAGTGAACTAGAAGCTGCCTGTGTGTCACATGGTGAAGGAGAAGAGTCAGGATCTGAGGAATGGAATGTATTCTAAGGAGAAAAAGGCTGGAGAAAAATGACAGCAGACGCTGGCAAGGGTGCAGGGAGAAAGGCATCCTCACGCGCTGTTAGTGAGAATCGTTGTCAGTGCCGCTATTGTAGAAACGCACACTGAATCTCCTCAGTCATCTAAGCATGGAGCCACTACGTGATCCAGTGACATCACTCCTTTGTACGCAGCCGAAGGACACCCAGAGGTACTTGGATATCTGTGTTTATTGCTGTGCCATTCACAAAAGCCAAGCTATGGAATCAGCCCAGACGCCCATCAACAGATGAATGGATAAAAAAAATATGGCAGATATACCCATTGAAGTTTGTTCAGTTGCAAATAAGAAGGAAATTGTATTATTTGCCAGCAAATGGATGGAACTGGAGATTATCCTATTAAGCAAAACAAGCCTGATTCAAAAGGCAAAAAAAAAAAAAAAAAAAAAATCACATGCTTTCTCTCATATGCATAGTCTAGATTTATATGTAAGTATACGTGAAATCAAGCAGATTTGACAAGGAGGGGTGAGCAGAGAGCTAGAGGAAGGGATGGGGGAACAAGAGGTGATAATGGAGTGGAAATGAAAGACAAACATACCGTTTTCTCTTCTATGCTATATGCAGAACACACACACACACAAACATACCACACTCAAACACCACACTCACACCCACCCATATCCACACCCAGAAGGAAGGTGACTATTTGGTCCTGCAAAAAGATCAACAACAGCCGGGAGCCCAGGTAGAAAATGAGTGAATATGAACAAAGTACAATGATATGCCTGTGTGCAAATGTCATAATGAATCCCTTTAGTTTGCATGCTAATAAAAATGGATCAAACTGATTTCTGTCTGAAAAAAATAAAAAGAACCTGTTATTGTGGTAATAAAAATTTACAGTATATATCATGTTCTTAATTGTACACGGGCTAGAGCACACTCCCATGTGTGTGACAATATATGAATATGTATGAATGCACGTGTATACATGTTGGGATGGGGAAAGAACCTTCTGGAAAAACATCCAGGTGACTGTGTACTTTGGCTGTGCCCGGGCAGAGGAACTGCACACCGGAAAGGCTGTATTTCTCACGATATATTCATGTAGTCTATTTGAATGTCTTATGTGCAAGTCTTGTTTTTGGTGTAAAAATATCAAAATTAAAAGTAAACGATGAGGATCAAGAAATTGGTGTTTCTCTATCAGCAACGAGGTCTTGCTTTGGGCTATCTTGCGAGTTCCTCTTTAATATGCAGTCAAGGACAGTGACAGGCACAATCTAATTGCTTTAGACGGTGGCAAGTGAAGGGAGATTTATCATCTCTGTCAGGCTGGCTAAGGAGGTGGACAAGTGAGGGGGCGCTCTTCTCAGGAGAGAACTAGGGTTTGAAGGGTGCAAGGTGCTGAGCAGGACAGGCGTACAGACAGCGATCAGCCACGTATCAGGATGCAGATTACTAAGGAGGCAGGAATACGTTGAAATGAGCCTAGGCCTGAGTGGGGGTGCGTGGGGGTGAGCGGGGAGACCCAGCTGCTCTTCCTAAAGATGTGGGGCAGCCCTGAGTGAGGAGACACACTATTAGGAGAGCTTCTCCCTGGGCAGGTTCCCTGACCTGTGGGTGCTGGAACCATGGCTACCAGTAGGACCCTACACCCAACATCCTGAGAGCTGGCCATTCCAAGTCTCAGTTCCCTGGAGCTGGCTTGGGTTAAGACAACATGACAGGAGTGTCCCAACTTGGGAAGATTAGCTGCTAGACACGAGGCAGGGTGAAAACTTGACCTCAATGTTCCAGGTACCCGAGGCTTGTCATTTGATTGCAATACCAAAGGTAAACATTTCCCAGCGGAATCCAGATTCATTTCGGAAGGGTGGCGGACACTCCCCTTTCCTCCCAGGCGACCATGCTGCTGAAGGCACTTTTCTTCATGCCCAGCTGCCTTCGGGCTGAAACCACAGCTACTGTTCTGCCTTTCAGAATGCCAGGGGACTGAAAGGTGGGCAGAAATGCTGGCTTCTCTCACAAACGGTTCCAGACAGCGACCTGTTTGGGCTTTTCCCTTTTGATTTAGAATTGCTTCTCACTGCTTTTGACGTGCCAGGTTCTAGCAGCCCGTCTCTCCTCTGTTTGCTGCTTCTTGCCTGCTCTGGTGAGGGGGTCCAGTCAAGTGCTATTGTTAAGAAAGACACAGGCTCTACTCATATAGCCCAGGATGGCCTTGAACTCACCATCCTCCTGTCTCTACCACCCAAGCAATACCATATAGACATGTACTCTCATGCCTGACTGACACTGCATCTATTTGCCTTCTGGAATTTAAATGGATAAAATTGGCGGATCAAATATTAGGTGTTTACAAAGTTTATTTGTCCTATTTGTGACCCACATAATCATTCTGGCTTATGGAAAATTGTTCACTGTCATTGAAGATGGATGTCACTCTAGTTTGACCTATTTTAGGTGTAAAATGAATGAATGAGAAATAGAGACTTCACTATCTTTGGTTTAGCTGCCTTTTTTTAGAGCTTGGCAGACAAATTTTTCTTTTTCTTCCTGGGTTTTTTTTTTTTTTTTTTTTTGGTCCGTCCTGTATAGATAATTTCAGAGTTAACGTGTGCTAACGTATTTGAAGATGTCTATGGGATTCCCAGCTCATCTCATTGAGATTCCAGCCAGGAAAGAATTTGCAGCTAATGAGGAGGAAACGCACTTTTGCTACGTTGACATTTTCAGGTGCTGGAACCACCTGTCATTTCACAGGTGAGTGGGACAGCTGAACTAGAGACAAAACCCTCTTGGAGTGCAGCTTTAAAAAACTGTCGACTTCTTTGCAGGTCGGAGCTAGGCTGTTTTTATCACGTCACTTTAACCCCCAAAACTCAGCTTGAGCAGATAGATACAGGAGCCAAAGTCCAGGGAAGTCAGAGATCGCAGGGACACACGAGGATCAAGACTTAAGGGGAAGGGCCATCCAGGCCCAGGGCCTTTCCTAGCAGCTCACTGTCCTTGCAAGCCCAGCTCAATGTGTGACGTGACCACTGCTGGCCGGGCTGGTCTATGATATTGAGCTCCGGTGGCCCCAAGGCCTGGGAAGAGGGTTGTGAAGTCAAATGTACCTGAGATTATTTCCTAATGAGACTTGTCTCTGAGGACACCTGGCTGGAATCCAGTCTTGGTAGGTATTTTCTCTCCATTCTAATATGGTGGAGACACAGTGACGTGGTAGATGGAAGCATTGACTGAAGCGTAACATTCAAAGAAAGCACATGGAGGTCAGGTGAAGCAGGCTTGGTTATATATTGCACTGATTCAAGGGTAGAGAAGGCAATTAGTTATATGCATTAGAGACATATATAAATGTGAGTACATGCCTATTTGTATGGATGTATATACATATATGTAATATATGATGCATCTAGATTTATCTTCTTTTTATTTTAAAGAGAGTGAGAGAATTGGTGCACCAGGGCTCAGCCACTGCAATCCAACTCCAGACGCTTGTGCCACCTAGGGGGCATGTGCGACCTTGCGCTTGCCTCACGTTGGTGCGTCTGCCTTAGGTGGGATCTGGGATCTGGAGAGTAGAACGTGGGTCCTTAGGCTTCGCAGGCAAGCGCCTTAACCGCTAAGCCATCTCTCCAGCCCTACATTTATCTTCTTAAAGTGCAGCAGGGAGCGAAAGGCTCATTGCAGGAAAGTGTTCAGGGTCTTTGGCTTTTCAAAGACATTCCTCCTTAGTGGACAAAGCCTTAGTAATGAAGAATGTGGGGTACCCGGCCTTCCACCATCCACAGTGGGATGGAACCTTGGCTGTCTACTATTGGGGTCGCTTTGAAAACCCAAGGGAAGTTGGAATGCAAAGTATGTTCATCTTTTTTTTTTTTTTTCCAAGGTAGGATCTCGCTCTAGTACAGGCTGACCTGGAATTCACTACGTAGTGAACTCAAGGCAATCCGTCTGCATCTGCCTCCCGAGTGCTGGGATTAAAGGCATGTGCCACCATGCCCGTTCATTTTTTCTTGTTCATTTTTTAAAATTCCTCAGTTTCAGTGGGTTCCACCTTTGAAGGGGCTCAAAGCCCTCCTGTGATATTGTCATTAGAGCCCCCCAGTAAGGGGACATTTGCAGCTCAGGGTGTTCATCCTCCACACAATACATGGTAGGTGTTCAGTAGATTGTTACCCTCTGTGGTGGTTTGATTCAGGTGCCCCCCATAAACTTGGGTGTTCTGAATACTAGATTCCCAGCTGATAGAGATTTGTAAAATTAATGCCTCCTGGAGGCAGAGTGTTGTTGGGGGCAGGCTTATGGGTATTATAGCCAGTTTCTCCTTGCCAGTATTTGGCACACTCTCCTGTCATCCACTTGATGTTGGAAAGGATGTGATGTCCACCCTCTGCTCATGCCATTGTTTTCCCCTGCCATCATGGAGCTTCCCCTTTGAGCCTGTAAGCCACAATTAACTCCCATCCCCCACAAGCTGCTATTGATTGGGTGATTCCTACCAGCAATGTGAACCTGACAGCAATACCCTTCCTTCCTCCAGCTCTCATTCTCTCTCCCCTTCCTGCCTCCCTTCCTTCTAAGAATTAATAATCTCTTGGTGAGAAGAAAATACCATTTACAGTCAGACAAATGACTTATCACACCAGGCTATGTAGAATTGCCATGTGGAATTGTGAAAGCAAAGACTTAATTAGCTTCTTTTTAATTTATTTTTTTAGGCAAGCCCAACAGACTGGCCTTTATTTAATTAATTTATTTATTTGAGTGCAACAGACAGTGAAAGAGGCAGAGAGAGAGAGAGAGAGCGAGAGCGAGAGCGAGAGCGAGAGAGAGAGAGAGAGAGAGAGAGAGAGAGAGAGAGCAAGCAAGTGTGTGCCAGGGCTTCCAGCCACCGCAAAGGAACTTCAGATGCGTGCGCCCCCTTACGCATTTGGCTAATGTGGGTCTTGGGGAATCAAGCCTCGAACCGGGGTCCTTAGGCTTCACAGGCAAGCACTTAACTGCTAAGCCATCTCTCCAGCCCTTAATTAGCTTCTTATTTAACATACATTAAGCATCATGACTTGGGGAGGGGCGATGACAAACAGGAGAACACGGAGCCCCTTCAAAGGTAGAGCCCACTGAAAGATGAAAGTAAGAAGAAAAGGAAGATGCTTTGCTGCACGCATTTCTTTGGATCAGGGAAGCCGAGAAGGCTGGCTCGAGTCTCAGGCCAGGAGTCATGGGCTGGGTCTCAGGTGGTCAAGAGCCCAATGTCGTTGCTCTTTCACTGGCCCACAGAGCTGCATTCTTAGGGAAATCCATTCACTAATTACCTCATTAACTAATGATTTGGAAAGTGGAAGGTATTCTACTGCCCTTACAAAAATCATTTTTTTCTTGGTATAGGCTGATGAACTTTAAATTAAGATTGATCAATGTGTCACAGGACTATTTAAAATATCCGTATGTTATGTGGCATTACCCACCACTATGGTTCTTGCTGCTATCATTATGAACTGTCTAGTGCTCAAAGATTTTTAATTCCTCATTAGTCTTTTGTTTCACATTTTCCTACTCTTAGGAACAAACCTGACCATAACTAAAGTTGTCCCTTGGTGTCCCATGGCGACTGGTTCCAGGTCTTCTTGAGATCCCAAAATCTGTAGATGCTCAAGTTCTTTATGGACAATAGTGTTATATTTGATTATAACCTATGTGTACCTTCTCATACACTTTAAACCATTTCTAGGTTACTTCATACCTAATGCAATGAACACCCAGTGTGACTAGTTATTAAATTGTATTGCTTAGGGAATAAAGACAGGAAAAAGTCAGATCATGTTCAGTGACAGAGCTCATTTTTCCCTGAATATTTTCTTTTTTTCAAATTTTATTTATTTATTTGAGAGAGGGAGAGAGAGAGAGAGAGAGACAAAGAGAGATGGAGGGAGAAAGAGAAAGAGAATAGGCATACCAGGGTCTCTAGCCACTGCAAATGAACGCTAGACACATGTGCCACAATGTGCATCTGGCTTATGTGGGTCCTGGGGAATTGAACCTGGGTCTTTAGCCTTCACAGGCAAGTGCCTTAACCACTAAGCCATCTCTCCAACCCTTCCTGACTTTTCTTTCTGTGGTTCGTTGAAGTGGCAGATGTACTGTGGATACTGAAGCCAACTGTTCCTGTTGGCTCTGTGTTTAGGTCTACAAGCTCAAGGATTACCTGCCACAAGACTTGTCACCAAACATGCTTGCAGAGGACGCAGCGGCGAGCTTGCGTAGTCAGTGACCGTGCCCTCAGAGCCTGCTCACGGCCGACGCGCACCGCTGAAGGAAGAGGCTCACGCTCTAGAGCTCGTCTTTGGAAGCGGCAAGACTTTGTGACTTTACCGGAGGCCCAGGAATATTTTGCTGAAATCTGGGGACAGTGGCACAGTTCTCAAGCGTGGGACCTGGCCTGGTAAGCCCCTGCTTCAGTTAGGATGAAGCACGAATGAAGAGCCCCATGGGGTGGCTCCTTTGCCAACAAGATAACGTGGAGAGCGGGAACGGGTCAAGGTGGCACATTCACCAAGGAGATTTAGGCCACTTTTCACTCTCAACTCAGCAAGCCTGAGTCACACCTTTCAGGAGCAAGGAAGGAAATGGAGAGTCACTTTGTGATGGTTGAGAATACAGGTTTACCAGCCCAGGAAGTCCCTGCAGGGCTCACTGGCCAGATCTGGGTCAGATAACGGTTCCCCGGGGTCTCCTAGGCTCCAGGGGGCATCTGTTACAACCCTCAGGGCTTCATTCCTTGGACTTCCTTCATGGGAGCTTTGATGGCCCAAAAATCACACTCGCTAATCTCAGTGTTACATGTTCTGCCTTCACTGTGGGTGACAGGTTGGGCTGCCAGACTGAGATTTAAGGATCTGCTTTAGCCAGCCTGCGTGGAGCCCTCGTGGCTCTTAGGGGAAGGTGGGAGGCATGGGTACCTGCTGAACCAAACATCACAGAGACTGGCTTCTGAAAAGTCCCCTTGGGCGTCTTGTTCCGCCCTGATTTATCACTTGGCTTCTGGCTTGAACTGCCCTCAGATACAGCGTCAGCCTGCGGCTCAGCGATTATGGTCTCTGTACTGACTTTGCTTAGGTTTTGGCATGAGTTGAATGCCAATAAAGCAGTGGAGGCCACCTTGGCAGGAGTGGGATCTGTAGTTAACCAGCACACCTGTGCTTACAACCATTACAACTCCACAGGCCCAAGACTCTGCTAATTTAGACGAATTAAATGGTGGCGGTGTGAAAGGATTCACTGAACGTGCTTTTGCTCCGAGCCACTTCTCTGGGTCATACGCCTTCTTTGAGATGCTTTGAAGTAGAATTTTAAAAAGATTTCTTTAATTTTGGGTGATTGACTTTAAGAAACTTTCGATGTTAGTGGCTTGTGGCACACCTGTATAAGCCACTTAGGATTGATGTGACAGAGCTTGATGTGTGTGTTCTTGTCCAATAGGTTAAAAAACTGGCTAGGGAGATGGCTCAGTGGGTAAGGCACTTGCCTGCAAAGCCTAAGGACTTGGGTTCGATTCCCCAGTACCTACATAAACCCAGATGCACAAGGTGGCACGTGTGTCTGGAGTTTGCTTGCAGTGGCTAGAGAGGCTCTGGTGTACCCATTCTCTCTCTCTGCCTCTCTCTCTCTCTCTCTCAAATAAATAACTAAATGAGGTTTTAAACCTCAAGCATCAAGCATTTTAGCATCAAGCAGCTACCAACTTCCATTAAATTTTTTAAAATTTATTTTCGGAGAGACAGAGAGATTGAAAGAGAGCGAGGAAATGGGTAAGCCAGGACCTCCAGCCTCTGTAAACAAACTCCAGGGGCATGTACCACTTTGTGCATCTGGCTTTATGTGGGTACTGGGGAACTGAACTTGGGTTGTTTTGTAGGCAAGTGCCTTAGCCACTGAGCAATCTTTCCAGCTCCTCCTTCCATTTTGTATATATGTTTCATCTCCTTTCCCTTTACTTTTTTAAACAGATTTTTATTTACTTGACAGAGCGAGAGAGAGAGAGAGAGAGAGAGAGAGAGAGAGAGAGAGAGGGAGGGAGAGAATGGGCTCACCAGGGCCTTCAGCCACTGCAAATGAACACCAGATGCATGTGACACCTTGTGCATCTGCCTGACATGGCTACTGGAGAATCGAACCTGGGTCCTTTGGCTTTGCAGGCCAACACCTTAACCCCGAAGCCATCCCTTCCCTTTGCTTTAAAAATACTGTATGTTTATTTATGTGAGAGAGAGAGAAAGAGAGAGGTTCAGGGGAGGGAGCACGTCAGGGCCTCTAGCCACTGCAAACAAACTATAGACGCATGTGCCACCATGTGCATCTGGCTTACGTGGGTCCTGAGGAATCAAACCTGGGTCCTTTGGCTTTTTAGGCAAGCACCTTAACCACTAAGCAATTTCTCCAGCCCCAAGAGAAGCATTTTTGTGATGCTTTCTGTTTTACAGCAGGCAGCTTGATAGCAGGAGCTCCATCTGAAATCTATCAGATGAACCATTTAAACATCATGTTTTCTTTCTTCTGAGCAAAGTGACACAGGGTGAGTAGGAAGATCCTGAGGCACAGCGCCCTCCCTGCAAGATCAACAGAGGCCCTCGTTACCCCACAGTGAGCACCAATAACCCTATTGAGGGGTGGCCTCGGGGAAATGGTGACTGGGGAAGAGAAATATAAGACTAGAATCTATGCAATTGTTTTTAAAAGATGAAGTTTAAGAAGGGTTTGAGAATCCAATGTCTCCCCAAAGCTCAAAAGTTGATTGCTTCATCCCCAGTACATTTATAGAAGGTGAGGTATTAGGGGACATTCTTAGGTCATGGAGGGTGGGGTCCTTGAGGAGGAATGTGCTCCAGTCCTCTTTCTGCTGTGCATTTGGGTTTGTGAAGTAAGAAGGTTTGCTCTGTCTCACACTCCTGCCATGGTGCGCTGCCTCACCGTGGGCCCCAAATGACAGAGACGATTGATTATGGACTGGAACCTCCAAAACTAAGAGCTACAATAAGCCCTTTCCCTCTTTCTCTTTTCTTTTTCCTTTTTAAGTTGATTACCTCACATATTTACCGGACCAGCAGGTATTCCTCAGGCAATGGCAAGTTCAGCGACAAATGATCGGGGCTGTCACTACTATCACTCTTGACTGATGTCAAGCTCTGGTGAGAGAGCCTTAACTTCCCCTTTGACAAGGAAGTATGGTTGGTCTAAACATGTAGGGCTGGGTTGGGAAAGGTAATTCCACAGGCAGAATCCTGAGGGAATAAAGGCACAGTGGGGTAAGTGGACTTCACCGATCTGGGACATGCCAGGTGACTGAGTGGCCCCTGGACCTCTCTAGTGGAAGAATGTTTGTTCCCTGGGAACACGGAGCCCCCTCAGACAATTGTGTTCAGGAAGGTGCTGTGGGACAGGCAAGTGAGCTGATGTGATTAGTAATTCAGGAAGATTCTAGTGATGTTGGGCCCAAAGCACAAACACCACTGATGAGGGCCATGGGGAAGTCAGTGTGGAGAATGTAATCTATGGAGAGAGGTCCCACGTGGGGATCACTTAGTTGTCCCTGGAGCCCAGCCTGGCGAGTCTTCCTGAAGGAGCTACAATTTCAGGATGACAGAGGCAACATGGGACCTCAGAGCCCTGTTGAGCTTGTCCTGCTGACCCTCACCAGTGGCCCAGTCACCTGTTCCCGGACCCTCTGTCATCCTGCCCGGTTGGCTTCTTTTTCTTTTATTTTTTTTAAGAGACAGAATCTCATGGATCCCAGGATGGCTAAGGATGGCTTTGAACTCCTGATCCTCCCATCTCCATCTTCCTAGGGCTGGGATTAAAGGCCTGGCTTCTGTATAGGCCTTCCTAGCAATGGAGAGTTCACATGTTTCAGTACAGAGAGAGGGGTGGGTAGCCTTGGAGGATGCTGGGCTGTTTGGTAGTTTCAGCACTGTCTGCTAATGGGATAAAGAACTAGATGTGATTGTCTGATGAAGGGGTAGAGAGCCAGAATTGACTGCCTGATCGACAGAATGAAGAGCCAGGGATGTGTGTCACCACATAGGAACTGTGAGACTGCTCGCAGCCTCCCGGTATCTTCAGATCAATTTTCTCATAGACACTGGATTTCGCCCCAGGACTTTGCCTCATTACAGTCATGGCTCTCACTGTCTCAGCTGCTAAATGTCATGTTCCTTATCTCCATGTCAGTGGGGTGTACTGAGTCGACGTGGAGGCCGTAAATGCCTTGTGACAGTGAAAACATTGTGTGCCTTCACACCCAGAAAGGATGCAAACAGGTTACCAGGTGTGGTGGACTGAGTCATGTCACACTCCAAACTCACGTGTCAGGGCCCCAGCCCTTGGTGTGACTGAAGCTTGGCCCTGTAAGGGGGTAATGAAGGTTCAGTGTGACCCTGTTGCATCAGGTCTGCATTGCTGCTAGAATTCATCCAACTAAGAGCAGCTTGTGGGGAAAGAGGTTTATTTTGGCTCATAGGCTTGAGGGGAAGCTCCACGGTGGCAGGGAAAACAGTGGCATGAACAGAAGGTGGACCTTACCCCCTGGACAACATAAGATGGACCATATCAACAAGAGAGCATGCCAAAAACTGGCAAGGAGACAGTGGCTATAACACCCATGAGTCCACCCACAAGAGTACACTGTTTCCTGGAGGTGTTAATTCCCAAATCTCCGTCAGCTGGGAACCTAGCATCCAGAACACTTAAGTTTATGGTGGACACCTGAATCAAACCACCACAGATCCTAAGCATGGTAGAGGATCTGACTAGCAACCTTGTAAGACTGGGACAAAGCAGAGTGCTCTCTCTCTCTCTCTCTCTCTCTCTTTGCCCACACAGAAGAAAGGTTTTGTGAGGATACAGGGAAGAAGTATGGCCCACAAGTCTGGAGGAGAGCTCGCACCAGGAATGGAATCTGCTGCACCTCGATGTGGGACTTCCACCCTCCAGCCTGTGAGAAATGTCTGTGTTTAAGCTACCCAGTCAGTGATATTTTGTGATGGCAGTCCAAGCCAGGAAGTGTACATGGCATTCGAAGTAACAAGCCTCACCACGAGGGGGTTACCAAGGGAGAGAAAATCCCTAGGACAAGTTCTAGAAATGGAACAGTAACCCACAGCCCTGCCTCCTGCACCACCCATCTGATTCTAGGCGTTGTTGTCACCACAAGGGAGACCTGTAAGATCAGAGCTTTGCAGTGACTGACGCATGAAAGGAAGTCAGTTGCTAAGCAAAAAATCCAACCACTCTCAGTGCTGTGACAGGAAGGAATTTCTCTCAAGAGCCTACAAACAAGGCGGCTGGTGCAGGCTCAGCATCTTCTAGCAAACACAGCCTCAGTTTCCCTGAACTGGCATTTGCACATCAGTCATCTCAGAGAAAAATCATCCCCAAGGGCCTTCTGAGGGCATGGTTATTACTCCTCTGTGGTGTTGAAGGTGGAAATAACCCCTCAGGAAGAGCAGAGACTGTGGGGCTGCCTCCGGCCTCCTGCGTGACTTCAGACCAATTTTCTCATGGACACTGGAGCTGATGGGTGTGGGATTTTGCCCTGGAGAGTTTCTGGAGGTCTATGGTTTAAATTGTTATTATTATTGGTGGTAGAGGGAAGTGTGCTAGGCAAGGACTCCATTTACTGAGTTGTATCCATGCCCAGGAGGACTGTGGTGTTGAACTCATGGTTTAGTTCTTATAAGTGCACTTGTTAGCACTTGAGCTGGGCTGGGGCAGACTATCCCTTCTGTAAACTGAGAAACATAGTAGGAATATTATAAGATCTCAGCGGCCCTGTGCCAAAAGCTTGGCTTCTAACAAGCATTTGTGAATTAGAGGTACAAGGAATCTAGGACTCACATGGTGGGGAGGATTCAGATTGGTTGGGAACAGGGAGTCAAAGAAAACAGTGTGGGATACAGAGGATGAAAGTAGGGTTGGAGAGATGGCTTAGCAGTGAAAGTGCTTGCCTGTAAAGCCAAAAGACCCAGGTTCAATTCCCCAGGGTCCATGTAAACCAGATGCTCATGGTGGCGCATACATCTGGAGTTCGTTTATGTGCCCATTCTCTCTCTCTCTCTCTCTTGCCTCTTCTCCTCCCTCTCTCAAATAAATGATTAAGTAAAAATAAAATTAATCAAAGGGTGAAAGTAAACCAGGAAAGGACCACTGCACCCAAGTGCACATTTTCTAGCCAAATCCATGCTAGGAAAATGCTTTTTACTCAGGCAAGCCCAGATGGGCCACAGTCACTTGACAGTTTATCCCAGTTATTCTTGTCCAAGATCCTGAGACTTTGTGAATTTCCTGCTTTCTGCGTTTGGTTTGGCTGGTGACTAGAAAGGTTGAATAATGGCATTTGGGTGCCAGGTTGACAGCGGCCGTGGTGTACGATTGGAAGTATTTCCAATCCATCCTTTGGAGGATGGCTTTCTGCACAGACAGTGTCTGTAACCACCTGGTAGAGGCCAAGGTTGGCTGTGGGGGTGTGCAATTTACAGCCAAGGTGGCATGCTGACATTGAAGGGCATGACTGGAGCCTAAACAAACAGCGTGCCGGCAGAGGTGGAATGGAGTTTAGGATCTTCAACTGCCAACTGAACTGATGCTCAGAGTAAGTGTTGTTTTGAGAAGAGCCGAGGAGCTTGAAGTCCTGGGGACACTTTTCACATAAAGAAACGAAGCAAGCCAGAAAGGACATGGGAGACTTGGTGCAAACAGTCCTAAAACCAAAACGTTGAAGCTCTTCCATCCTTTTCTTTGAAAACACAGTGTTAATAAGCATGGTGGGTCTCTGCTTTTGAACACAGGTTCCATCTGAGTTCTCTGAAATGTCAGGGAACCTCTGCTGCACATTAGTTTTCCATTCCGAAGTGGAGCATGCTCAGAGAATCTTGTGGAAGAGGGGGTGGAATGATCGTGAAAGCCTTAGCTTGAGAGATCATGCCCAGAGGCATTGCCTCCTCCCCTCCCCCCCCGCAATAACTGACTGTTGCTCCCATAACGCATAACCCACAACCCCATGGGGAATACCTGCAACCCCACTGAGGAGGGTCCCCAGCGGAATGTGGGCAGGGACGAGGGAAAAGAGGGTACTAATACATGATGTATCACCACAAAATATGTTAACAATAATAATAATAATAAAATTTTAAAAAGGGGAGCACAAATGCAAATGAGTCCTCTCTGCCTGGCTCTGGGGGCTTTGCCCCCTCCCCAGTTCCAGGCGGGAGTGCCTCTGAAGGGTCAAGTGGCTGGGAGAGGGGCAGGACATCTCTGGGTTTTCTGCAGCCTCCTGCGTTTCAGTTGCTTCCTCTACGTGCACTATCCTGCTTGCTTTGCATGGTACTAAAATTTGTTTTTATGTCAGACTCTCATCTTGAACAGGGGAGAGCTAAATATGGGTTTGACATTTTTAAAGGGTTGAAAAAAATCCCAAGAAGAATAATACTTTATGATACATGAAAATCATGATGTGCCCATAAATAATTTTCTTTTTTATTGAGGTCGGGTCTCACTCTGGCCCAGGCTGACCTGGAATTCACCATGCAGTCTCAGGGTGGCCTCGAGCTCACGGTGATCCTCCTACCTCTGCCTCCCGCGTGCTGGGATTAAAGGTGTGCACCACCATGCCCAGCCATAAATAAAATTGCATTGGGACACAGGCATGTTCATTTTCTCCCCCACTCTCCACTTATCGCCTATGGCTGTTTCTGTGTTAAGTTGTGACAGAGGCGGTCCCTAAAAATCTAAATATTTAGAGGAAGGTATGGTGGAGTAAGAGCATGTGTCTGGAGCTCCTCACATCTGGATGGATCAGGAGAGCTTGGACCAGAAGCAGGGTCCGTCTATTACCCTGAAGGTCTGTCTCCTCGGGACTCACTTCCTCCATCCCACCCCCCACCTTCTAAAGGTTCCCCAGCCTCCCAAACCAGCGCCACCAGCTAGAGACCACGTGTTCAAACACGCGAGCCTGCGAGGGACATTTCACACTCACAGCCCAACAGACAGGTCACTGATCTTTAAGTTATACAACATGGCGCCTTCAGAAGGAAGTGGGGTGTGGCCCTGGCTCCTTGTGGAGCCCAGAAAGCTCAGCACAGGTGATGAAGAAAACCTCCCAGGTCTTGCTGGTAAAAAAAAAAAAAAAAATGTATTTTGTCCTTTTTATTTAGCATCCGTCACAGGCCAGATTATGCTATTTGCTGAAAACAGGGGACATAAAGCAGAGTTTTGTCCTCTAGGAACGCAGTCAGTCCTGTGTGGCCGCCCACGTGTGGTCTGCCGCCTCTATGGAAAGGCCCCCGAGTCAGAGGGAGGACTCCCGCGTCTGCCAAGGGCTCAGGAAGCTCCCTGGAGTTTTGTGGGTGAATGGGGATCAGGGATCAGTAAGGAGAAGAGAAGAGGGCATTCTGGGCAGAGCTAATGCCACAGCACACGTGAGGTCAGATGTGAAGTAGTCTGTTGTGTGCTCAGGACTGTTAGCAACATTTGATGCAGAGTGAAGGACTGGGCGACCGGACAGGAGGCACGCGGTGACATGCACAAGCGATGGTCTGTTTATTCGCCTCCTCAGAAGGAAGTGAGCATGTCTGACTTGGGGATACGGGGACGGATTTGTTCTGAAGGTTGTTCTATAATGGGTGTATAGGAACATGGCAGAAACAAGACAAACCATCACAAGAGAGATAAATGCAGAATTATTGCAGCAGTCTAGGGAGTGGGCATGGTGGCTGTGGCCCTAGGATGCCGATGGGGAAAGGTGCTGGATGTCACAGCGAACATGAGATGGGATGGACAAGCAACATGGCTGTCACACATGGTTGGGCTGGTTATGCCACTGCCTGGATGGGATACCGATTTGTATATTGATTGTATGAAATGTCCAGCAGATGGCGGCAGAGTGTCCAGACTGACTTTCCCTCATTTGCATAAGGGAGTCTTAGGGGTGAGCAGCAGCCCAGGGCTTGGGAAGTAGTTTGGCTGCAGAGCCCAAGGTAGGGAAGAGTGGAGGATGACAGATTTCTGACCTGGCCCACCAAACAGACCAGTAGTTTCTTTCATCATGGTGTAGAATATAGAAGAGATGTGAGCTTAGGACAAGGTATAGTGACAGGATCTAGAGCTATGTAGCTGGAAGTGTCAAGGACAGTTGTCGAGGGCTTCAGCTCAGGAGAGAAGCTGGGGCTGTACCGTAGGAGCTGTGTGGGTCCTACCTGCTTCCCTGCAGTAATTATCACCCAGGTGGTGATATTGCCTTTTTATTTTAGTTATTTATTTACTTAAATATTTTTTATATTTACTTATTTGCAAGCAAAGAGGGGGAAGGAGAAAGAGAGAGAGAGAGAGAGAGAGGGAATGAATGGGCACACCAAGGCCTCTAGCCACTGCAAACGAACTCCAGACGCATGCACCACCTTGTGCATCTGGCTTTACCTGGGTCCTGGGAGGCGACCCAGGGTCATTAGGCTTTGCAGACCAGCGCCTTATCTGCCAAGCCATCTCTCCAGCCCTCTTTGATTTTTTTTTTAAAGCAATTTTAAAGATTAAGAGTTTATTTCCATGTGTTTAAGGGAACAAACAGATTTGTGGCCATCCGTGTCCCATTTATCTGCTCAGAGCTGGTCCGGTGTCTGGCATGGCCCCGGCCTGGAGCAGGCGCTGCTTGCCTGGAGCTAACATCCCAGCTGCTAATAATTAAACGGACAGAGGTCAGATGGCCACGAGGATCGTACACAGTGTACACCTGCACGCTGTGGTCAGGAAGTGGTTTCTATGAAGACTCACAGAGGGCTTCCCTGAGTAAGATACCCCCCCCCCCCGTGGCCCCATAGAGTCCTGTGGGCACGTGGCTGGAAGTGGGGAGCAGGCACGCTGATGGGACAAGGACACTGGAGGCCGTGTCAGACTCTGATTTCCTGCTCTGGTGGGACTCACTGGAGGCAGGAGAAGTGACAGGTGTGTATTTCGTTGTGAGTGCCCTGGCTGTTTGCCATGTGCCTAAGGGCTTCTGGAAGAGTGTCACTAGCCAGGGACCCAGTGAATGCCTTTGCCCCCTTCACTATGACCACTTGATCTGGTGTGGTGGTGTCGAGGCTGGCATGGTCAGGAAGGGCAACCCGAGGCAGTGCTGCTTGTGGTAGGGGAAGAGGGGGCAGCTGGAGGATGCTGCAGGTTTTGGCGGGTGGCGCTGTGGTAGGGTTACATTTGCGCTCGGGGGAGGAGGGAGGGCAGAGCCGACGGGGTTGTGGCTGCTGGCTGGGCAGGGACGTGAGGAGACAGAGTCTGCAGCTGATCTCTGAGCGTAGAGCTCAGGGCGAGGGTGGGAGAGCCAGCGTGGTAAAAGAGAGCCCAGGGCTGGGCTAAAGCCACTAAGAGAGGGAGAGGAGGACTTAGATGGAGTGGGCTCTGAGAGCTTTGGGGAGAGGAAAAATGGTGTGCAGAGGAGAGTGGAAAGGGGTTCTCATCAAGGTGTTGGTTGGGTGTGGTGGCACATGCCTTTAATCCCAGCACTCGGGAGGCAGAGGTAGGAGGATTGCCGTGAGTTCGAGGCCACCTGAGACTCCATAGTGAATTCCAGGTCAGCCTGGGCTAGAGTGAGACCCTACCTCGAAAAACCAAAAAAAAAAAAAAAAAAAAAAAAAAAGATAGAAAGTGACCGAGGAAGACCACTGACTTTGACCTTTGGCTCTGCACACATACACGCACATGTGTACATACACTTGTAATGTGTGATCTATACATACATGCATACAACACACATACACACATGTAAAAAGCAATGGCAGATAGCAGTGCCTGATTTCATGTTAGGGAGAAAAGCTGAAGACAGTGGGAAAGGAGAGGAAGGTGGCAGCCTAGGAACCTTCCAGAGCTGGTCATTACTGTTCTACGGGGTTCACCAGAGACCCAGTGGGGAGGGCCATAGGAGTTCAAGAAGACACATGTGACGCTGTCTGCTTGCTCCTGCTTCCTCACTAAGCACCGGGCCAAGTTGTTGTGGAAAGGTATTGAAAGGTGGCGTTGAAAGGATGAGAGGGAAGCAAGTGGAAATCTTGAGGTTAGTGGGTGGAAAGATGAACAGACGAAGCATTTAAATGTTTCTTGCCTTCATCTGTGAGTTAGTTTCTTCACCAGAAGAGATTGTGGGGGTCTGTGACAAGTGTCCCATGATGATTGTAGCGGTTACCTTCTTGCTGCTGGGACAAAGCACCTGACAGAAAGCAGCTGATGGGAGGAAAGGATTTATTTCAGGCTTATGGTTTCTAGGGGAAGTTTCAGCTGGCTTGCTTCATCATATATCTGAAGCAGAGAGAGGCTAGCCAGAGCCCGAGCTGGCTCTGAACATACAGTAGGCTAGAGTCTTCAACCTCAAGGTTCACCCCTCAGAAACATGCCTCCGCCTCCAGCTGGGGACTAAGCATAAAGCTCAAAGTCACAAACACCCGAGGGCATGGGGACACCAAAGTTTAACCCAATATGGCAAGTGTCCAGAAACGCTGACACGCCTCCTGTACCCTTATCACCTTCCTGGTAAGTGGTCATTGTTCGTGAGATGTTCCTCAGTGCCTGACCTAGCTTGCTGCCTGAGTCTGCTCTGGGAAGGAGATTGCCACTGTGCTACCCTGGCCCTCTGTGTGGCAGAGAAGATGACTTATGCCAATGCCAATGCATGAGATGTAGAGTCTGCAGTGAATCTCTTTCATTGCCACCCTGCCCTTCCATGTTTTTGGTCGAGCTTGTTGGTGGCCTAACACATGGTCACAATCAATTTGTAGTGGCCTGGTGAATGTGATCTCTTGCCCCTCTAGCCTTAGGCGGGATGGGTGACATGGTCTTCTGGGGTCCTTTTGGGTAGACATAATGATTTCATGCTGCAAGGATCTAGGGATGTTTGAAAAAGTCTTTTCTTCCCCAGCCTGGCTTTGTGGGTTCCTCAGAGCTTCTATAGAAAGTATAGACTGACCACATTCTTGATTCTCTCAGCTTGTATACCTTTCCCAACTGCTTGGGAAGACAGACAGCTCAATAATCAAGTATTGTAAGCAAATATAGAATATCTTGATTTCTACTTTGGTTTTCTGAGTTCTATTAGTCCTACTTAGTTTTTGGTGAATGGCAATGTAATATTACTTTATTTTAGACTGGTCTTTGAAGTCTTGTCTTCTCAGTGATTTGTATATTACTCTATGATGTTATTATCCATCCACCCTCTGTTATCAGTTCTCACATATTTCCATTAATACCATGCACACAAAATATGCATGAGAAAATGTCAAGGGAAGTTTGTCTACTTAGCAAATGCTTAATTGAAGTTTTCTAAGGATGGCCTTGTAACTAGGAAATAATCATCAACACTATCCTTACCAGCATCAGCATAGTTATTACCACCGTTACCATTGTAACTACTAGCACCGTTGCCATCATTATCATTACCATCCTCATTATCACCACCACCACCATCCTCACCACCATCGTCATCAACATCATGATCATCAATACCATCATCATCACCATCGCCACCATTACCATCACTATCATCACCACCACCACCACCATCATCATCATCTCCTCTCCCCCCCAAAACACCAAAAGCTTCTTGCTGGTATTTCACAGTGAAGCAGGAAGCCTCAGCTAGGTTGAATTGAGCTGGCCAAAGCTTCCGTCTTCACTATAGTGCTTTCCGGCAGGGAGTTTGGAGTAAAAATCGATTCTTTTTTTTCAGTGTTAGACCCTAATTGATGGGTTTGCCAGTTGGCCACTTGGCTGCATTTCGGGGAGCCACTTTGGATAGGGTTGGGCAGGGCTTCCGCTGGTACAGTCCCTTGGAGACATCGAACTGGGTAGACCTGGAAAAGCCCCGACCAGTAGGTTGCAATTTGAATACCAACTCTTGTGTGAGAGCGGGTCTCTCACTCCTTGCTCAGGCAAGGGGAGCCTGGCGGGTGGGGCAGTAATGATGAGAGAGAAGCGCTAACACAGCAATGAGACGTCACTGCTGGCTCACTAATGAATTCCTATCTGCACCCCCCTCACTAAGTTAGCAATTCTCAGGCATGCCTTGGTGGCTAGGTGCCTCTGGAGAGGTGGGTGGGAGATGGACTGAGAAGATGGGCAGTCTGAGCTTGCACCCTGACTTTACCACGTTAGCTGGGTGATCGTGGGCAAGCCCCTCTCCTCCCAGCAACTCACCCAAGAGCCGACTTTGCTCATTTGTTAAATGAGGGTAATGGCATCAACATTTGAACTTGTTTTGAGGATTCAAGACACCATGAAAAGCTTATAATAAAATAATTTTGGCTGGAGAGATGGCTTAGTGGTTAAGGTACTTGCCTGGGAAGCCTAAGGACCCAGGTTCAACTCCTCAGAAACCATGTAAGCCAGATGTACATGGTGGCACATGCATCTGTAGTTCGTTTTCAGTGGCTGGAGACCATTTGCTCTCTCTCTCTCTAATTAATAAATAAAAAAATAGAATAATTGGCTTGAGTTGGTATTAAATGAATGGCAGAGATGAAGTTAGGGGAACGTATGGAATTATAGAGCTGTTCTCTACATTTATCAAGCACTTATTATGACCCAGAATGCGTTGTAAAGGATTTGCATAGGATCTTTTTGTAGGTGCATTTATGTAATTCTTATTTATCACATTGGAAAAAAGTGGTCAAGTTAAGAAGTGTGATGTGCCCAGTGGGCATGTGGACAGGCAAGAAGAGAGACAGTTTGAATTTGGCCTGTCTGGCCTGACCCAGGGAAGAAAGGATTTAGAGGAGGAAGGAGACATTCTGCCAAGAAAGTAGCTACAAATTCACTTCCTGGCAAGTCAGGTGTGCTTGGCAATATACAGTGGCTGACTTGTCAAAGTGTCATCACGACATTTTTGTTATCAGGCAAGGCAGACTAGATTTTGCCATGGTAACAAACAACCCAAGTCTCTGCGGCTCAGTCCTTCTCAGTCATGGTGCATGTCCCCAGTGACTTGGCAAGGCTGCTATTCTTCTGAGCCAACCAAGGCTCCAGGATGGCAGAGGTTTCATAGTGCCATGATAACCCAAAGTGTGAAGGGACTGCCACACAAAGGCTTGAAGTGTTTCCATCAGAGAGATGCTCACCAAGTCTGCTTCTGTTGGCGGAGCCTGTGAGTCACACAGTCACAGTCTGGGAAGCATGGCTTTGGCGAATGTCTACCATACATCTTAAACTCTACCTCACAGGAAGTGTTCTACTTTGTGTCCTGTGCTCCTAAACTCTGAGAGGGTCTGTGCCAGACTAAATCATGGATCTCAATTATTTATTTCAAGTCCCTGTGAGAGAATTACATGTTCTCCTTCTGTTGATATTGGACACTGCCACGTGACTTGCTATGACTGATATTGTGAGCAGAAGTGAGATGTTCTTCCAGTTCTCTGTTTTCTGGATATGAGGATGGCATGCCTCACACAGGGGCTGCTCCTTCACTCTGCATGTTAGAGTAAACAGGATGTGGACAGAGCAGTAGCGGACATGTAATGTGAATGAGAAGAAAACCTTTGCTGTTTAAAGCCCTTGGGGTTGCTTGTTACTGCAGCATAACTAAGCTGAAGCAGACTGATACAGTATCCTTGTCATTCTTTCCTTGTAAATGAAATTGACTATGCAGAGATTCATATTTGCCATCCACATTGTAGAACCAACTCTACGCTTTAAAGCAGATGTATCTGTAAGTATATTTATTCAAGTAAAACTTATTTAGTTAAATTAATAACATAAAAATGAAATTGCAAAATGAGAACATTAGCAGATGGCTCAGAGTTCTTATAAAATGTCTAGAAGAAGAATTGGGAACATTGAATTATTATTTTCAAATGTGAACTATTGGTCCTGTCTTTCCCTGGCCTCAGAAGATCTGAGAGTAATCTGCATTCGTGTCCACCTTTGGCAGACATTGCAATGATGGGCGTTGCTATTTATGGGAATAGAAGTCCTTTCCGATGGGCCACTGATGCTTATTAAGTCTGATCCCATCAACTTGCAGTTCATGGCAGGTAACCAGAACAGAGGCCGACTTGGCTTGTGTACTGACAATTCAGTGGTCAGTATTTTCCACTGTGATGATTCAGAGTGCCTTCCCAGGGGTCCATTTGTCATCCTGCCCACACAGCAAGGTCCCGGGGAACAGAAATCCCCCTTGCTTGAGTCTGGCATCCCTACTGCCTCCCTGCAAACCTCTGCTTCTTGATGTTCATCCTCCATGGTGCTATTACAGTTACCTTTGCATAGCTGGTCAAACACTCGACCAGGAGCAGCTTATGGAAGGAAGGTGTGGTGGTCTGATTCAGGTGTCCCTCATAAACTAGGTCCCTAGCAGGTGGCAGTTTGGGAAGTGGAGCCTCCTGGAGGTAGTGTGTTGTTGGGGGTGGGCTTGTGGGTGTCACAGCCAGCTTCTCCTTGACAGTGTTTGTCACATTGCCCTGCTGCTGGTGTCCATCTGATGTTGGCCAGGAGGTGATGTCCACCCTGTGCTCATGCCATCATTTCCCCTGCCATCGTGGAGCTTCCCCTCAAGTCTGAAAGCCCAAATAAACCCTTTCTTCCCCAAAGCTGCTCTTGATCAGTTTTTTTTTTTTTTTTTTTTTGCCAGCAATGCAAAGCTGACTGTAATAGGAGGAAAAGGTTTATTTCAGGCTTACAGATTCTACCATGGCAGAAGAAGCTGGCTCACTCCAGCATGTATTGAGAGAGAGAGAGAGAGAGAGAGAGAGAGAGAGAGAGAGAGAGAGAGAGAGAGAGAGAGAGAGAAAGAGAGAAAGACCAATACCAGAAAACATAAATAGCCAGAGCTTAAACTACTCTGGACTTCAAGATCTACCCCCCCTTTCTCCAGTGATACCTCTTCCATGTTGGAGACTCAAAAACTTACTCTTAATAAAAAAAAGCCTGTGCTGGAGAGATGGCTTAGTGGTTAAGCGCTTGCCTGTGAAGCCTAAGGACCCTGGTTTGAGGCTAATTCCCCAGGACCCACTTTAGCCAGATGCACAAGGGGGCGCATGCATCTGGAGTTTTGTTTGCAGTAGCTGGAGGCCCTGGCGTGCCTATTCTCTCTCTCTCTCTGCCTCTTTCTCTCTCTGTCGCTCTCAAATAAATAAATAAATAAACAAAAAATTTAAAAAAGCCTGAGTCTATGGGGTCATACATTCAAACTATCACAGTCACTTATGGTGGGGAAGAAGTGATCTGCTCTAGTGGAATGAAGGGAGTTAGTGAGGGGAAAGGTCACCTGTGTGGTAGGCAGTGATACTGTTCTCATTTCAGAGTTGAAGAAACTGGAGCATAGGGAGGTTAAGCAAGCTAGCAAAAGGAGCTCAGGAGGACACAGATGAACTGAGCTATGGCTGAGAGATATTAGTTTTAGAAAGAAACATGCTGAGCAATACAAACAGAGTCACAATGGGTGTGGGCAGGGCTCACTGGACACACAGAACCTCTGGCTACTGAGCTATTTAGTGTGTGTGTGTGTGTGTGTGTGTGTGTGTGTGTGTGTGTTCACATAACAACCTGGTTTCCCCCAGTGACTCTCTCTGGCCATTAGAAATTATTGGGTGGAACTGCTTCTCTGGAAAATACTGCCAGTACTGTATTACGGAAAGCCCTAGGAAACACGAAATCTCCATACTTAAGGACACGATACTCAGAAACCCTGCTGTGCTTGATACCCTTCTCCTAGTGGGAATCATGGCTGTTTCTTTCCAACATGTGCACTGCCTTTAGAGCTTGAATCTGAGCCAGCTTGGAGGTGTCAGCCCTCCTTTGCCGTGGGTACCAAGCATCTTGTCTCCGAGCTCCTCACGGCCCATTTGAAGAAGGACCAACAGTGCAATTTCTGGTACTGGTGACCCAGTAATAAAAACATTTTATCTAGTATTTTGGTCTCTTCAACCAAAATAACTGATGGTGATTTGGTACCTTGCATTCTGAATCGTGGGACTATAGACGCTTCGGAAGTATGTGAAATGTTTGTGGCAGAGTCACAGTGGCAGAGATTTTGTGTTTCTTCTCGTGGAAGGGGTGGAAGGTGATCGTGGACTGTACAGCCACCTGGAAGGACATTCAATGAGCCACAGCACTTGGGTCCATCAATGCACAAGGTTACAGGCCTTACCATGTTTGGGGCATAGTTGTAACTAGCTTTATTTTTTCCCCTGAGGCAAAGATGAAAGCTTTTATTCTGGAAAAGCATGAGCTGCCAGGGCTGGCTCACAAGACAGGAGCATAGCTGACCTAAGTCTTCAGGTAGTGGGTTTTATAGGATTTCTTTTATCTTCAGTTGGGGGAAGGTGAGGAAGGAAAAAGAACTTGTTAAGTTGAATAGAAAAGTAACCAGCTTTTCTCACCCAATGATGCTACTGGGATAGGTGATACTGAGGTGGACATTTTGGACAGAAGCCCTGGATAAATACTTGAACCTAATGTTCACAGAACCAAGATGAGCTGTATTTCTTAATCTTAATGAATGACAGATTTTGACTTAGGAGAAAGATATATATATATATTTACCATTTTCTTAAAATCATTTCCTATCGAGACTTACCAGAGGCAGATACCTCTGCAGAAATTTTTTTTCTAAGTTCTTAGCATTTCAGATCTTATCATTTAGCTCTTTTCCCAGACTAGGTCATTGGGCTTTTAGATCTTAAAAGAAAAAATGGTAAATCCGGAGATAATGGCTTGCCAATGGGAGGATTAGCAGTAGCTTATGGAAAGGAGAAAATAAGATCTGAGCACCGTGATAGCTATGAATGGGCATTGTGTGAGACAGTGTAAGACCCCTGTGATGTTAGCCTTCAACTGTGTTATCCTTCCAACTCTGAATCTCATATCCTCCCTATGAGAGCAGAGTGCATTTTCATTACAGAAAAGAAAAATAGTACCTAGACATAAGATCTGACCATATCATAGCTTCCCAGGGCTAATCTTACAGGCAGTCCTTAATTCCAGTCTCAGAACTGTTTGGTAGCTCATCTTGTTTTAATACATGGTTGTTAAAAATTCATGTGAATGCCTCAGTAATTTTTAAGTGAATTGATCATGTTTGGAAACCAGCAGAGAAACCTTAAAAATAGAGAAATCTGGGTGTGGGGGTGCACGTCTTTCATTCTAGTACTCAGGAGGCAGAGGTAGGAGAATCGCCATGAGTCTAAGGCCACCTTGAGATTACATAGGGAATTCCAGGTCAGCCTGGGCTAGAGCAAGACCATATCTCAAAAAAACCAAAAGAAGAAAAAAATAGAGAGAAGCTGAGCATGGTGGTGCACACCTTTAGTCCCAGCACACCAGGCAGAGGTAGGAGGATTGCTGTGAGTTTGAGGCCAGCCTGAGACTACATAGTGAATTCCAGGTCAGCCTGGGCTAGAGCGAGACCCTACTTCAAAAACAAACAAACAACAAACAATAAGTAGTGAGAGAAAAGACAAGATAGCAGAGGTCTGTGCATTAATTGCTAGTTGGTTATTGGGGGTTGTTTCTCTACGGAACCTTCATGAACAACTGCACTCATGATGCACAAACACAGGACCCAGAGTGCTGGGCACCACACCTAGGGCTTGGCTTTTAGATACCTGCTGTGTGAGTGGCTACTTAACCTCAGTCACATCACTGGCCTTGGACTTGGGACCTCCATTTTCTTCATGCTTAAATCAAGAGCTGGGTGGAGATTCTGTTTATCTTAGAAGTTCTGTGACAAAACTTGTGATGATATTCTACATGTGAACATGTCATGCTGGGATGGATCAATTTGCCTTCCCCCATCTCCAGAGTTTCCTAGTCTCCTTTTTGGTAACTCACAGATAGCAACTTCCAGCAATCAACCCTGCTTCCTTATCTATGCATCGTTTCTTGGTACTCATGGGAGATTGCTTCTAGTTTTGCCGGGGATTCCAAATCCATGAGCGCTCAAGTCCCTCACAGACAGTAGTGTAGACAGCTACAGAGAAACAAACAGTGGATGCTAGTTTAGAACCTTTATGTATATGTGCTATTGTGAGAGAGAGTGTATAGATGCCAGGAAACTATAAAGAAGCCCATAAAGGTGAATAAAAAAAGACGTAAAGGGAAGAGGGGAGGGAGGGTAGCAGATCTTATGAGATATGAAAGCCAAAGGGGAAACTTGGGGTGCAGGGTTGTTAGCAAGGTAGAGGGCAGGGAGATGGGGCACAGAAGGAGGAGGAAAAGCTTAACCAAGACTAAATATGTGTGTTGATAAAGATTAAAAAGAAAAATGGTGCTGAGCATGGTGGCGCACGCCTTTAATCCCAACACTCGGGAGGCAGAGGTAGGAGGATCACAGTGAGTTCGAGGCCACCCTGAGACTGCATAGTGAATTCCAGGTCAGTCTGGGCTAGAGTGAGAGTCTGCCTCAAAAAAGAAAGAAAGAAAGAAAGAAAGGAAGGAAGGAAGGAAGAAAGAGAGAAAGAAAGAGAGAAAGAAAAGAAAATGGTTCAGAATTTGAATGTAACCTGCAAACATCCTCCCCTAAATGTTAACTATTGTTTTAGATTACTTATGATATCAAACACAATGATGATGGTACACAGAGAAGGATTATACTGTTGTGATAGTTGGGATTTATGTCCCCCCCATAGAATCAGGAGTTTTATTAAAGCTTGTAACTTAGATTTTCTGTTCCTTGTCAGTAGGGGCATATCCTAGGGTCTAGCCCAAGGTATGTTTGGGGGAAGATCTGAGTTCCAGCCTAAAAGTTTGCCGAGTGCTGGAGCTCTTCCTGGGCTCCCTGCTATTTGGCTGCCAGTTTTGTTCTTGCTCATGGTGCTGGCTGTGTGGTTGGCTCTTTCTGCGTGGACCTGTGAAAGGGGGACAGCTTCTTCCGCCATCAATGGAACGTGGATCTGTACACTGCCAATAAATCCCTTCCTCCTTATAAATTGTGTCTGACTTGGAAGTTCATCCCAGCAGCACGGAGCTGACTGTGATGATTGTATCAGGAATGGAATAATGGCAAACAGGTTTTTATATGCTCAGTATAGCTGCAGTTTTCTTTTCCTTGAATAATTTCAATCCTCGGTGGTTGGCGTCACACATTCAGAAGCCGAGGCTGGGAGGGACAGATGTAGTGACTTATCACTACGCTTCATCAAATTGGCTCCTCCCATGTTCATTTTCTCTAGTTTCCATCCAATATTTAAACCTTTCAGATGCTCTCTTTGCCGAGAAAAACTTATAAGAAAAAAGAAAACCAGAGATGGCTGGGAAACTCATAAACTGCAGGACTCAAAAGCAATCTTCCAGTACATTAACCTTGTTTGTGTCCTGACTCAGAAAAGCCACTGTAAAAACCAGACAAACAAGAACTCTGGTGTTTATGAGGCAATTGGAAATTTGAATTCTTAGTAGATATTGGATCTTATTCAATTACTGCCAATTATTTTAGCTGCCCTATCAGTCATGGTTATATTTTTTAAAGAGCCCTTATCTCTTGCAGAAACAGACCTAAATATTTGCAGATGAAAAGCCATGATGCCCGGGGCTGGAGGCGGGGGTGGGGGGGGGGGGGGGGGAGGGTTGGGACAGTTGGTAAGTGACCATGGAGACAAAACACATTTGGTCCTGAACTGACAATGATCAGAACTGAATGATGGGTAGCCCCCGGGGGCGGGGGGGTGTTAACCAAAGTATTTGGTCCATTTTTATACCAGTTGTATAGTTTTCATCGTTAAAAGGGTAAAAACAAAAATCTCCAGAAGACTTTGCGGGGACTCTTCCCACTGAGGCCCATGGGTGGGGTGCTGGGGCTGGCTGACTGTCATAAGCACATCACGGCCAGGGGTAAATATGGAAGTTCAATCAGAAGGGCGATAGTGAGGAGCTGCTGGCAACGGGCCCAGCTCTGTATGGCTGTCATCTAGCCTCGAGGCCCATTTGCCCTCTATAAATAACAGTCTGTATGAATGCTCTACTATTTTAACGCACATTTACCACAGCTGCTGAACATGTTTGTTTATGTAGCTTTGAAACCTTCTGTAAACACCACTATCTCAAAATCGCCCATGTGTTGGGAGCATAAAGGGCTCCCTTTAAAAATATATTTGCAGATGAGACACGGCCAGCTCTGGGATGTCTGGGTGGCTGGTATCAGAATTTTCCAGGGTTTGATTATTTTCAAAAATAGAATCACATGACTGGAAGGTTCTTGAGAGGTTCCTCAAACCACCCCGCCTGATTGCAGCCGGGGATCAGGACAAAATGGGCCCTGGAGGATAATGGGCCTGTTCCTTATGTATGCCAGTTTCTTGTGTGGGATCCCTTCAAGGCCGCAAGGATGAGCGGGGCCCACATCCTGCCTCCGATGGACTTGCTTTCCTTTGCTAAGGGTAGGAGCAGAGCCCACAGTGCTGCAGGCGTTGGAACGTGAGGTGTCACTGCCTGGGCTATGCCAGGGGCACCTGGGTGCTTGCCCCTTAGTAGCTGACCTCCCATCAGAACAAGGACCCAAGTGGGAGCCCACTGCAGGGTGACTGCGGCCTCTAGAACAAACCATGTTAGGTGTTGGTGGCATAGTGTGAGCATGGCTGCCCTTGAGAATACGCTATGCCAAGTTCACTGTGTGCCCAATGCCTGGGTAAGAATGGTGTGTGAGCCCTGATGTAGTGTGGGACTCATTATTACTGGAGTCCCATGAATCTATACTCCAGAACAGTCATTTACAGTCAACTGAGGCATGTTAGTGTGTGTGTGTGTGTGTGTGTGTGTGTGTATGTTGGTCCTACCCTGCCACTTTGAGAGAGGGTCTCTCTTGTCTTGTCACTGGGAATGTCCCGCCAGCGTCAGGGTTCTCCAGACTCTGCCTTCCTCTGTCATAGGCAGACTGAGATTACAGACACTGTTGGTGTCAGTGGGTTCTGGGGATCTGAACCCCAGTCAGTCCTCAGGGCTGCACAGTAAGCACTCTAACCACTGGGAAATCTCCCCGGCGCCCCAGACAGTTATAAAGGAAGTGAGTACAGGAAGCTGTCTTGGGTTAGCTAACTTGTTTCCACTCCTGAAACCATAGTAGTCAATTACTAGGTCCTTAAGAATTGATTTTTCTTCAGTGTTCATTTGGTCCACATCTTTATTTTTCTGTGGTTTTGATATATTGAAGCATTTTTTTTTTTCTCCCCTAGGGCTTGTTTAACACCATAAACCCCAATTGTGGTTTTCCATTCCTCACTGAGGCTGAGGAGGTACAACTCTATGAAGGCCACAGGGAAAAGGATCAAGACATGTCTGGCTTTCAGGCACCTCTAGAATTTTCTACAACATTATTCCTATACTCTCCAGAAAACAATATCTTTTTTTCTTTTTTTAAGAAAATCAATAGTGGTTGCTTTTTCTAAGGAACACAGGAGTTTCATTATTTGTTGGCAACTTCCCAGGTGTGGCTAAAAAGTCCTGGAAAGGCAGTCCCAAGTTCCAAGGCAGGTATAGCAGTAAATTACCCTGAAAAAGAGGCCATCCCCTCTGGAAAAATCTCTATAAACGGTCACCAGAAAGACAGGGTCTGTCCCAGGGAGAATGACAGTTTGAGGACAGGGCAAAGGTCATTTGCTTACTCAGATTCATTCACGTTCAAGGCTGGGATGTGGGTGGAGGTCCTGCCTTAGAAGCTGCTTTAAGTTCCTGAGGCCAGATGGCTTGCGGCCGTGGTCCAGACCCCGTGGCTCTCTCGTAGCCTTGACTCTGAAGTAGGAACTTTGGGCGAACAGGTCAGTAAAGGTTGCAGGAGCCTGTGTCCCCGAGGACTCCACTAGGGGGAGCCCTAGTCCCTGTGCTGACCCTGGAAAGGTGACAGCTCCCTGTCCCAAGTGGCAGGCACCTCCTTCCTCCAGGCCGGCTGCTCATTTCTCACCTACCCTCTGTCTTCTCTGTCTCTTCCTTTCTCTCCCGTCTTCCTTCTCTCCTACCTTTTCTTGCCTACTCTCTGCTCACTCTTGATTTCTTCCTCCCCTTCCTCTTTCTCCCCTTTTCCTTTTCTTCATCCCTTCCTTCCTCTCTTTCCCCTCCTACCTTCCCTTCTCTTCCTCTTCTCCCCTCTTACTTCTCCCCTCCTTCTCCTCTTCCGCACCCTCTTCTTCCTTCTTCTTCACCTAAGGATTCCCTCAGGAGGGCATCCACAAATCAGGCTCAGTATGGAGCCGGTCCTGCTAACGCCTGCAGGACCCATTTAAAGTATTTCACAATAGCTACGGTCCAAACTGTAAGGAAGTCAGTGGAGATGAGGGGCTGGTGAGTCAGAAGTAAGGAGCAGCCTTTCTTATCAGAGGCAGGCAGGAGCCGTCACCCAGGCTGAGTTCCTCCCTCACGTTGGTACCCCAAGCTCACTGAGCTGTGCCTGGCTCCACAGCAGATGTGAAACAAATTCACAATGGCCCCTCATACCCACAAGAAATGGTTCCAGTACTGCCCCAAAGATGTCTAAACCAGTGTATACGTAAGCCCCTTTTGTAAGGTTAAAAAAAATAACATTTAATAAAAATAAAAGGGACTTATTTGCTTAGCACCTACACACATCCATGCACTGCACTATATATCATTTATAACGCCTAATACCATATTAAATATTATATAAGTAGGTTTTGTATGGTGTCCAAGAAATCATGGTAAAAAAGTGACTTTCCAATACAGATGCCTTAAAAATATTGTGGATCCAAGATTGGCTTAATTTGTGAATGTGGATCCCATAGTGATGGGTTCTGTGCATACAGGGGCCTCATGTATGTTCTAAAAGTTCTTTTCAGATTAGGCCTATGTCCCTTCTGTTTCGTGGGAAGGGAAGCACTAATATCACCGAGAGGCACGCGAAACCCTTGACTCACATGTTCAGTGGTGGTCGCATTAAGAAAATCTGATTGCAAAAGTTATCCTGCCATAAGCAATATTTGGTAGAGCTTGCAATGTTCTGCCTCCTGTTGGGGCAGGGAGACAGAAACATGACACCCAGGACTTTCCTTTGAAAAGGACATTGGGGATAAATTATGAATTCCAGGTTAACGAGGAATGGGGCCAAACCCAATGAATATGATATTGACTGACCCACAAACATGGAAGGACAGACTAGGTGAAATAGGGCCTCGAATGGACGGCGATGGCTCGGCACTGGGAGGAGTGAGGGAGACTTTTAGTTTCTGCTGTGTTGGGGGAGCCACCGTGTGGAGCTTGGTTCAGGGCTTGGGCTTCTGTTCCGTGGAAAGTTACAGATCAGTGTGGGGAGAACTCGCCTCGCTCCCGAAGGCAGAGCGTGTGGAAGGTTCAGATGCGAGTGAAGATTTCAATCCGGAGAACAGCCTTCTTATTTACTTTTTATTTATTTATTTATTTTTGCATCTGTGGCTGTTGTGTTTGTCTCCGTGTGTGCCTTGCTGCGTGCATGTGTGCACATCCATGTGCATGTGGAGGTCATAGGTTTAGATCCAGTGTCTTTCTCAATTATTCTCTACAGTATTTTTTTTTTAAATTATTTATTTATTTATTTGAGAGCGACAGACACAGAGAGAAAGACAGGTAGAGGGAGAGAGAGAGAATGGGCGCGCCAGGGCTTCCAGCCACTGCAAATGAACTCCAGACGCGTGCGCCCCCTTGTGCATCTGGCTAACGTGGGACCTGGGGAACCGAGCCTCAAACCGGGGTCCTTAGGCTTCACAGGCAAGCACTTAACCACTAAACCATCTCTCCAGCCCCTACAGTATTTTTTTTGAGACAGGGTTTCACAATGAAACCCTGGACAGACTAGCTAGCCAGCAAGTCCCAGGAATTCCACGTGCCCGTGCCTTCCCAGTGCTGGGATTACAGGCATGAGCTGCCACATTCAGCTTTTATGTGGGTACACTCAGGTCCTCTTGTTTGCACAGCTAATACTTTATTGTGAGAACACATCACCTTGTTTCTAGCACACCCATGATGACTGCTAACAGTGGAGGGGGCTCAGTAAAATTCTGGTCAGTGGGTCCTAGCCCTTTCCCTTTTGTGTTGGAGTTTGCTCTTGGCTCTGTAGTTCAACGTTGGCTGAGGACTCAGCAGGTGGAATGTACAGGAGACATGCATGGTACAAAAGAAAAAAATGAAACAACGCTATGGTCTTATAAATGGCTCCCAAAGAAGGCGTGAAATTGTATTTTTATTGAAGCAGTTTTTCAGGTTTTTTTTTTTAAATAAAAGGCTTAACTCATTACCCTTGGCTAGCTAATAAATAACAGCAATTATTTAACTTAGTAATGTTTAAAAAATCATTTAAAATGCACTTTAGAGACAGATCAAAATTTAATTTCATAAATACTTGGAAATATAAGATACATCAGATGGAATTTTTTATTGTTCATTGATTTACCTTCTAAAGGGCTTTAAAAAAACTAAAAGTCTATGGGCTTCTTGGGGAATATACTTAAGGCTGTAAGACATAGCACTTCTCTCTCTCTTTTTAAGTGTGTGTGTGTGTGTGTGTGTGTGTGTGTGTGTGTGTGTGTGTGTAGGCCAGAGAGTGATGTTGGATGTCTTCCTCAGTAGCTCTCCACACTATTATTTTTTGCTGTGTGTGGGAGGGGTGTGTGGTGGTGGTGTGTGGGGGTGTGTGTGTGTGTGCCATGAGTGTATGTGGAGAGCAGAGGATAACTTTCTGATGTCAGTTCTTGCATTCCACCTTAGTTTTGAAGACAGTCTCTCACTGAACCTAGAGTCCACTGATTACACTAGACTGGCTAGCTGGCAAGTCTCAGGGACCCTCCTATCTCAGCTCCTCTAGTACCTGGATTGCAGGCACATGCTGTCACACCTGGATTTCTGGGGAATCCAAACACAGGTTCTCATGCTTGGGCAGCAAGCTAAACTGCTTGGGCCATATCTTTAGCATTCTATAGGGCTTTAAAAAGGATGTGGAAGGCTAGAGAGGTGGCTTAGCTGTTAAGGTGGCTTGCCTGTGAAGCCTAAGGACCCATGTTCACTTTCCAGATCCCATGTTAGCCAGATGCACAAAGGTGAGGCAAGTGCAAGGTCGCACATGCCCATTAGGAGGTGCAAGTGTCTGGAGTTTGATTAAAGTGGTTGAGTCCCTGGAGCACCAATTCTCTCTCTAAACTACTAAAAAATATGATATGGCTGGATTTAAGGAATATATTTAATGTTGTAAGACACATAGAAATGGTATCTCATGTTGCATCGCTGAAGAGTAATGTTTAGAATTTCATGTCTTGTAGCACATGATAAATCTAGGCAGTTTCAATCAGACTTATTTCCCATAGGTAACCCAGGGCAGAGCCCATCCTACCTGTGGCTTCTACCATTCCTTCAAGGATGACCACAATTTCCAGTTCCTCCTTGGGCAGCTGGGCTTTAGAGATCTCCCAGAAAGGACTTTGCTGGTTGATTTCATGGCTAATGATCAGTGGTGACACCAGAAACAGACGGTCATCCCCTGTGTAATATCCTACATTGATATCTGTCTGGTTCAGGGGGATGAACTCCCCCTCTGAAGTCTGTTTGGACTTGATCAACTTGGCTCGGATGGAGGCCTCCACGATGTGGGAATTCCTCAGGTCCCCTACTCGGAACATGAGGCACAGCTTTCCATCCCGCATGGAGATCACTGCGTGGGTGGAGAAGACCAGGGTCTCTGCCCTCTTCTTGGGTTGAGATATCTTCACAAACATGCATCCCACCATGAATGCATTGACAATGGACCCCAACACAGACTGTATTAAGAGGAGGATAATTCCCTCTGGGCACTTATCTGTGATGACCCGGTAGCCGTAACCGATGGTGGTTTCTGTCTCTATGGAGAATAAAAAAGCAGAGACAAACCCGTTTAGGTTGGTGACACAGGGAGTCCATGAGGGGTCTTCTATGTGGTCCATATCTCCCCGGATGTATGCGATGAGCCACCAGATCATCCCAAAAAAGAGCCATGTCACTGTGTAGACCATGACGAAAATCAACAGGTTGAATCTCCACTTCAGGTCCACCAGGGTGGTGAAGATGTCAGTCAGGTAGCGGTAGGTCTCCCGCACGTTGCCATGGTGGACGTTGCACTTCCCGTCCTTCCTCACGTACCTCTGGATTTTCCTTTTGGTCCGGTCCCGGCTGATGTGTCTTGGCAGGTCATCCCTGGCCTGCTTAGGCAACTTTGGTTGATGAATGGCCACGGGGCTTTCCACATCCTGGTCCATGGAGTCACCCTCCAGGACGTTAGCTGGTGGTTTGGAGAAAGGAAAAGAGAAATCAAATGGAATGCTGGATGTTTTAAGGTGACAGAACCACACACCTCGTTCCATGGCAGTGAACCCAAATACCATTTATATAGCTATGAAGTCGATTAACGAAACCACTTTTTCAGGGGCTGGAGAGCTTGCTCAGTGGCTAAAGGCCCTTGCTTGAAAAGCCTGATGGCCTGGGTTCGATTCCTCAGTAGCAACATAAAGCAAGATGCACAAAGTGGCCCATGTGTCTGGAGTTTGTTTGCATTCCTTCTCTCTGCTCTTGCAAACCAATAAATAAAAATGTTAAAAAAATCATTTCATCTGGTACCATTTCTACAGGCTCCTGATTTGTGCTTTGGCGTGCTGTGATCTAGCTTGCATAGTCCTTCACCACTGTACCTGCCTGGATGGAGCTAGCTGCTGGGACATTGTCTCCTTCCTAGAAGCTTCCACTGTGTCTGCTCTCACTGTAGGCTGTCTCCCCACTCAGTTACTGCAGCGCTGGAGAGGCAGCCAGTTTTGTAAGGAAAGCACCTTGGGGTTCACACAGTCTTGGCTTGATCACTTATCAAGGGTAGGTTCCCACCTACTGATAGGAACCGAACTCTGCTCTCTCCACACCCAGCAGTTGGAGCCCCAAATGACCATCTGTGGGGATGGGGGTCAAGTCTAACAGGACTGTGTCCTTACAAGAGGAGGAAGAGAGAGCAGACTAGGGAGGACAAGAGGAAAGCTCTGTGACAAGATGCCATCTCTAAGACAAAGAGACTGTCCCGGAAAGCAACTCTGCTGATGCCCGAATCTTGGCTTCCAGATTCCAGAAGGAACAGTGAGACAATGAACATCCATTGTTTCAGCTCCTCCGTGTGTGGATGTCTCATAAAGCAGCCTGAACTGGCCGATGCAGTACCCATAGTCACTGCGCCCCCATCTCCCCATTTACAGAATGATCACTGCATGCAGCTCACAGAATTGTCATAAAGTGTGATGAAACCTCATGTGTGACAGGAGCCTGCCTGTGGCCCGACAAACATCCTTTGGTCATAAATTACTCCCTTGTGACTCTTTATATTTAGGGCAAGATGTATTTGAGCAAGTTTGCTACAGTATTAGTCAACTTTCAGGGCTTAAAAAAATTTTCTAGTTTATGCCAGGTATGGTGGTGCACACCTTTAATCCTAGCACTTGGGAGGCAAGGCAAAGGTAGGGGGATTGGGCTGGAGAGATGGCTTAGCGGTTAAGCGCTTGCCTGTGAAGCCTAAGGACCCCGGTTCGAGGCTCGGTTCCCCAGGTCCCACGTTAGCCAGATGCACAAGGGGGCGCACGCGTCTGGAGTTCGTTTGCAGAGGCTGGAAGCCCTGGCGCGCCCATTCTCTCTCTCTCCCTCTATCTGTCTTTCTCTCTGTGTCTGTCGCTCTCAAATAAATAAATAAAAAAAATTTAATAATAAAAAATAAAAGGTAGGGGGATTGCTGTGAGTTTGAGGCCAGCCCGAGACTACATAGTGAATTTCAGGTCAGCCTGAGCTAGAGTGAAACCCTACCTCAAAAAAAAAGAGTTTTTCTTCTAGTTTGTGTTGGCAAGTATTGTACTTTAATGGTTGACTGAATGCGATGGTTAAAAAGGAAGGGTGGAGAGCTGATGGCTCAGAGGTTAAAGGCACACACTTGCTTGCAAAGCCTGTGGGCCATAATTTGCTTCCCTAGAACACACATAGAAAGACAGCTGCAAAAAGTGGTGCAAGCATCTGGAATTTGTCTGTGTAGGCAAGAGGCTCTGATGTGTCCAGATTCATCCTCTACTTGTCTCTCTCTTGCAAATAAATAAACAAAACCATTTCTTAAAAAAGAAGGGTGAATAAATCTTCTCTGTGCATTTACATATTTGGTTTGGTTTCTGCCTCAACATGTAGCATCTGTAGAATGATAAAGATACTTATTTCTTTTATTTTTACCTTTTATTTATTTATTTACTTGAGAGAGAGAGGCAGGTAAAGAGAGAGAGAGAGAGAGAGAGAGAGAGAGAGAGAGAGAGAGAGAGAAAGAGAGAGAGAATAGGCATACCAGGGCCTCCATCCATTGCAAATGAACTCCAGATGATGTGCCACCCTGTGCATCTGGCTTCTATGGGTCCTGGGCAATCGAACCTGGGTCCTCAGGCTTCGTAGGCAAACACCTTAACTGCTAAGCTATCTCTCCAGCCCCAAGATACTTCTTTATGAGGGCCTTCATAAAGAATGCATTAGCTAATCATGCATTAGGAAGGTTCTCTTAGAATTTCAGAGCAAAGGGAATGCTGGAACAAATTCTGCTATTAAGTGTGTAGAAACTACTATATGAAATCCAATGATTTTAGAAATACTAAAAGTTTTATAAGCAGTTTCTTCCCCCAGGGTTTCCCTCTAGACCTGTTGGCTGCACCATGCATTTTCTCTGTGGCAACTATGTTTTCCTCTTGGTTATGGCAGAAATGAGGTTTGGTGAGAAACCATCATTTATCTGAATAAGAAAATGGTTAGGGGTGGGACTTCAGTGGTACCCACATAACTAATGGACCAACCTTGCTTTAGGCTGGTTAGTCGGCCTGAAAATCAATTGCATAGATCTGTTGTTTTTTGTGTTTGTTTGTTTTAGCCAAAGGAAGACAGGCCATCAGATCTGTGGAGCTGGCTGAGTGGAAAGATAGCTCTGGCTTTTAGGTGATTGCTTTCAATAGCCCTTCATCTGTAAATGAGAAAATTGGCTTTTTAAAAATCCTTCTTAGAACAGAAGCATGTGCTGGAGTGGCAACGAGTCAGGGAAGGGCCAGAGGTGGATGGGGTATGTGAACAGAGGGTCCCATCCCTGCCTCTGGTCAGTGCCCCTGTGTAGAAATGATACTTTTGGCTCTGAATGATCGTCTGAGCGGTCACTGCTAATTCTGCCCTGAAGCGTCTCTACAAAGGACTCCACTTGGACTGACCACTGAGTGTGGCGGGCTTTGTGGCTGGGAAGGCTTTGTCAGCAAGCTCTCTCCCCATTCCCTCCCCCTGACTACCGTGTGTATCCTGGCCTTGCCTGGTGCTCTGTGACTAAAGCAGGCCACGCTGAACCCTTGTCTCTCTCTGAGTCCTGAGGTAGCAGAGGGCTTATTGATCAGTGATATCTCAACAGTCTGTGGATATTTCATACCAAGAAATGTCCCAGTCTCCCTTTACTACCCCGATCTGAAACTGCTTCCCCCTGCTTCTGGCTTAGTGGCTTTCTTCCCACGCCAGACATTCATCTGGGATCTCAGGAGGCGCCTGTTGGAAAGGGTGAAGAATGAATAGTGGAGCACTGGCAAGCCTGGGGAGACTGTCTGCTGACCCCCAAGTCCTGGTCCTCCTGTCCCAGGGGGACCACATCCCGTCTTCTTTGCATTCAGGGTTCAGGCAGGAAGGGGACGCCACAAGGTCACCAACAGGCAAACAAACACTTGGCCCTTAGCCCCCAGTGTGTTAAAGCACATGTGTGCTTTCTCTGGCCTCCGTCCCTTCACTTCTCAAGAGCCTGGTCATAAACACCAGAGCCAGACACAAGGCCAGAATGGTCACAGACCCCTAATGAAGAGACAAGAGGAAAGCTAGTGGGATTTGAGATGGCTTCACGATGGGTGACTTGTTACTCAGATGGCTCCACTGTTCTTAGTCAACCTAAAAAGTGACTAACTTTGGTGGAGGTCACACAGTTGAGTTGTGATCATGCCCCAGCATAGGAGTGACCAGAACTGCTGCCTCAGCAATGTCTTAGGCACTTCTCAAAGCACGGGCTCTACCAGGTGCTGCAGATAGCTGAAGGCTCACCGTGGAGAGTTAGAAGGCTTGATCTCTGCCTTCTTTTCTGTCTCTACCTTTTTAAAAAAATATATATATTTTAGGGCTGGAGGATGGCTTAGCAGTTAAGGAATTTGCCTGCAAAGCCAAAGGACCCAGGTTCCATTCCCCAGGACCCACGCTAGCCAGCTGCACAAGGGGGCACACGCGTCTGGAGTTTGCAGTGGCTGGAGGCCTTGGTGTACCCATTCATTCTTTCCCTCTTTCTCCCTCTTTCTCTGTCAAATAAGTAAATAAAAATAAAAATATAAAAATATTTATTTATTTAAGAGAAATAAAGAGGCAGATAGAGAGGATTGGCACACCAGGGCCTCTAGCCACTGCAAACAAACTCCAAATGCATAGTGCCACCATGTGCATCTGGCTTACATGGGTATTGGGGGAATTGAACCTAGGTCCTTAGGCTTAGCAGGCAAACACCTTAACCACTAAGCTATATCTCCAGCCCCTGTCTCTACCTTTGATTCACTCTACTGAGTTCTACGCATGGCCATGGTATCATTTGAGAAATGTTGTGTCCAAGGTTATAATGCAGGGTCAACTTGGCCTATTGCCTGTTGGAATGGATTTGTGTTCCTTTTTTTTTTTTTTCAGGGTAGGGTCTCACTTCTGGCTCAGGCTGACCTAGAAATCACATGAGTCTCAGGGTGGCCTTGAACTCTCAGTGGTCCTCCTACCTCTGCCTCCCGAGTGCTGGGATTAAAGGCGAGTACCACCACGCCAGGCTGGATTTGTGTTTCTTCTACCCCACCCTTGTGCACTTTATCCTCACCAGAAAGCCAAGACCACACCATGAGACCAAAGTAGTCACACAAGATGATGAGCCGAGCAGCAGAAAGAACTCTGTAGTTCCTGGGTTAGGTCACTGTCCATCAGCCCACCAAGTTCAAGGCCAAGGTGTTTGTGCATAACAGAAGGAACTTTGAAATGATGCCCATAATTAATGGCCAGTTATCAGCAGTAACCATCCTGACAGGCATGCAGATATTCTAAAGGGATGTTTGTATCAGAATATAGAAACAAGGCACCCCAAGGAAATTGGAATTTCCCCAGGAATCTCATGCTGTGAGAAGGAAAAGGCTGAAGTCTGGTGCCAGCTAGAGAGGGACCTTGTTTCCTGCAATGAGAGCTCACACAGTCCTGATAACATGTCAGAGCACCTTGCAAGAGATACTGGAGTCCAGTGACAGTGGGTGGGAGGATGCCATGGCCAGGGTTGCTTAGGTATGCAAACCTCTGGTCCTCTACTTAAAAACTCAATTTCATGTCAGAACCCCCAATGGTGGACTTGGGGGCTTTGCTGGATCTCTTGGCTCCTCTTCCCAATACAACCACGTTAAATAAATCTCTCTCTCTCCCTCTCTCTTTCTGCTTCTCACTATTACTCGTTTGTCTACATGGTCTTTTGAGGACAGGTGCCTAAGCCTGGCTCATTAGGGCTGTCAGGGCCCCGGCTCTGACCTTCACAACTCTGGTAATAACCCCAAGTGAACAAGAGTCTGCTGCACCTTTTGCTACATGAACAGCCTGGTCACCACTGGCCTTGAGTCAGTCAGCTGGATTCGAGGTTCCAATAAAGGAGCTTTGGCTGTCTTGTTGGTAATATGTAGCTCTGTCTCATTTCTACTGACCACATGCCACAATATCCCACAACCTGGTCTTAGGGTGGCCTCAGTGCCTGAGTCCTAGCCCATCTGGAGTGGGATGTGTCTTTCTGGACTGAGGTCTTAAACAGTAGATATATCCCCTCTTCTGTCTCTGTCCCCTCCGTGGTGGGAGGGTTACAGGAGGTAAAAGGCGAAGGAACCTGGATCTTGCACAGTGCAGTGTCTTCCATGTGTCTAGAAGCAAGGAAAACCATAACTCTTTTGGAACATGACAAATTTTTTCTCTTACCAAATGAAATCTTATCTCAAATATCATGTGTAGGAATACCTGACACCTCTAAGAGGACAAGAGCTACAGTCATGGGCTGGACAGATGGCTCAGTGGTTAAGGAGCTTGTTTGTGAAGCCCAAGGACCCATGTTTGACTCTCTAGATCCCACGTAAGCCAGACACACAAAGGTGAGGCAAGCATAAGATCACAATGCCCACCAGGTGGCGCAAGCATCTGAAGTTCAATTTAAGTGGCCGAGGCCCTGGCATGACATTTTTTTTTTCTCTCTCTCTAAAAAAGAGTTATAGTCAGGAGGATTGGTTAAGAGCAAGAGCAAGGGGAGACAAAAGAAAGATGAAGATGGAATTTGTGCTTATAAAAAAAATTAGCAAGTACTTAATTGAATTCTGTGTTTAGTGACGGGGAAAAAACTAGATGCATGCAATTACTTATGTGCCTTTAAAAATATGCAAAAGAAACAGACCTCTCTGGGAGTATGGAGGGAAGGTAATTTTGGCAGGTCCTTTGCATTTGAGGCAATGGGAATAGGCCAAATGCATCATGGGCCTTTAACTCGTACCTCTGTCTCCAAGAGCTGGGATTAAAGGTGTGCACTCCCAATTTGGCATCGTCTTAGTTTTATTTTTTTATAGAGAGTTTTATCTTTTAAATAACTTATTTGACTTACTATTTATGAGAGAGAGAGAGAGAGGGAGGGAGAGAGAAAGAGGCAGAGAGACAGAGAGAATGGGCATGCCAGGGCCTCTAACTGCTGTTAACAAACCCCAGATACATGTACCACCTTGTGCATGTGGCTTATGTGGGTTCTGGGGAGTTGAACCTGGGTCCTTAGGGTTTGCAGGCAAGTACTTTGACTGCTAAGCTATCTCTCCAGCCCATTCTTTTTTTTTAAAAAATAGTTTATTTATTTGCAAGAAAAGAGAGAGAGAATAGAATATAGGTGCATCAGGGCCTCTTGCCACTGCAAATAAACTCCAGATGCAGGTGCCATTTTGTGCACTGGCTTTATGTGAGTTTTGGGGAATTAAACCCAGGCAATCAGGACTTTCAAGCAAGTGCCTCTAACTGATGAACCATCCTCCCAACCCTCGAACTGCATTTCTGGAGCATGCTGAGCTGTGCTGTGGTATGAACTTCAGCTGCATTGGAGAAAAATAGATATCTTTCCTACATCCCTAACAAGGTATTACCACTCTTTCCCAGCTAGGAATTTGCCTGTCCCTAGGGCGCTGCCATGTGCCTTGGACACGTGGGCAGAGAGGTGAGGACACCCCTGCTAACTGCGAAGGCACCACAGGAACCGAGGACTTGGGTGAGTGACTCGACCTAGGTGTTGCTTTTCTGGCTTTTGGCTCAGTAGGGGCCTGTGCGAAGAAGGCTGGGCTTTGGTTTGCCCTTCTCCTGTTAATTTTTTTTTTTTTTTTGTCCTTTTCCCTGTCTTTTAGAAAACTTATCAATTTACACTTTCACATTTCAGCTGCATGTTCTTATTGTGTGAAGAGTGTCTTGGGGCCCTGGTCTGTGGAAAGTGGTCTTTAAAACAAATTAATTATTAATCATCATCATTATAATTATTCTTGAATTCTTTCTATGATTTGGATCCTAGTTTCAAATATATCTACTTTATTTTTCCTTTAAAAAAATTATCTCATATATACCAGGTTATACTCTTTTATCCCCTCACCTCTGCTCCAGTTACATGGTAGGGGGAGGCTCTCCTCAGTGGGGTGATAGCATTTGCTGTAGGGTCATGAAGGCCTTGGTCAGTCCTTGTGGGGTAGTGGGGTGTGGATGGTGTCTCAGGGTCTTCCTACCCACTCTGTGGCTCTTACAATCTTTCTGGCCCCTCTTCCACAATGCCCCCTGAGCCATGGCAGACCTGTTGGCAGTCTGATTTAGTGTGGAGTTCTCTGTAGCCTCTGGATTTCTGCTTTGATGGGTTTTGATTGATCACCATGTCTTTGACTGTCATCCCGGAGCTGGTTGTCAGGCCAGCAGTGAGAGCAGTGCTCATGTCACTTTGTCCTCTGATTTCTCCTGGGTTCTGGCCGTTGTGGTAGAGCTGGCGTGTCTCAAGGTGGGCAGTGAGCCATGTTCTCGTCTTATTGATGGATCTTAGTTCTCCTCTGTGTTCTCTGCCATCTTTCACTGATTTGCTCCCTACCAGGCAGGCACCCCAGTACCACCCCAGTGCTCAGCACCCACCTCACGACGGCTCACAGCTCTGCTCATGCTTGGAATTTATTTATTTTTAAATATTTTACCTTTATTTATTTATTTATTTATTTGAGAGCAGGAAAGAGGGAGGGAGGGAGGGAGGGAAAATGGGCACGCCAGGGCCTCCAGCCACTGCAAACGAACTCCAGATGCGTGCACCACCTGTGCATCTGGCTTGTGTGGGTCCTGGGGAATCGAACCACACTCCTTTGGCTTCACAGGCAAGTGCCTTAACCGCTAAGCCATCTCTCCAGCCCTTGAAATTTATTTTTGCCTGTGTATGTGTATGCTATACATGCATGTGTACATGTGTTTGTGTGTCTGTGGGCATATGTGTGTGTTGTGGGTTTGTGTGCATGTGCATGTGGGTCCAGAGGGTGAAATTAGGTGTCTTCCTCAGTTGCTCTCCACTTTATTTTTTAAAATGTATTTATTTGAGAGAGAGAAAGAGGGAGAAAGGAAGGGAGGGAGGGAGGGAGAGAGAGAGAGAGAGAGAGAGAGAGAGAGAGAGAGAGAGAGAGCATGCCAGGGGCTCCAGCCACTGCAAATGAACTCCAGACACATGCACTACTTAGTGCACCTGGTTTATGTCCTGGGGAATAGAACCTGGGTCCTTAGGGTTTGTAGGCAAGCGCCTTAACTACTAAACCATCTCTCCAGCCCCCACCTAATTTTTTGCATCAGGGTCTCACATTGAGCCTAGAGCTCACTGATTCATAGATTCACTTAGTCTAGCTAGCCTGCAGCTCCCAGAGATCCTTCTATCTCCACCTCCCCAGTGCTGGGATTACAGGCATTTGACGTGGGTGCTGGGGATCTGAACCAGCTCCCCATGTTTGCACAGCCAGCGCTTCCTCCACTGGGCCATCTCCCCAGCCTTGGAAGATGTTCTAGGTTTTCCACGCATGCGTGAATTTGACAGGTGAACCGTCGAGCACCTGGGAGGAGGTTCAGGAGTACACTTTCATCCTCTTTGGTGCTGTGGGAAGACCTAGTTTAAGACAGCTATATAGATCTCACATGCCCATGCAAAGAAATGTGTTGACAGAAAAATAAAAAATCCCAGATGTTATAGGGCAATTTTGGGGGTGGAGGTTTATGAGGATTTTTAACTTTCCTGTTAAACTTCCTTGCTTTTGAAAATTTTCTAGAAATAAGCTCATATTACTTTCATAATCAGAAAAAATACACCCAAATTTTCAAGTAACCTAAGGAAATATTCCTGACATTCGATTTAAGACATCTACCACACACCGAGCTAAATAATTGATAAAGCACTTGATCCAGAGACGTTTCTTCCCAGGCAGCTAGTGATTTAGAAACCGAGACATTCACTTGACATTAATCTAGGAAAATCAAACACAGGCCCTGCAAGGCCCTCCAGTCACTGGGAAGGTGGGATGCAAATAGAATGTGTACGTGTGAGACCCCTAAGGGGTGAGCTCCTTAGGAAACAATGAACTTACTTTGACTGTGAAATTCAAACCTGCTGGGCATGGTGGTGCATACCTTTAATCCTAGCACTTGGGAGGCAGTGGTAGGGAGGATTGCTGAGGCCACCCTGAGACTACATAGTGAATTCTAGGACAGCCTGGGTTAGAACAAGACCCTACCTTGAAAAAACCAAAACAATAAATAAATAATAATTTAAATGCCAGCAAAGATGTAAGACAAACCAGGAAAGCATTTGCAACACAGAGCATATATACTCTCCACTTCTAAAGAAATAGATAGGCAAATAAGCCTGGCGTGGTGGTGCACACGTTTAATCCCAGCATGTGGGAGGCAGAGGTCAGAGGATTGCTGTGAGTTCGAGGCCACCCAGAGACTACATAGTGAATTCCAGGTCAGCCTGAGCTAGAGTGAGACCCTACCTTGGAATGAAGAAAAATAGTCAAAGAAAAAGAATAAGGAGTTTCTGAGGGAATAAATGTACATGGCTAGAATGTAGATGAAAGAATGGCATGGTACGGTAAAAGTAACACAATAAAATAATATTTTTTAACCCCAAGATTAGCAATAAATTTAGCATGTGGATAACTCTATTAGTTACTTTCTTGTTTTTGTGATAAAATATGGTATAAGTAGCAGCTTAAGGAAGGAAAGGGTTTATTTTGTCTCACAGTTCCAAGGATGTTACATCCTGGTGGGGAAGGGCATGGTGCCAGGAGTGGGAAGCTGGCTGGTCACATCGAAGCCCCACTTAGGTATCAGAGGATAAACAGGAAGTAGAACTGGGCTATGAAACCTCAAGGCCCACTCCCAGTGACCCAATTTCTCTAGTAAGTATCTACCTCCTAAAGGTTCCACTGCTTCCCAAACAGTACCACCATCTAGGGACCAAGTGTTCAAGCACATGAGCCTATGGGGGATTCTGACCATGATACTGGAGATTGTCTTAACCTAAATCTACAACAGAGCTCCAATTAAACAGGCTGTTACAGATTTAATGAACAGAGTAGCATATGGTCATTAGAAATGATTTCTGTATATTGGGAGCTGTCCCACTCACCACAATGATCATCTTCCCATAGACTGATATTTAAGATCACACCCCCATCCCCACCCAGCGATTCAGTCAGCTTTCCTAAGAATTATATCCCTACACCAACGGAGCCACGATTCAGTCAACTTTCCTTGACCCACTGTTTGCTTTTTCCATGGGTTGTTTTTCTACCTCCAACATGGGAGGCCTCACTTGTGTTCTTTTTCTCCTGCTGTCTCTCTTCCCTTCTGAGAAGGTGAGAGCCCCAAGGACAGTGATCTGTCTCATTCAGGGACGGAGCTCAGGCCATGGCAAAAGTACTTAGCAGGACTCCAGCAGCACAAGTGGATGAGCAGGAATATGTGTTCACTGACCTGGCAGACGGTCCATCCCAGGTGTTCAGGGGAAGAACAGAATCAGAAACAGATGGTCTACATTGCAAACATGGCCTTTTTACAACCGTGTGTGCGTGTCTGTGAATATGTGCATTGTGTGCGTAGAAGAATGTCCTCCAAAATCTGAATTTTGATCCATCTCTGAGTTTATAAGTTTGTGTGGGTGTCTTTGCTTTCTCTTTTGATTTTCCTATATTTAAATGGTCCCTTAATAGACTTCTATCACTAAAAAGAAATCAGTGGGAAACAATGCTATTTCTGATTAGAATAACCAAACATGTGTTGAGTAGAGTTACCTAAACAGCCCATGGGGGTTGGTGATTGGGATTCACCAGAGTGGTGGGTTGAAGAGTGTCCTCCCCAAACTTATGTCCACCTCCAACCTAAGATCATGAACTTGCTCAGGAACAACAGGCTCTTCGTAGAATTAATGGCAGTAAGGGTAAAGATGAGGTCATACTGTTAGGCTGGGCCCTTGCACCTGATTGGACATTTGTAAGGGACAGAGGCTGGGTCCTTGCACCCGACTGGACATTTGTAAGGGACAGAGACAGAGAGGGCCACGTGATGATGTAGGCAGAAATGGATCTGATTGGTGTGGTCATAATCCAGGAATACTGGGGGCCTCCAGATGCTGGGAGGGGGTGATGGAGGGTCTTCCTTTCTGTTTTCATAGGGAGAGGGACCCTGCTCACACCTAACTTTTGGCTTCTGATCTGCGAGAGAGGGGGATTCTGAAGCTTCTGATGCTCAGCTTGTGGCACTCACTTGTGCCCCCCCTGGAAAACAAGATAAAGGTGACTTTGGTGAGGGTCGTGTCAGTTGAGTGACGTGCCCAAGGCCAGCTTGTAGTGGGTGATGGGGAGACTAATCTGTGAGGCAGAGAGAGCCTGGTAGGGGTCGGGGGGGGGGTAGCTAGACCAGGGACCAGTGCATGTGCCTGTAAACCTGTTCTGTGAGCGCATCTGTGAGCTGGGGGAGACCAGAGAGCATTTACATGCTGACAGGAGCAAAAGGAACAGCTGGTGTTAGGGGGGAATGGGGTCTGTTGGTGGAGCTGTGTGATGGACTAGATGCCCAAATGAGATGTTGCCGTAACAGGGAGGGAAGATGGCTGACTTGCAGCATATATCCTGGTGTGCTTCCCCCTGGAGAGGCAGGGATGACATGGGACCAAGAGGAAGATGGTGTGCAGGGGACATTTCCTTCAGACTTTTTGTCACGAAGGAGCCTCACATGGGTGAGGTTTGAGAGTAAATTGCAGGAGTCCCTGATTTCAGCAGGTTCATTGGAATGGATATGCACACAGCCATGCAAGTGACTATATGTATATGGTGAGTGCCTAGACCATGTGCAAATCTGTCTATCCTCACTGGTCAAGGGGAACCAAGGGGCGTGGCTAGTTGCAGCCCTGTGGTCATAGCAACCCAGCACTATTCACAACAGGTGGAAGCAGCCTGCGTGTTCCCAGACAGGCACAAGGATCAACGGGTGTGGTTCATGCATACAGTGGAGTATCATTCAGTCTTACAGTGGAAGGAAGTTCAGACACGTGCTGCAACGTGGACGAACCTTCAAGACATGGTGCCGAGTGAAATTAATCAGCCAGAAAGGAACAAACACTTCATGACTCTGCTTAACGTGCAATCCTGGACTTGTCCAATGCACAGAAACAGAGAGGAGCCTGGTGGGTGCCAGGGACTAGGTGGCGGTGGGGTGAACGGGGAACTGCTGTTTAACAGGTGTGGAGCTTCTGTACTGGAGCTGGACGAGGTGCAAAGTGAGAGTGTGTTTAATGGCACCGGGTCTGGGGAGAGTGCTTGCTGCAGAAGCATGAGGGCCCGGGATGGCCTGGGACTGTCTGAGTTAGGTTTCCCAGCATTCACGCACACAGCTGGCTGTGTGTGGCCACTTGCACCTATAGTTCCAGTCCTGTGGGGAGCAGGGGCTGGAGAATTGCTGGGGCTTGCTGATGGGAAAGACCGTGGAAAAATGGCAGCTCTGGCTAGCATGTGAGACTCCATCTCAAGGAAGCGAGCGGATGAGTGTGAAGAGTGGGCCACTTGCCATTCTCCTCCGGCCTCTGTGCTCTGTGCGAGGGCACACCGCGCATGGCCACCTGTCCACACGTGAGCACGCGCTACGTCCTACTGGACACACACCCATCGCAAAACGGTTAAATGGGATATTCCGTGTTATAAAAGACACATTGTATTGAAAAGAAACTACGTGCTTAACCGAGAGCCCCACTTGGGAAATGGGCTCCTGTCTCGCTTCAGGGAAGGTTTGCAAAGAGCGGAGGGGTTGGCCACCCCCTTTATACTCATCTCTGCCCTTTCCCTTGGTCACCGGGTGCCAGTTCCTGCTGCCTCTGGGCACGCTCACGACTGTGAAGGCAATGGGGAGAGAAGTAAGTAGAGAGAGGCGCTCCCAGCTCCCCAGCCTAGACACTCATGAACGGGAGTCACAGCGACAAACACTGCAGCTCCCGTCAGCCCCGTTCCCCGATGTTAGTCTCTGACAGGAGTCCTTAGCTGGAGCCCCCCTCACCCACAGGGTGTGGTGATAACACTTGTCATCTGTCTGATGTGTCAAGTGGAGGTGAACCAATTTCCACTTGTTCTAAAACCTCCAGCATTGTGACCTCGGGAGGCGATTATAATCAGAAGTCTAGACAAACACTGAAGTTGAAGGTCACAGGTGTATGTGTACACTTGCTCCTTCCTTCCACTGGGAATGTGTTAGAGCAACGGAAGGGCAGAGGGGCCTGTTCAAAATTTAGCCTGGGGGGGGGGTGGTCCATGATGTGAATCTAAATTTAGGATGTCTGATACCCGCTGCAAGGTCAGAACACCGACTTTGGCTGCTCCTGAGATAGGACTTTGTAAAATGTGCAATTCCATTCCTTAAAGGAGATAAATGTCAGGTCGCTTTCAGTTGGGTAAAGGAGACAGACATTGAACACACATTTTTTTTTCTATTTGAAAGGCATTACTACAAGAACCAACTGTAGACAGAACCACGGAGAGAGACAACTTGCAGAGGCCACCGTGTTCAGAACGGGAGTATCTTAGAATCGTTGCTCTTCTTAGTCCAGTGTGGGCTTGGAGCTCCCCAAACCTGAGCTCATCTCAGCAATGGGGACTCTGAGTTCAAAAGCCTTCCATTTCCTGTCTGCAAGTGCCCCCCTGCTGGGCTCCTGGAACAACGAGGAAGCTGGCGACAGGTCTGCAGTGCCAGGCTGGCCTGGATTCGAATCCTGCTTTTCCATCTCCAACCTGTGTACCTTTGTTCAGCCACTTCTACCTCTGAGTCTCTGTGTATTCAATTGTGAAATGGGCACATTGAGACTGTCCCTGGAGGGGCAAACTAGCACTCGAGAGGCTGAGACAGAAGGAGCACCTTGAGTTTGATGTAGCCAGGGCTACATGGTGAGGGTGAGACCTGTTATCAGCTTTGATAACAGAAGCTGTTTTCCGCAGGAGACCTCGGTTGATGCAGAGACCCATATCTGATCAAAGCGCCAAGAATAAGCAGATGTCATTAGCTCAGCCTAAATAGGACATTCGTATCATCCTCTCCAAGGCTAAGAGGCCATCATGGAAGAAAGAAGGTAAGAGCCAGAGGATGGCAAGGAGTGCTGTGGAATCTTCTGGACGTGATACGGCCATGGCACTCGTGATTCACAGCAACCATGGTTTCCTGAACAAGACTGAGCCCATCATGGAATGGAGAGAAGAGGCGCCCATGAGATCTCACCCCTCCCTGAGGAGTTGTCGGCAGTCAGTGGCTGCCTGGGGAGGAGGAGTTGTATTCTTCAGTGAAGTTACCCAGTGCTCTGGTAAAAGCCATGGCCCTCAACCATGCTCATGCAAGCAGCTCCACTTTAACTTCATGGGTCACAACAAAAGATGTGGAATAGGAAGGGGCTCTCCGGGATGAAGAAGGTATTTAGCAAGGGTGGGGAGGGGGATAAGAGAAGGTAATAAAAGCATGAATGTGAGCAAAATAAGTTATATACCTATATGAAATTGTCAAAAAACATTAAATCTGATGAAACCAAACCAACCAAGCAAAATTAAAAAAAAAAAAAAAAGACCTGTCCCTTGGATTGAATGAGAAGGAAACAAATCTTGTGAATGTGACCTGGTACATGATGTCCTTGAGGACGTGGCAACAGTCACCACAGTGTCTGGTCCTAGGAGGTACGCCATTTGTAAGTATAATAGTCACTATTTTTCTTTCTTTCTTTCTTTGTTTTTAACAAGCTGAGCATTGTCCTGGAAATAGTGTGGAACCCAGAAACAGTCTAAGACACAGATGGAAAGACCCATCTGGAAGCTAAGAGTCAGCTTGGTGACACAGAATTTGTGCAAAGCCCCACACCAGTGTGGAACAGAGCCCACGGATGTTCTAGAACACCAGGGACTGGAGTCGACAGTTATTTGAGCAACCGACACAGGCTGCGCAGAGAGAGTGGAAGAGCTCTGTGGCCTGGAGGTGGGTAAAGAAGAGAGCTAAATAAACCAGTGTCATAAAATCCTGCCCTTTGGTCAGCACCGCACAAGGGATAACCCTGGAGCAGAGGGTGGGGCTGATGGCCTGGACCCAAGAGCCCTGTACAAGGTGCAGAGAGTTTAATTCTAAAACCACGAGCTTTGATTGGCAAATCCCAGGGCCAGAACTGGGTTACCCCCTCACCCCCCCACACTACCCCTAATTCTCCTGCTTTCGCCTCTCAACTGCTGGAATTAACACATTTACCATCACACCTGGTTTATACAGTGTTGGAGACTGAACTCAGGGCTTCGTGCATGCTAAGAAAGCGCTCTACTTAACCGAGCAACACCCCTAGCTCCTGGTGCCCTGCCAAGTTTGAAAGCAAATTGGCTTAGGAGAATCAGAGGGGCCTGTCTGAGGATCCCCCACGCACTGGTGCTCAGCTTGGAAACTATGTGAGCCTTCGGTTTGTTCCTGCCCTTGGCACATCTGTGTGGAGGGCAGTACCACAAGTCTGTAAGGATAATAGTCTTAAATCTTTCCAGGGCTTTATAGCTAGAACCGAGCTTGCTCCAGGCATGTGTCTCCAAGCCCTGGGCACTCTCCATTAACCTACAGTACAAAAACATGAAGCACCCTCTTAGATTTTGATTAACTCCTTCCCAATCCTTCCTCATTCAATCTCTTCCCCTGACCTCATTAGGCCTTTCCACCCCTAGTAATCTGTTCTTTTACTTACATATATACAATGTCATCCTGTTAAGTTCCTCTCTCCTCCCTCCCTTTCTATTCCCTTTTTAGCTTACTGGCCTCTGCTACTGAGTTTTATTCCAATTCACATAGAAGTCCAAACATTCGTAGCTAGGATCCACATGTAAAAGAGAACATGTGACATTTGGATTTCTGGGCCTAGGTTACCTCAATAAGTATAATCCTTTCCAGATCCATCCATTTCCCTGAGTAAGTAATATGTAAACCTACTTTTTTGGATAATGGCATGCATCTAAAAGCCATAGATTGTTACTAGAAAATTTTCAGTGCCAGGGATGGGATGCCTTCCAGTGAGTTGTTGGCCAGGGAGGTCCCTGATACCCCCAAAACATTACAGATCATTGCTGAGGCTCTTGGTTTCCTACCAGGAATAGATGGTAAGACTCTATTGCCAAAGACTCAACATACTTGGGCTGCAAGGTCATTAAGAAATCCTGCTGGAGTGGGGCGGGGTGGCACAGGCCTTTAATCCCAGCCCTCGGGAGGCAGAGGTAGGAGGAGCACCATGAGTTCGAGGCCACCCTGAGACTATATAGTTAATTCCAGGTCAGCCTGGACTAGAGTGAGAACTTGCCTTGAAAAACCAAAAAAAAAAAAAAAAAAAAAAAAAAAAAAGAAAAAAGAAATTCTGCTGGAGCTGAGCTGAAAACCTCCTCCCTGGAGACCAGCTGACAGAAACCTGGAAAAGCAATACTGCATGCAGTTCCATGGGAGAGAGAGAAATCACCAGTGGAGGTACCCAACAATGGACACACTCAACAGTGGACACTGTAAGCCTTAAATTTGGCCAGCCAGGCCAAATGAGCCAACAGGTGCAATAGTGGCATGTCTGCTATGGGGAAACCAACGGCTCTCTAATTGGACTGGAGGCTGGCTCCACAGGAGGGAATACATGCCTGATACTCAAAACCTATGACAGAGGAAGTCATGAGCCCTAGGAGTGTAATGTCTGTTGGTGTCTGGCTAAATGCTCACCAAACTGCCTGGTAAGCACTTCTGTTAATGTTCACACCCATATATTAATGCTACTTTCACTTTTGGCTAGAGAATCTTCTCTTTTTCGATGGCAGTGACCTTGGGATGACTTAGAAGGCACTATGGTGCTGAGAAGAAGTGACAGAGTGCTCAGCACTGAAACATCTCTATCACACCTTCCAAGGCTTAGAGTCCATTGCAGAAGAGGTGGTGGAAAGAATGTAAGAGCCAAAGGAAGGGTAGGACTCTTTACATCGTGCTCCTCCAGACACAAAATGGCCTGGATATCCATGTCCTTATAGTGCCTGACACTACCTACACAAGACCATCATAACAGGAGAAAAAGATGATGACATCAAAATAAAAGACTGATTGAGAGGGGGAGAGGGTGTGATGGAGAGTGGCGTTGCAAAGGGGAGAGTGGTGGTGGAGGGAATTACCATGGTTTATTGTCTGTAATTATGGAAGAATTAAAAATAAAAAAAGAAGCACTCAGGTGTTAAAGGGCGATGCAGATCCAGTGGGGAATGGAGAAAGACAACGGGGACCAGACCAAGCATGTACCTGAGCAAGAATGCGTAGAATGCTCCGGATGTGCAGGGAAGGCAGAGGGAGGAAGAGAGGGAGGAGGGGTGGTCCCAAAGAGGAGGCTCGGCCGACTGCAAGGGTCCAGGAAGAAGACCAGGATGGTACATCCCACAGAGGAGAGACCCTGGAGATTAGCATCCAGGGAGTCATAGGAATGTCAGAATAGAATGGTCAGGTCAAGATGGTGATGCCAGGTTAACCTTCAAGAGACATTTTTTTTTTTCTGTAAGTAAGGGTGTTTGTGTGGCTTCTGGGGACAAAAACCCTGGAACCTGGTTTACCTAATGAGGGAGGAGATTAACAGGGCATTCTGGTTAGGAAGCAATATTCCAGCAACTGGGAAGAAATGGAATGCAGGACAAAGTGGTGCCCTCAGAGAGAAGATTCCCACTTTCCTGTCTGTGGAAGGTACCGCAGACCCTGGATAGGACGGAGACAGCCACTCTGGTCCTTCATCCTGCTGCCAGTGGACAGCCAGAGGTGCAGTAGACATCTACCGAGTTTGCACGTGAAATGGCCTCCCCTGGCTCATGTGGTTTTTAACACTTATTCCCTGGCTGGTGGTGCTGTTTTGGGAGCTGTGGAACCTTTAGGACGTGGAGCCTTGCTGGAGGAAATGGACCCTTTGGGCCCTTCCTTTCTTCAGTTCCCCCTTCTTCCTCCTCTTCCCTCCCCTCCTCCTCTTTGCATATATATGTGTTTGTCAAGTGTGTGTGTGTGTGTGTGTGTGTGTGTGTGTGTGTGTGTGTGCATGCACATGTGTTTGGTGTTGAGTGTCTTCCTCAATCATTCTCCACCTTATATATCTGAAGAAGAGTCTTTCAGTGAACCCAGAGCTCACCAGTTTGGCTAAGCTAGTATTGCAGTCAGGTTCCCATTGCTGGCAGAAAATACCCGACCAAGAGCAGCTTGTGGGAAAAAAAAAAGATTTATTTTGGCTTACAGACTCGAGGGGAAACTCTATGATGGCAGGGAAAAATAATGGCATGAGTAGAGGGTGGACATCACCACCTGGCCATCATCAGATGGACAACAGCAACAGGAGAGTGTGCCAAACATTGGCAAGAGGAAGCTGGCTATAACACCCATAATCCTACACCCAACAATACACTGCCTCCAGGAGGCTTTAATTCCCAAATTGTTGTCAGCTGGTGATCTTGCATTCAGAACACCTAAGTTTATGGGGAACAACTGAATCAAACCACCACCACAAACTAGCCCGCAAGTTCTGGAGATCCTCCTGCCTTCCCCTCCACAGTTCCGGGATTACATGTGCGTATTGCCACTCCTGGCTCTGAGCGGGTGCTGGGGAATCCAAGCTCAGGTCCTCGTGCCTGTATGGCAAGCACTTGACCCACCGAGTCGAGTCATCTCCCCAGACCCCCAGGGTCTCTTCATGTTAGGCACTTCTTCACAGCACTGAGAGAAGTAATGCATACAATAGCCTTGAGGAGTCGTGAATAGAGAGATTTCTTAGTAGAGCTGAGACTCCCCACGTCCTGTGCCAGGTTCTAGAGTTCTGGAAGCTGATTCTTCCAGGGAGGACCTGGAGAGCCCTCTGCAGAGCAAAAGGCAGGAGACTGCAGAACACCTTTTGTCTTCACTATTGGTTGTTAAGGCTAGTTTGGATTTGCTTTGACCCCCACCACATCATGGGTTCTCAAGTCAGAGAAAAGAACACTTTAACTTAAACCCTTGCATTAGCCAGACTTCTAATTTTAGACCCAGGTTCCAGCCCACTTCCCACAGACCCTTGTCTGTTAGGAATTCTGGCAAGTGGAAAATTGAATTTCATTTCCTTTGCTGTTCCCTTCCTGGGGGAACGACAAGAATTGGATTTCTGAGAAGAAAGAAAGGGTCCCAGGGTAGCCACTCAGAGCAGTGGCCATGTAATTGAGGGGTCTGGGCAAACTGTCTCCACAACTGAGCACCCATGGGTGGCTTCACCTGGTGCCGGTGTGAAAAATAGGGGAAGAATAGGGGCCTGGCGCACAGACACTCGGGCCTGTTTTCTCTGTTCTAACAAGATGTGTTTAATTTTACAAGGAAACCATTATGCCCCAGCATCAATTTCGCTATTGCCTTCACCTTTAATGCAGTCTCCAGGTGTCCTGTTGTTTAACTTGCAATTTAAGGGTCCGCATTTTGAATAGATTAATGCTGACTTCTGCCTCTGTGCAGAAGGCCTTGTCCCCTGCATGTATTTCAGCGACTACACTAATTCCTACATCAATAAAACAGAATTACTTTTACTCACATGTGGTTTACATTCCTGGAGATAGTTGCTTGGAATGCAAAAAGCTTACATTTTGCACTTCATTAAATCCCAATTGTTCTGGAGGGTTCTACAGCGGGTGTTCCAGGGTGTCTGGAAGAGAAGGCTGCTCATAGCAGTCCCTGGAGCATTTGTTTTTAACTCTCAGGAATTGGTCTATCCTCAGTCTGGGGGAGGGGGTGTATGGGGTATACGCAGACTGGATTTATTTGGAGGATGGAAGACTCCACTTGTAAGAGGGTCACGTGGTACCTGGGCTTGGGCCACTGGTCGAATCTGCATTTCAGGGTCCTAAGGGCAGCTTGTGACAGCGCATCCTACCAGCTTCTCCTGTGAAGAACGTTTGCTATAGTTTATGCAATTTATTTTTATTTATTTATTTATTTAAAAATTTAAATTTTTTTATTTATTAGACACACACACACACACAAAGAGAGAGAGAGAGAGAGAGAGAGAGAGAGAATGGATGCACCTGGGCCTCTAGCAACTGCAAATGAACTCCAGATGCATGTGCCACCTTGTGCATCTGGCTTACATGGGAACTGGATAATCAAACCTGGGTCCTTAAGCTTCCCAGGCAAACACCTTGACCACTAAGCCATCTCTGGAGCCCTACATGCACTTTTCTTTTAAAAATATTTGTTCATTATTTATTTATTTATTTGAGAGCGACAGACACAGAGAGAAAGACAGACAGAGGGAGAGAGAGAGAGAATGGGCGCACCAGGGCTTCCAGCCTCTGCAAATGAACTCCAGACGTGTGCACCCCCTTGTGCAGCTGGCTAACGTGAGACCTGGGGAACTGAGCCTCGAACCGGGGTCCTTAGGCTTCACAGGCAAGTGCTTAACCGCTAAGCCATCTCTCCAGCCCCCTACATGCACTTTTTAAAAAGTGAAATAAGAAAAAGTATTTCTCTATGGTCTCTTTTTTTCAGTACTGAAAATTGACCCCCACACATGCTAGGAAAGCACTGTATCATCAGTCCCCAGCTCTCGTTTTACTTTTTAAAATTTTCAGACATGGTCTCATTAAATTGCTCAGCTTGGTCTTGGACTCACTAGGTAGCCCAGGCTGACCTTGAACTTTCAGTCCTTCTGTCTCACACTTCCTAGTGGCTGAGATCTCAGGGCTGAGCTGCCAGGCCTGGCTGGCATCTTTTTTTTTTTTTTTCCTCTAGAAAGCAAAGGAAATGACTTGAGTGGTGAATTTTCACAAGGCTTTAGCAGTACTGGGGAGAGATGTCACCTGTGAGTTCACACATGGAACTGGTGTTCTGTAAGGCCTACATTTGAGAAAGAGAGAGAGAGAGAGGGAGGGAGGGAGGGAGGGAGGGAGGGAGGGGCTCTCTTAGGCATAGCATCAGTATGCTCCTTCCTCAACCTCTGTTTAATGCCATTGACAGATCAGCTTTCTGTAGTCCATACCCAAATGTTCTGTGCCCTCTTCCAAACAGCACTGGCACGGGGCTGCCCCAGCCTACAACCTGCAGGCCCCAGGGCGAGAGGGCATTTCGTCTCCCTGGAGACACACTCAGCATCCTCTTGCATGTTAAGTGCACTGGCTCTGAGGACAGAGGGTGGACACCACGTTTTTTCTTAAGATATTTCACCGGCTAGGGCTAGGAACACTCTACTAATAGTAAGTGGTGAGAATCCCCCCGCACCCCCCACTGGGATGTTCCCACTGGGAGGAATTTGGCCTCCTGTCGGTAGCTCTGTGGGAAACTGCCCAGACATCAAAAGTTTCTCCAAGGTAGAATCCAGTCAAGAGTTCTATAGAGGAGCAAGACGTGAGGAATCTTTAAGCCCCTATGGGACTCCCACCAATTCCGGGAGAATTCTTTTTTTTTTTTTAATTTTTTTTAAATTTACTTATTTGAGAGCGACAGACACAGAGAGAAAGACAGATAGAGGGAGAGAGAGAGAATGGGCGCGCCAGGGCTTCCAGCCTCTGCAAACGAACTCCAGACACGTGTGCCCCCTTGTGCATCTGGCTAACGTGGGCCCTGGGGAACCGAGCCTCGAACCGGGATCCTTAGGCTTCACAGGCAAGCGCTTAACCACTAAGCCATCTCTCCAGCCCTCGGGAGAATTCTTGAAACTGGATCCCATTCAGGGTTACGCAGGTAAACTGTAGCAGGGACCCTCCCCCCACTATCAGAGCCCAGCCAGCTGTCAATATGCCTCTATTTAGGTCAGTCACAAGTTGTTCCAAGCTCGTTTCAGCACCACACTAGATAGAGTCCCTCATCCTGGAAGTGGGGGTGGACGGATCTGGTTTATCTGGGAGCTAGTGGGGAGTAAGGGGTGAAGGGGAAGGGAAACAGAGAGACAACAGGCTTAAGAAATGTGGCCTGCTCGGTGGACTCCCTCAAACAAGGTGGCACGTCAAGGGCTCCGAGAGATCAGATAGCAGATATGACTGCTTACTGTTGCTTCCCCAGCATCCCCTAATCTCATTTGGATTTAGGAAAACCCATGCGTGTCCTGGTTCTGGGAAGGGTACGGAAATGTGTTTGGTGCGAGGGGATCCTGCAGCGAGTGATGGAGTGTTGTGGGTGGTCGGTGTCCTTTCTTGGCCTCCTCCATGATTCTCTCAGGGCTGGCCAAGCTTGCGCTAAGCTGCCATCCTGTCCCTCACTGTCAGCACCCTGTCTTGTCTTCAAGTGCACACGGGCTCTCTCTCTTCCCTCTCCTTCCCTCGTCTTAGTAGAGGAGACGTGACTCAGTCAACCAGCAATGAACAAAAGTAAGAATGACATATTATCCAAATAGAGTCTCTGCCATATGGAAGGAAGGCTGGCTAACCCTGTTGTTAGTGTCTAAGGGGAGGAGAAAGGAGACTCCAAAATAGAGTCATAGAAGCAGAGCTGGGGCCGCCCCAGGCTGGGATCTCCCACAGAATTCTGCTATGCTCACCTGCACCCACACCTAGTGGTTCCTACGGAACTGCTTTCTCTGTGTGTGAGCTGCTGCCGCCTGCCCTCAGGATGGCAGGAAGCCCCCAGGCCTTGGCACTCTGGCCTTGAACTTCTGGAGACTATTTTTTAATATCTCTTCCAAGCTTTCTTTTCAAAGCTCTTGGCTTAGGTGAGACATGATTCCCCAGTGAGAGATGTTGGGGCCAAGGAACGTGGGGGCCACTCCAAATGAACAATGCATGTCCACAGTCCTCCCAAGAAAGGAAGGTGCTTAGAACTTGTGGCTTTGGTGACCACTCATGGCTGGAGTGAGTGAGTCCACAGCTGGAGGCAGTGGACAGAAGACCCCTGCTGCAAGTGACCTGTACTGGGGTAAAGTGTGACCTCTCTAGCAGATGGACCTATTGGTATTGGAGCTAGACAGCATTACTAGAGGAACAATGGTCACAGTCACAACCCAGAGCCTTCCTGGGAACTCAGTCCTCATGAATGGACTTAACAGCATTACAAAAGGATTTGATAGAGGAGTTCGTTTCTCTCCCTTCTCTCTCTCTTTTTGAGGTAGGGTTTCACTCTAGCTCAGGCTGACCTGGAATTCACTTTGTATTCTCAGGCTGGCCTTGTAAACACGGCAATCCTCCTACCTCTGCCTCCTGAGTGCTGGGATTCAAGGTGTGTGCCATCACTCCTGGCTCCTTTTCTCTCTCTCTCTCTTTTTTTATCCCTCCTCTCCCTTCTGCCACATGAATACACTCTTTGAAGGATTATCAACAAGGAGTCAATTTGAAATGGGAAATGGGCCCTTATTAGACACCAAACATGCTAGGAGCTTGATCTTGGACTCCTGGCCTCCAGAACTGTGCAAAATAAATTTCTGGTTTTTTTTTTTTTACATCAACTTTATTTATTTATTTATTTGCAAGGGGGTGGGGAGAGGAGAAAGAGAGAGAGAGAGAGAGAGAGAGAGAGAGAGAGAGAGAGAGAGAGAGAGAATGAATTAGAAAGAGAGAGAATGGGCACACCAAGGCCCCATGCCACTGAGAATGAACTTCAGGTGTATGTGCCACTTTGTGTACTGGGATGTACATGAGTACTGGGGGATTGAACATGGGCTGTCAGGACTTTTGCAAGCAAGTGGCTTTAGCTGCTGTTGTAGTCAGCTCCTCATTGCTGGGATGAACATCCAACCAGACACAGCTTATAGGGGGAAGGGCTCTACTTCAGCTTACAAAGTCCAGGGGAGACTCCAGCAATGGTGGGAGAAGCTGCTTCCTCCATAGACCTGAGCCCAGAGACAAGTGCAGCAAACAAACTCCAACACCAGCACACACACATGTGAACACCAAAGACAGCAAGCAAGAACTCGCCAGAGCTCAAACTGCTCTCCACGACTTCGGGCTGGCATTCAGCTCTGCCTCTAGAGACACGTGCCTCCCTCCCCTCTACAGGAACCTGCCTGCTAGGGGCTGAAGTTGCAGACTCCATTTTAATAAAACACCTGAGTCTATAGGGCCACATATTGACACTCTCACATTCAAACTACCACAGCCACTGGTTCATCTCTCCAGTCCCACACCTGGCATTTAAAATGTGGGTTCTATGCCTGCACATTACTGACTGAGCTGTCTCCCATAGCCTCTTAGGTGTTATTTTAAAAGTGCTTTTGAGGGCTGGAAAGATGTCTTCATGTTTAAGGTGCTTGCCTGCAAAGCCAAAGGACCCAGGTTTGATTCCCCAGGACCTATGTAAGCCAGATGCACCAAGCCAGTGCTTGGTATGTGGCAGCCACTAGTAGAAATCATTGGACCACAGTGGTAGAAATAGAATTGTGGACTTGTACCTAAGATGTCAGTGGTGCATGTGTCTGGAGTTCATTTGTAGTGGCTGGAGGCCCTGGTGTGCCCATTCACTCTCTCTGTCTTCCTCTTTTCTCTCTCTCATAAATAAATAAATAGAAAATAAAATGTAAAAAATAGTTTGAAATAGGGAACAATGGCACAGCAGTCATGGGGTTTCTTTGTGGTGAACAATTTTCATCTAAAAATGTTGCTTTGATTGGTAAAATCTAGAAATTTAGCATTTTTTGAGGGGGGGAGGAATGTTCTGTTTCTCCATCTGCCTAAGCCTGAGGGACTCAGACTGTGGGCATGGATGGCTGGGGCATAAAGCATGTTGGGCATCTGCCCAGAGCCACTGTTTACATGGGGCAATGGAAGGACAGAGCAGCTGACTTCCCAGCCAGCCCAGAGGGACCTACTCCCCAGCCCTGATGATGTCCTATTCACCTCTTTGGTTGGCAGCATCAACCACTGTGCTTGAAGCCAGGCTACAACGTCTGGCATAAGCCATTAGTAACCAGTGATGGTGAGGAATGGCCTGGAGTTTCAAAGGACTGGAAAGTGCCTTTCTTATGCCAATCAGACATAAATTGCCACATGGGACCATGGTAGCTGGCTGGGTGACACTGCTCCTCCTTCTGAGATCAGACTCCTAGCACGTAGCTCTGGGCGCTCTGTCTTTCCTCTTGGGAGGTGGGACTTTTCCTTTTCTTGTGCTGGACTGCTGTGCTTTGGGGAGCTGCAGTTTCCTTAAAAAGTGCCACTTGTTCTCTCTCTGCAGGCCTGGCTATGTGTTGGTACCTGTGCCAAGAGAAGACCAGTTTCATTTCATCTTCCCTGGGGGCATCTGCTAAAGAAGCAAGTCTCACTTGGGGTTAGAACGGCCAAAATGAACTGGACCTCTGCCCGTCATTCACTCACTGCTGGGCAAGGGACTACTGGAGTCTGAAAAACTCAGTGAACATTTACCACGCACCAGAAACGTTTGCAGTGTCTTTGTCCCAGCCCAGGTAAACCACTTGTCTTGCTAAACTAAGTGTTAGCAAAGTGAAGAGGAAGAGGGGTCGGAGCACGGGCTCTCTGCAGCCCTTTGCTGGCAGCGTTTAGTGTTCTAACCATCGCCTTGCACTCACGGCATCTTTAGGCAGCTCTGATCACAGTTGATCTTAGTGGAGTCTTCTGCACTGGGAGAGAAAGATGGGTGGGCAGGGTCGAGTGGAGGAGAGTTTGATTCCCTCCTGTCCATTTATACTATATCGAGGGTGAGACCTGAGTGGTCTCCAGGGTCAGGGATTTTGGGGACAGGGCCAGAGCAAGCCGCAGAAGCTCTCTGTCCACCAAGCTGTGTACCCAGTCGGGGTACTGGCTTTTTTGCAGAAGAGGAAAATTTCCTGCCCAGTGACTGGATAGCTCTGCAGTGACCCTGTCTGAGAACCCAGGATCATTCTGGTCTCGTGCTGTCGAGAGGACCTGGGCTAAGATGCAGGGTCCGCTGCTGAGATGAGCTTTGCACGGCAGGTGCTGGAGGTAGATAGCAGAGCTCAGCGTGTTTTTCTCTCTCTCTTTCTCTCTCTGTTTCTCCCAGATGTCAACAGTTCGCTGTACCAAATCAGCACTCTTGGAAGCTTAGGAGGAGAAATGGCCACAGGATGGTGGCTTCTGGGGCTTTCTAAGACTGGGCTTGCTCAATGTGCACACGACACTCATTTTCAGCAGTGATGCTGACGGACAACCTCCCCAAATCTCTGCTTGTGCGAATAGCTGGATGGGCCTTGGAGGCAGGCAGCCCTGGGCTATCTCTGATGCCCATTCGCTGCACTCTACCTCCCGGGGCTGACTTGGGAATGGTCCGGGCATTGCACGTTGTCTGAGTGCCTGTGGCCTGCCTGCTGCAGTGCTACTGGGCTTTCTGCATTTGGGATATGGTCTTTCTAAAGTCACATTTCTCTTGCTTCTTCCCCTGGGGCCAATGGGGCTGCCTGTGTGCCAGGCTCAGTTTCCTGCTGAATCACGCTTGCCGCTGGGATCTTCAACAGAGGTCTGTCTGATTTCCTTAAAGTCACTTGGTAGAATTCTCAACACAAGCACACACTGAAGGAAATGAGAAGCCTTGTGCTCCACTCTGCTCTCTGTCTGTGTGCTCAACCTTTGTCCTGATACACCCTCAAAAAGTAACAGCTTCCTCATAGATGTGGGTGGGTTCCTTCTTTCTTTCTTTCTTTCTTTCTTTCTTTCTTTCTTTCTTTCTTTCTTTCTTTCTTTCTTTCTTTCTTTCTTTCTCCCTCTCTCTCTCTCTCTCTTTCTTTTCTGCCTCTCTAGTGCTGGGATTAAAGGCATATGCCACCACGCCTGGCTTATTTTTTGTTTTATTGAGTTGTTGGCCAGGGAGTTCCCTGATGCCCCCAAAACATTATATGCCATTGCCGAGGACTTTGGTTTCCCACCAGGAATCGATGATAAGACCCTATTGCTGAAGACTCACATACTTGGGCTGCAAGGCCACTGAGAAATCCTGTTGGAACTGAGCTGATAACCTCCTCCATTTAGACCAGCTGACAGAAAGCTGGAAGAAGCCATTCTACACGTAGTTCAATGGGAGAAAGAGACACCACCAGTGAAAATACTCAACAGTGGACATTGCTAGCCTTATAATTGGCCAGCCAGGCCAAATGAGCCAACTGGTGCAATAGGGGCACATCTGTCATGGTGGAAACCAACTGCCTTCCAATTGGACTGGAGGCCCACTCCATGAGGTGCGGGGAATACATCCCTGATACTGCAAACTTCAAACAGGGGTAGTCATGAGCTGTAGGGGTATAACATCTGCTGATGTCTGGATAAGTGTATATATTATGCTTATCAAACTGCCCAGTAAGCACTTCTCTTAATATTTATACCCTTCTATTAATGCTACTCTCACTTTGGGTAGAGAATCTTCTCTTTTCAGATGGCAGTGACCTTGGGATGACTCAGAAGGTATCATAGTGCTGGAAAGAAGTGACTGGTGTACTGAGTAACATCTTGATCATGACTTCCAAGGCTCAGGGTCTAATGTGGAAGAGTTGACAGAAAGAATGTAAGAACCAAAGGAAGGGTAGGATTCCTTAGAACATGCTCCTCCAGATACAAAATGGCCTGCATATCCATGACCTCACTGTGCCTGACACTACCTACACAAGACCATCATAAGAGGAGGAAAAGATCATAACATCAAAATAAAAGAGAGACTGATTGAGATGGGGAGGGGATATGATGGAGAATGGAATTTCAAAGGGGAAAGTGGGGGGGGGGAGAGGGAGGGTATTACCATGGGATATTTTTTATAATCATGGAAAATGTTAATACAAATTGAGAAAAAAATATTTTAAAAATGTGTTATTTATTTATTTGAGAAAGAGACAGAGAGAAAGAGAATGGGCATGCCAGGGCCTCCAGCCACCGCAAATGAACTCTGGACATGTGTGCCCCCTTGTGCATCTGGCTTACATGGGTCCTGAGGAATTGAACCATGATCCTTACACTTCACAGGCAAATGTCTTAACCGCCCCAGCCCTATTGCAGCAGACAGCTTCAGGTTCTCTGAGATGAACTTCCAGACCAGGCACAGTTATGGAGGGGATTTATTGAAGCTTACAGATCCAGGGGAAGTTCCATAATGGCGGAAGAAGCTGGCCTGCTTTCACAGGACCAAAAAAGCACAAGCCAAAAGCCACACAGCACAGCATACTTCAGGAACTCCAGCGAGGCACACTTTGTATATCTTTGGATTGGAATCTCAAACCCACCTCCACACCTTAAGATACGCCCAGTGATAACTCCTCCAGCCAGGTGGCTGCAGATGCAAACTACAAACTAATAAAACACTGAATATATTGGGGGCCATCTATTCAAACCATCACACCTATTTTTTTGAGGTAGGGTCTCACTGTAGCTCAGGCTGACCTGGAATTCACTATGTAGTCTCAGGGTGGCCTGGAACTCACCAGATGTGGATGCTTTCAATCTGATCTCTAAAATGCCTATTTCTATACTTTTCCTTGAAACATATTCCAAGAAAAAGGTCTTCAGACACATTCTCACCTGGGTCAGGAGAGGTTTCATCTCTCTTTGTGTTTTAAAATAATTTTATTTATTTATTTGCAAGCACAGAGAGACAGAGACATTGGATGTGCCAGGGCCTCCAGCCGCTGCGAACAAACTCCAGACACATGTGCCACCTTGTGAACCTGGCTTTATGTGGGTACTGGGGAATCGAACTCAGGTCATTAGGCTCTGCAGGCTAGTGCCTTAACTGCTGAGCCATTGCTCTAGCCCTGTGTGTTGGTTTTTAACAGACTCTGCCCTGACTTGAAAAACAGAGAACACAAGAAGGTGTGAGGGATTAGGTGCTGGTTTGTTCTCCTTCCAGCATTGACTCTCTCTAGTAACTTTTTAATACATATGAAACCAAACAAAATTATTGTTAATAATCTGAAAGTTCCTCCATGAACAATGGTGTTATAGGCATGGAGTTTCTCTATTTGACCCCCAAGTCTGCTGAGCTGTGAGAGGTTAATTTCTGTTCACTGCAAATGACTTTACCTGTGGTATTCTGTTACAGTAGGAGAACATCGACTATGGTGATGTTGAGAAGGAGGTGTTCAAACTTGCTTTGCGTGGAACAGCCACATAAACCATTTAAGAGGATCTCAACTACCAATTTACAATGTCAGAAGTCATACTTCTAGACACCATGCCTCTGTTCTCATCCTCCTGCAAGCTCACAAAGATTTCGGTGGGCTATTGTGAGAGTTTGAATCAGATGTCCTCCTTCCCTCCCCCACAGGGTTGGGGACATGGCTTAGTGTGCTTAAAGGTGCTTGTTTGCAAAGCCTGATGGCCAGGGTTTGATTTCTCAGTGCTCATGTAAAAGTCAGATGTCTCACATAAACTCATGTGTTTTGAATGCTTGGTTTCCCAGCTGGTGGAAATTTGGGAGGTGGAGCCTTGCTGCAGAAGGCGTGTCATTGTGGGTGGACACCTTGTGGTTTATTATCCCCCGGTTTGCCAGCAGTAAGTCAGCTCACTCTCTTGCTGCTGTTGTTTTCTTTTATTTTTATAAAAAAATATTTATTTATTTATTTATTTGACAGAAAGAGAGAGAGAGAGAGAGAGAGAGAGAGAATGGGCATACCAGGGCCTCCAGCCACTGCAAACAAACTACAAAGGCATGTGACCCCTTGTGCATCTGGCTATTGAGGGTTCTGGGGAATGGAAACTGGGTCCTTTGGCTTTGCAGGCAAATGTCTTAACCACTAAGCCATCCCTCCAGCCCTTGCTGCTGTTTTCTGAATGCAATACAAGAAGTGATGTCCAGCCTCTGCTCAGCCATTTTTTACCTGCTATCGTGGAGCTTCCCCTCGATATGGTAAGTCAAAATAAAGAGTTTCCTCCGATCAGCTGCTTCTGACTGTGCCCAGTTTCCAAATGGAAGAAAGTTACAGAGAAGAAAGAATTAGGGAACAGAACACAAGGAAGGCGGGCAGCAGGAAGACACTTATCTTCTGAGTTCCCAGCCAGCACACCTATCTGAAATAAAATTTGGGGCTTCTTTGCCAGTGTACCGATGTATACTAATGTAATGCATGTGATACAATACGATGTGAGAATTTGGGGGTTTCCCCAAATTCTTGTCTTATGATTTCAAAAGATTAGCATCCATAGACAAGAGGGTAAAGTTTAGGGAGATTTTATTAGATTTAGAGAAGGTAAGAGGACAGCGTGTGAGGAGCTCCTGCCTGTGAAAAGGCAGGAGGGGCAAATCCCCCAGTCAGCAGCTGTCGGTCGGGTGTTCCGGCCCAGCAATGAGAAGGTGTAACAGCAATAAAATGCTAGATTCGTCAAACTGCATTGAACTTTTTGCAGGAAAATCCACATCTCCCCCAATCAATAAGGAAGCCACAGTTCTCTACAAATAATGCATAGCACAGAGATCTATTTTTTTTTTTCCAGATGAGAGGATTGAAGAGAGATGAGTGAGAAGCAGTGCAGAGGGTGTCGGGGTATATGTTGGAAACAGAAGGGCTTTGTGGATCAAAGAGGAAAAGCTCCGATGCATGTGACTCGTCTGAGGCTTTCCACCTATCAAGCCATGTCCTCTTGGGAGGAGAAAGGGACAGCAAGGTGACAGAAGCCCTGTTCTAAAACTTTTCCCCAAACCTTTCACCGACAGTGATCATCCAAGGCAGAGACATGGACGTTAAGTGCTTGCTGAATGGAGAACTAGAGAATCTAGCTCAAGCTCAGGAGACTTGGTGACTTATTGCTTAGGCAATGCTTTGCCGACTTTCCTGAAGTAGCCAAGTCTAAAGACCAGACTTATTAGGGGGGCACTTGTCTTAAGAGATAGCAGGAGAAAGAGTGAGTGTATTAGTATTATTTTGAGTTGCAGGTATCACAAAAGGGGATCCAATGTTTTCCTGGAACGATATCCATTTCCTGACCCCGGAAGCGTGACTCTCTGTTACATGGCAAAGGGGAACTGAGGTATGTGGGTTCCCATGTCCTCCGGGATCGATGGTGCCTAGGCAACTGTGGTGGTGAGCACATGAAAGAAAAGACTTTTGGGAGACAGTTTCTGTGAACAGCTCTCCCTAAGCAATAGGGAAATGAGTTTATAAGCAGTTGAGGGTCCTAAGGGGATTGGATGTACAAGGTTGCTTGCTAATGCCTAATTAGCATATGGGGACATTCATTCCAGCACGCAGGCAATGGTGTATGGTACAGGGGGAGGGGTTGTTGAAAGGTTGCTACTAATACCATGTAAGGAGTTTCCTAGGCAACTGGCCAAAGGCCACAGGGTATGGGCAAAGCCTAAGTTTTATCTGAATGTCCAGGTATCCCTTGCTTGGAGAGGGAGTGGCCTTACTTCCTGCCCACCTCAGGGTCTGAGATTTTGTCTGGGGGTCCATGCTCACTGCGACCCCCAAGAATGGGGAGAGGAGCTCCCCTGCCAGTCTGGTCCCAGAGATATGACCGGCAGTTTAGGCTGCTGCGACCTCTCCATAGCCTGGGGCCTTCATCTCAGACAGCTTAGGTTTGCTTTAGCCCAGGGCCCTGCCTTTGTCCATCAAGGTAGATGGGATGGAGGTTGCCATTCTAGTGGGAGATTATCCTGGGTCCCTCAAAGTGCAAAGGGAGGTTGAAGAGAGAGAGGGAGCCAGGGACATGGTGCATGAGGAGGTTGGAAGTATCCACGAAGCCAAGAAATGCAGATCCTAGACGCTGGATGTGGACTGGAAATAGAGTCTCCCGTAGAGCTTCCTCGAATCACTCTGCTTTCAGCCGACCACAGAGGGCAACTGCAAGTAAGACGGCTGAGAAACTGTCTTTCCCTAGCGAGGCAGGCATTTCCTTTGTAAGAGAACCAGGATGCCGCGATAGCTTCTTAGCACAGACCAATCAGTTGTTTCTCTGGCTCAGCTGAGCCAGACTGTAAAGCCCACGACAATAAGGTTATAAATATGTTTATAAAGGGAGGGAAGTCTCTCTTGGAGGCACCTTCATTACTCCTGAACCTCCAGATCCTGTTGAGTCTCCCTTTCATCTCAGCCCCCGACTCCTACCTCTTCCTTTCTTGTTTCCTCAGACAGCCACTGCAAGAAAAAGTGACTAATGCAGATGCCCACATCCTAATCCTCGGAACAGGTGCATGTGTGAAGCTACGCAAAGGGAAACTGAGGTGACAGATGGCATTGAGGTTCCAGTCTGGGAGGTCCTGTATCATGGAGGTGGCCCAATGTCATCACAAGGGTACTTATGAGTGGAGGAGAGAGCCAGAAGAAAGGTGGGCTGGAGAGAAAGCCTTGGTCCCACATAATTGCCTTTAAAGATGAGTTGAGAGGCTGGGCTGGAGAGATGGCTTAGCGGTTAAGCGCTTGCCTGTGAAGCCTAAGGACCCCGGTTCGAGGCTCGGTTCCCCAGGTCCCACGTTAGCCAGATGCACAAGGGGGCGCACGCGTCTGGAGTTCGTTTGCAGAGGCTGGAGGCCCTGGCGCGCCCATTCTCTCTCTCTCCCTCTATCTGTCTTTCTCTCTGTGTCTGTCGCTCTCAAATAAATAAATAAAAATTAAAAAAAAAAGATGAGTTGAGAGGCCATGAGACAAGGACGCGGGGAACTCTGTGGAAGATGGAAAGGAGAGGGAAGTGGACTCTGTCCCGGCACCTGCGGAGGTGGTGCGCTCCTGCCAAAAGCTTGACTTCTGCCCAGTGAGATGTGTGCTAGCTTTGCATCTACTGAGTTGTCAGGGGATATACTCGTGTTGTTAGAGCACCCTTAGGAGTCTAACACTGCATTGTGGGTATTCCAGGAGATCAGACCACGGGGCTGAGACCTTGGGAGACACAGAGCAAGTCTCAGTTGTTTCCTGGGTGTTGGAGTGAACTTCATGCGTCCATCATCCTGTGACTTTTAGATGGTCATGCAGATGATGTAGGAGGCAAGTTCAAGGCCAGAAGCCCCTGCATACGTTCTTTGGACCTCTGGGTCCATTTATACAACCCCAGGGAAAGATGGTGGCCCTCTTTCATGCACAACAGCTTCCCAAACCTGGGAAGCAGGTGCACTGAGCCAGTTTAATTGAATCTAGGAAAATTATAGGTTGTGGTGTATTTTGCACCTAAGGATGGTGAGTGAATTCCCAGCTGTTGCGCTCGTTGAAATTTTTTCTAAAAGAAAATGCTAATTGCTGCAGAATTGCACTTGTCAGAACAAGTTCACAAAAGAGCCAAGTTTCCAGTCGTGTTTTGGACCCAGAGGCAGTGGGTGGAAAGGAAGGATGAGAATGGGTCCATGGGCTTCACAGATGGGGGAGAGAGGACTTTCAGAGGCAGATGCTAGGTATCCTTTCCTACAAATCTCAGCAACAATTTTATTTATTTATTTATTTACTTATTTATTTATTTATTTATTTAAGAGAGACAGAGAGAGAATGAGGGAGAGAGAGAGAGAGAGAGAGAGAGAGAGAGAGAGAGAGAGAGAGGGAGAGAATGAGCACGCCAAGGCCTCCAGCCACTGCAAACGAACTCCAGATGCATACGCCCCCTTGTGCATCTGGCTAACGTGGGTCCTGGGGAATCGAGCCTCCAACCTTAGGCTTCACAGGCAAGCGCTTAACCACTAAGCCATCTCTTCAGCCCTCTCAGCAACATTTCACATTCACCTTGGGCTTATGTCTGAGTCTGTGGGAACAGGACAACATTGAGCACACTGGTGTGATGAGGAAAAGGGCCGGGTGTCAGAAGAAATGTTCTTCCACTGTTCTCTCCCACGGGGTTTTTAGTTCCCAACAAACTTAACTGAAGTTGGGAAGCTGCTCCAGGAATTTGTGTTTCAATTTTCTTTGTTCCTGCGACACAAATTCACACTTGAAGTTAATATGCAGTGAGGTACCCAGTGAGGTACTGACCCAAGACTTCAGAGCCCATGAAGCTGCAATGACAGGGGTAAGGGACAGGGACAAAACTACAATAAACATGAGATATTCCAAGGTGATATTTGCATTGTGCTACTTTACTATGTAAAGGCCAGTCATTCCTGAACAGACAAGGGGTATTTAACCCTCAAATTTACCATCTATATATATATAAATGATGGGTGTACATATGGATATACTTACATATTTATCTCTGTGTGTATTTCTGTGTGTATGCATATGAATTACAACCATTTCTTTGTATCTTTGTATCTTTTTCAGGCTTCACACCTGAAGATTCAACTAGCTATGAATTAAAAATATTTGAAAAACCTTTTTAGGGCTTGGGACATAGCTAAGTGTTTAAGGTACCTGCCTGCAAAGCCTAATGACCTGGGTTTTATTCCCAGTACCCATGTAAAGCCAGATGCACAAAATAGTTCATGCATCTGGAGTTTGTTTGCATTGGCTAGAGGCTCTGGCATATCCATTCTCTCTACTTATTTGTAAATAACTAACTAACTACAAAAAATGTAAAATAAGAAAAAAAGTTTAAAAATTATTTCTTTATGTGTGTGTGTGTGTGTGTGTGTGTGTGTATGAGAGAGAGAGAGAGAGAAAGAGAGAGAGAGAGAGAGAAACATGCCAGGGCCTCTGGCCACTGAAAATGAACTCCAGACACATGCATCCCCTTTTGCATCTGGTATTCTTAAGCTTTGCAGGCAAACATCTTAACCACTAAGCAATCTCTCCAGCCTGAAAAAAACAAAAACTTTTATCTGTACAGAACATGCATATAAGTTTTTCCTTGTCATTATTCCTTAAATAATAGAGAATAACAACTATTCATATTTATTAGGCATATAAGTAGCCTACAGATCATTTTTAAATCATGAAGGCAAGTATATGTAGGTGATCTGTGTTATATAAAATGGGACTTGAGAACCCAGATACAGGCTCCACATGTGTTCTGGAACCAATCTCTCATGGCTATTAATGGAAGAAAAAATAGATATTCATATATGCTTTTTGGTGGGAGTCACTAATTTTAGAAATGTACAGGGTAATTTCTATTACTTCTAATTTTTGAGTTGGGTATACAGTGTTTCCAGGAAAGTGATATGAGGAGAGCTTGGGTAACAGCGGCAGGTATGTTTCTTCCTCCTAGGTAGCTGCAAGGGCATCTTTGCCCAGGGACACATGAGAGGATTTGGACACCGGCGTGACATGGAGGCTTCTGGGGCTGTTTATGTGGCAGAGCCAAGAGCAGCTTTGCATGGGGAAGGATGCGTGGGGGAAGGCTGAGCCAGCACCGGCCTAGCCTGAAGAAGCGCCCTGTCCACGTGGACAGGATGTGGCACCCTGCCAGCAACCTTGCAGGGACAGCTTAATGAGTACATATGGATTGGATTTGTCAGTAGACTGTGGGAGATGGAAACTTGGGCACCCAGTCAGCACCCCAGCTGTCACCCTCTGTTGTAGAGACAAAGTGCAGATGTCCATTTCCCAACAGCACCTGGGCTCCAGTGTTAAAGATCCGCATTGAAACTTGGTGTCCACTGTGGTTGAGAACTCTTAACAATTAACTAGGAAAGGTAGGTTTGGACTTCTACTGTATTAGTTTAAGGACTGAGATGGAAAGATGTTGGAAACAAACAAACTCAATGGGAAATTCTTTACAAGCAAATGGAGTTGCTTGTCAAATGCCAACTGAAGGAGAGGATCTCAAATGTGTGCGTGATGACTAAGGTTATCCCAGGTGAGTGGAAGTTACCTGCCCATTGCTGGATTAAAGCATCTGACCAAAAGCAGCTGGTGGGAGGAATGTTTTTTCAGTTTGCCTTACAGTCTCGGGGGGGGGAATGGTCCATGATGTCAGGGGCCAGCATGGCATGAGCAGAGGCTGGACATCACATCTGCAACAGTAGACAGAAATCTGTGGCAGGAGAGTGAGCCAGAGTTCTGGCAAGGGTGAGCTGTTTATAACCCTCCAAAACCTGTCCCTAGAAACACACCTCGTCCAGCACAAGGCTCCTCCTCCAAATTGCCAGCAGCTGAGGACCGAGCATTCAGAAAACATGGCTTTATGAGAGACACTGTAGCAGACAGCTTCAGGTTCACTGAGATGAACTTCCAGACCAGGCACAGTTATGCAGGAAGGGATATTTATTGAAGCCTAGAGATCCAGGGGAAGTTCCATAAATGGCAGAAGAAGCTGGCCTGTCTTCACAGATCAAGCACAGAGAGAAGCATAAGCAAAAATAAAGCCAAAAGCCAGAGCACACTTCAGGAACTCCTTCTAGGCACACTTTGCATATCTTTAGATTGAAATCTGAAACCCACCACTATACCTTAAGATCCACCCAGTGACACTGCCTCCAGCCAGGTGGCTGCAGAATGCAAACTACAAACAAATAAACAACTGAATGTATTGGGGGCCATCCATTCTATTCAAACCACCACAGACACATAATTCAAATCATCATATTTGGCCCCTGGCCCCCATAAGCTCAAGACCACCCATGATGTAAAATGCAATGCATTCAGTCCAACTTTAAAAGTTCCCATAGTTTTTTCAACCCCCGTACTGTTCAGACACTCCCATAGTCCAAGGTCTCTAAACTATGAGCTGTAAAATCAAAAGCACATAATGGCACAGAATAACCATTTACACCGCAAAGGATGGAACTGGGCGTAGCAAGGAAAGACTAAGCCAATGCAACACCTGAAACAAGCAAGGAAAATATCAAATCAGGTAGCTCCAAGTCTGATATCTGTAGACAGTGACGAGTCTCTGGGATTTCAATTTGCCCCTCAAGCTAGACTGCTCACAGCCCAGGGGAAGCTCCACCCTGAGCTGGCAGGTCTCCTTGGCAGCTGTCCCACAGTCCCGGCATTTCAATAATCCCGGGGTCTCCATTGCAACCCATGGTTCATCCTCATGGCTCCATGGGATCTCCATGCAGGGACTCCAACATCCCTGCCTCACATTGCCCAGTGGCCACCTCCAACAAAACTGCCTTGCATATCCAGTGATTTCCCTCCCCCCTCCTGCATTTGTTACATATCCATAGTGTCAGGTAGGCTGCCAAATTTGTTAATTCAGTGGATAATAAAGCCAACTTTGAAGAGCAGGAAGACTCCTTCAGCATTCTGTCTCATGGCTTTCAAAAGAGTCAGCATTCTTCCTTACTGTCCTAAAGCAGAAAGCCAGCCCAGTCTCAATGGTAGGAATCTCTCAAACAATTGCAGCTGGACATGGGCTGTGTCTCTTGTCCAATTTTAATTTTTTTCTGCGCCATATTCCTCTGCTCACACCAGTCTATTTCTTCTAAATTCAACCCAGCTCAGGTTCTTAGGCAGAACACACTAAGCCTCTCACATAAACTGCCTCCAGCCCCATCTGCACAAAGCTCTTCCTTCGCCTCTTTTAAGTCAAGTCTGCACAGTTCTCTCTGCATTGTTTTGTCTTTCAAACTCTGACCATAATGTTTCCTCCAGCTCTGCTTGCAACACTTCAAGTGTATCTTAGGTCAAGGTTTCAAATTTTCCCACATTCCTCCCATAAAGAGATCACAAGCCACATAGTCAGGGTTTGAGCAGCAACAATCTCCCTCCGCTGGTACTAATTGTTTGCTGTGGATACATTCACATTGCTGAGATAAAGCACTTGCCCGAAAGCAGCTGATGAGAGTGAAGTTTTTAATTTTGGCTTCCAGTCTTGAGGGAAGCTCCACGAAGGCAGTGGAGGCGGGACGTTCCCTCTGCCATAGCAGGTAGGAACCAGCAGAAGTAGAGTGAGCTGAGTTCTGGGAAGGGGAACTTGCTATAACACCCCTGGAAGCATACCTCCCCCAGCAAGGCTCCACCTCTCAAATTGTTACCAGCTGAGGACTAAGCATTCAGAACACATGAATTTATGGTGTTGGGGGGGCGACATCTGATTCAAACCACCATAACAGTTGATTCTTCTAGAATCACAGGCTTGCCCAGGGACCACACAACCCTAGTGGAAAACAGTTCTTCAAGGACATCAGGCAAACACAGCCTCTTCAGCTTTGGATTGATCCACCCTTGTTATTAATCCTGTAGCCAAGAAGTATTATTTCAAATCAACTCATGTAGCCTCTTCCCTTTAAATTTTTCACCTTGTTCATCCTTTTTGAGGGTGCACATCATTTTTTTGTAGCCCATTTGACATCTTGCAATTCTACTCTCGAATAAACTCATTCTTCTTGGAGAGTGTCTCTGTGTATGCCATTTCCAATTGACACAAGGGAATCCATCAACTTGCCACAAGAATATAATCTACTGAGACGGTGTGGACTGAAAGGCAAGCCACCTCCTTGGAGACCCTGTGTGCCAGAGTGGATGACATTTGTCAACGGGCAAAGCTCGTGGCTGTCCGTTATGCCCAACACTGTCGCTAAGAGGGCTTCTAGAAAAACAAGCAGATGACTGTGACATGGTCTCTCAGGAGAGTCAGGGGCTGGGTTAATCAACCTCAGAGTTGCACCTTCATCTGTGGGAGAACACATTTGTTTTTACATATCTTAAATACGCTTGTTTTGGTAGAAGAGCATAAAGCTACATGAATGCAATGTTTTTATTAGGAACTAAAACTTGGCTGGAATGGAAGCCTTCCTAAGGCCGCCAACTTTCCGCACAACTCCAAATAAGCCCTTGTTATGTGTCTATAGTTCAGGATATTTACAATTCTAACCACCAAGCTCTGTCAGGAGAGACTCCTGTTTGTGTTTTATGACGACCTTTTGAAGAAATCGGTGAAGGGCAGGGGTGGTGGGGTGGGGGTGTTGGAGAGAATGCTCTTGAAGGCCCAGAGGGAGGAGTCTTTTTTTGGAGCGACAGCATCAGGAAGTCCCAAGCAGCAGCAAGAGCCAGCTCGTCTCACCCAGGGGAAGCACCAGCCCCTGCTTCCACCTCATGACGGTTTGCTACTTGCCTGACTTCTCACTGGAATTCTTTACGCCTGGCACAGTCCACCAGGGAGCTGTAGCGCGTGAGTTGTATGCATTGCTGGGCATTTTCTTAGCAAAACGTAGAAGGTGTTTCCTGTTGAATTGCCAAGGGCTTGGGCTTGTTCCCACCTCTCCCTGTGGTCATGCTGGGCCCCGAGAGAGTGGGAGGGAAGTGGAAGGCTTCCTGTTATTATTATGTGCCTGCTTTCACACTGACACTTAGGGGTGCCCTGGGAATGGGGCTCAAGGTTGGTTTGTTGTGACTTTGCACTTGCTGAGGGCAGTGGCAGGTGAGAGAAGTGTATATTTGCTCAGAAGACCCAGTGGACCCTGGAGCTGGTGGGCACTTAGCAGCTCCGGGGTGCTGCCTCTACGTGCAGCCTGTTCCAGGAGTGAGTACAGGAGTCCTGGCTAAAAGAGATTTTGGCACTGTGCGTCCATATTAAGTTGGTACCCTGTAGGAGTGAGAAGATGAGGCCAAGTGCTTCAGGATATGTTGTGGCTCCTTTGGAAATGCCTTCTCCTGGAGGCTGGAGAGACGGCTCAGTGGTTAAAGAGACTTGCTCCATAAGCCTGCCGACCTGACTTTAATCCCCTGTACCCAAGTAAAGCCAGACACAAAGGGGCACATGGGTCTGTAATTCCAACACACCTACAACGAGAGATGGACCCAGGAGAGTCCCAAAGCTTACAGGCCAGCTAGTCTGGTTTTTTCAGTGGCAAAAAAAAATCCCCAGAGAGACACAACTCAAAAATAAGATGGAAGAGGAGGACCAATACCATAAGTTCTCTGACCCTCTACATGTTTTCCACAGCACACACAAGCCCACTCCCACACAAATAAAGGAAGCAAGAAGAAAATACTTTCTCCCAAATCCTCACCAGAAAGGCGAATGTTTCAGAAAAATGATGAACATCATAACGTTTTTATGTCATTAAAGACTCTGAGATCAGGGTTTGTGCTTTCTGAGTGTGTGTATTCTTAGGTACTAGCAGGATGCTTGACATCAACAAAGTCTTGGTAAATGAAAGAATGAATGAGGGTAGGAAGACATTTTCTTTCTTTTTAAAAAATGTTTATTTATTTATGAGAGAGAGAGAGAGAGAGAGAGGAAGAGGCAGATAGAAAGAGAGAATGGGCACACCAGGGCCTCTAGCCACTGCAAACAAACTACAGATGCACACACACACTTGTGCATCTGGTTTACGTGGGTCTTGGAGAATTGAACCAGGGTCCTTAGGCTTCGCAGGCAAGCGCCTTAACCACTAAGCCATTTCCCTAGCCCAGGAAGAACAAGATGTGTTCAATTCAAAGAATACATTAGGAACAGTTAAAGAATGGCCACCATAGAAAGCTCTATAATGTTCCTTTGCAAAAGCAAGCAGCCTTCGATGACTGAGAAAACTGCTATTTAAGAGCCTTCCTGGAATCTCCAAAGCTTTGCTGTTAACCCAGCAGGAAGTCGGGAAATGCAGTATGAAGGCAAGATGTTTTGTACATTGTCCACTGTATCTTCAACCTCTGTCAGAGGGATATTCCAAGATAAGGAGCCATGGTTCACTCACGTTGCCCTGCTACTATGATCACAGATGACTGGTCTACAGGGGCCACCTAACATAAAAGAAACCTGTGGGCTGGAGGGATTGCATAGCAGTTAAGGCGCCAGAGGACCCAGGTTTGATTCCCCAGGACCCACATTAGCCAGATGCACAAGGGGGCGCATACATCTGGAGTTCATTTGCAGTGGCTGGAGGCCCTGGAGTGCCCATTCTCTCTCTCTCTTCCTCTTTCTCTGCCAAATAAATAAATAAAAATAAAATATCATAGGAGGAACTTGTAACAGGCTGACCAGCATCCAAGGAGGTGTCCAGGTGAGGAATTTTTTCCACTCTGTATGGATGGTGACCAGATCACCCAGTCAAAGTCTCTTTTCTTTGAAGTCTGAATGTGAGCTAGGTGGAAAAGTCAGAAGTAGTAGAAATGGTGAGGAATATGGAAGAGGAAACATTGAGGGGGAAGGTGGAGCAGAGCATTATGGGTAAGCAGAGGAACAGAGATGGACACGCTGGCTCCACCATGATGGATACATTGCTCCTGGACCTCCGTGTAATGTAATGCAAATACACTGCTTATAAATCTTGATGATGAATGAAGTTTCAGTCCCAGGAAGCCTATCTAGGCGACTGTGGACACAGTTGAAACAGACCTTATGATCCATAGGACTCCTAAAGCCTCAATAACCCTACTGCCCCATTTTACTTATCTAGGCCCCAGAGCCAGGCTGACTGTGACAAGATAGCATGGACAGCCAAGATCTGTAGGTTTCTGTGCATTGCCTGAAACTGATGAAATGCTTAAGAAACTTCTGTGGCTGCCCAGGAAGGAATTTATACTCAAGATAAGATTAAAAAAAAAAACACCCAGAAAACAAAACAAAACAAAACAAAACCAAGTAAACCAGATAATAGGTGTTTTGGATAGTAGGTAAATTAAATGGCCAAAATGAGAGGAAGAATATGGGCTGTGAGGAACTGGAAGATGAAGAACAAACAGTACATGTCTGGGCAGAGGATGTGGAGAGGGGACCCCTGAGCTGGGGAGGGAGGGGGGTCAAGTGCTGAGCACACAGAAAGCTCCTTTCAGACACTGTATGTGAGTGTTGAATGCTGCGCAGTGTGGAGTCAGTACAACCAGGTCAGCTGGTGTCCCTGGAAGACTGTGGGACTCTCCTGATGCCCAGAAGCATAGCACTGAACAGTTAGGGCCCCAGATGGTGTTTCCTGGGTTGGGAGGGGGCAGCTGTGATCTTCAATGTTCCCTAGTGCCCTGCCATCGGAACATTCGAGAGCACATCTGCTGCTTTTCCTAGGAACTGGATCGATTGTGATGTGAGAAACCTCAGCCAGGCGTGAATTGCAGAGGGTGACAGAGCGTTCTGTACATTCAGTGAGGACAACGTCTCAGCCTTAGAAACCAACTGAGGTGCGGGCTGCCTGGGAACCAGAAGAAAGAGCAAGTTTTCAGCTGGGCTCCACTCGTGCTGCTCAGAGGGGCCTCTGGACAGATGGCTGACCACAACCTCCAGGTAACAGTCAAGGTTGAGGAAGAGTGCCCCTGAAGGACCACCATACTCCTTTGGCCATTCTCTTCCCATCATTTCCAGTACCTGCCTGCCACCCAATGAGGGAATGCTGTCACGGGGTAGAGCTCATGGGTGAGCCTTCTCAGAGTGAGAGGTTTTCAAAGCAATGCCCAGGGCCCTCCTGACTGTCTTCTCTCTCCTCTGACCTCAGGGTACCTGGTCCTGCCTGTCACTCACAGAAGGTCTGAAGGTCTCTCATCCTCCCGCTGGGGTGGTTTTTTGTTTTCTCCTTCCCTGAAATGAGTGCGGGCTTTTGAGCTCATTCTGAGTGATTCTTTAATGCACAGGGTGACTCCTCCCAGGGTCAGGATCAAAGGTCGCATGCCTATGGATGGTTCCTTGTGTGTCCAAGAACATCTGGGGCCCAGGAAGATACTGCAACAAGCGGAGGCATAACCCCAGATTCATCCGCAGTTCTCCAGGTTTTGCACATCGGGTAGACAATTCCAGAAGAAGGAACTCCCTGTGGGAAAGAAAGCCCACGTAGGAATCTTTGAGACTGTGGACTCTCTCTCTCTCTCTCTGTGGTGTGTGCAGAAGTTGGAAGAGAACTTGGCGCCCTCCTCTGTCGCTCGCTTGTGCATTTACTTGAGACAAGGCTGATCACTGAGTGAGTGTGGAGTCTGCTGTTTCACAAGCTCCGTGGATTCTTCAGTCTCTGCTTCCCACAGGACTGGGGTTCCAGACATGCATGGTCATGCTTACTCATTTAGGTGGATGTTGGGGAATCAATCTCTGGAGGTCCCAAGCTCCCATAGGCCTCATATTTAGATAGAAAACGTTCTTACCTGCTGAACCATCTCTCCAACTTGAGACTGTATTCCTATTTTTATTTTTATTTTTAGAATACTGGGGTTTCCCTAGAAATAGGGTTTCAGGAAGACAGTATTCTAACTCAAGGGCTGATGGTTTGGGCAAAATCAAACTGGCCTTTAAAGAAGCCATAGGTGAGGTTGGAGAGATGGCTGAGCTGTTACGATGGACCAGATTCAATTCCCTAGCACCCATGTAAATGAAGCCAGATGCACAAGATGACGCACGTGTTCCTTGGAATCCAGTTGCAGTGGCTAGAGGACCTGGTACACCCTTTCTCTCTCTCTCTCTCTCCCTCTTTCTCTCTCAAGTAAATAAATAAATAAAATATTAAAATAGAAGGCATAGGTTCTGAATTAAGCTTCCCTTGAAGTTCTCTTGCTCTACCCATCGTTTGTTAGCACAGCACAGAGCTAGTTAGTTCAGCCCGAAGCCCATCGTGTGGAATGATGTATCTTTCTGCTGATTGGCACTTAACAGCTATGCCATGAACATCCCTGAATTAAATAACGGTTTAGAGGGAAAGAAGAAACACACGGTCTCCTATCTCCAGTGGCTCTAGCTTGGCTATTTCAAGAGAAGTCTGCAGGATATGAGGCAATGGACTTCATGCCATTGTGAGCCTCAGTTTACCTATCTGGAAAGTGGGTGTGTCAGATGCTGATGGCAGTGCTTGGGAGAGGACTTTGCAAACAGGACTCAGTGCCAACGAGAGGTGGCGCGTTACTGTGGGGTGAGGGGTCCTGGCTGGGTTTGCTGTCTTTACCGCTGACTTTGGCGTATTTCCTGCCAAGGTTATCTGGGTAACAGGAAGAGGACCTGGAGCTCTTCTGTCAGGATTGGGAGTGGCTGGCTTCCCTTCTGCGGTCTTGGCGCTTAGTGGCTGATGTTGCCAGCACCGGGGAGGTTGGTCAGGAAGCAGCGGCTCATCTCAGGCTTCTAACAGCCGCCAAGGCTGGAGGCAAACTAGCAGGAAGTGGAAACGCATCTCTTGGGAAGCTGGCTTGAGGAGTCTCTGTCCCTCACAGACTCCAAAATCTGAGAGATCCGTGACTGTCTCAGTGATCAAACGTAGAGATCAGCAGAACCATCTTCTAACGCCATAGAAAGAAGGGGAATCATAATAGAGACGACATAGAATCAAAGAGCTTGGTTGGCTTTTATGGTCCCTGGCTCTATTTCTGGAATATCTATGTAGAATAGCACTGCACAAGCAGACAGGGAAAAGATCTCAAAGACAGCAAGAAAAAGTAATGCCCAGGGATAGGAGGAAGGCTCTTTATTGGAAACTTTTCTTTTGTTATCCCAACTCCTGCAAACCTTCAAATACTACCTGAGAGGTTTCACCAGAGTTCAAAGACTTAAAAAAACCCAACCAAGAAAAAAAAGAAGAAGAAGAAAAGACCAGAAATGAAAGCAGGGAGATGCCAAGGTTTCTTGCGAACACAATCTGTTTGAAGGCAGCACATGCCTTTCTCCTTTGCCGTAGGGACAGTTCAAGGCAAGAAGGACCTCGAGCCATTCATAGTCTGGATATTCATAACCAAGAGACCAGCAAAGACGCCCGTTCTCTGCGTTTAGCCAACAGGCCGGTACAGCTGGGCTGAGCTTCCTGGAGTCCCAGCCACATCACGTGAAGTCTCACCAGGGGGAGATGAGGTGGGTGATTCCGGGAGGCTGGTCCCGGGCTGAGTGGGCTGAAGGGGGGGGGGCATGCACAGACTTAGGGTTACACAGTGTGGGGCCGAGTGGATGCTCGGCTGAGCCCAGACACAGTTCACATGGCACCATTAGCCCTCGGGTTTAGCCCAGTTGGGCGCGTGCTCCACGTTGAAGGCTTGTGCGGGATGCAGCCTGCTCTTGGAGGCTCTGAATGTTCACTTGGCAGAGGTTGAGAAGGAAAACAGATCTCCAAAAGGGCAGTTTCGAGGAGATGCATTTGGATCAGAGCTCTTGGGCTCTATTGGGTCAGCAGTTGCCACAGCTCCCACTCTGAAACGGCAGGTGGTGTCCATCTATGGACGCACCGGTGTCTACAGAAGGAGAGGCGTGAGGGCCGTCGAACAATGGCCCCATATTGCAGCTGAGTGAGAAAGAACTTGGACTTGTATAGGGCACACATCTACTATGTGGCTGGCTCGAGGACAGGTTACCTGACTTGAAATCCAGTTCCCACGAAATACGTACTTTGCTTAGCAAATGACTCCTAATTAAGACAGCAACAGCAGCAGCAGTAACAACAACAACAACAAAATAATAACAATAATAATAAATAATAATAGTAACAACGGGCTGGAGAGATGGCTTAGCGGTTAAGCGCTTGCCTGTGAAGCCTAAGGACCCTGGTTCGAGGCTCGGTTCCCCAGGTCCCACGTTAGCCAGATGCACAAGGGGGCGCACGCGTCTGGAGTTCGTTTGCAGAGGCTGGAAGCCCTGGCGCGCCTGTTCTCTCTCTCTCCCTCTATCTGTCTTTCTCTCTGTGTCTGTTGCTCTCAAATAAATTAAAGAAAAAAAAATAGTAATAACAACCAGGCCAGGTAATCTCTGATCTTAACATCAGATTCAATTTTGCCCAATCTTCCCTCCCTGCATTTGCTCAGCGTCTGTGATCAACTTTCCATCTTTGGATTCTGTTTCAAGTCTCTAGTGGGCAGAAAGTGCTGGGCTGGTGAGGGGGAGACGTTGGGCTCTGTTTTTCTTTTCGGAGGGGGCATGATTTACCTGTTGTAGCTGGTGGCTTAATGGGCAACAAGCTCTGTGTCACAAATATCCTGGTTACAGAAGGAAGCCACACAGCTGACCTCTGCTATGTCCACAGCTCTCCTTCCCAGTGGCTCCTTCAGAAGAGCTGAATCTTCCAGACAAGTGTAAGTGAGAGGCACAGCCCTGCCTGTGGTGGTTTGAATTAGGGTCCCCCATAAACTCATGTGTTTTGAATGCTTGAGCCCCAGCTGTTGACAATTTGGGAGGTGGAGCCTTACTGGAGGTATGTTGCTAGAGGCGGACCTTGATGATTTATTGGCTTCTGGCTTACCAGTGTTAGTTTGGTTCACGCTCCTGCTGCTGTTTACCACATGCTGGGGCAGAGGGCATGGTGGTGCACGCCTTTAATCCCAGCAGAGGCAGACAGCAGCATGGGGATCGCTGTAAATTTGATGTCAGCCTGAGACTACATAGTGAATTCCAGGTCAACCTGGGCTAGTGTGAGACTCTACCTAAAAAAAAAAAAAAAAAATTGTAAACCAAAACCTCCATAGGCTATTTTTTGTTCAGGCGCTTTGTGTTAGGAACTTTAAGGTAACAAACTCCACCCAGGTGACTTCTTCCCTTTCTGGGAAGCCTTCCTTTGGTATTCCTGGATTTAGCAACGATGGTTCTTTCCAGAGCCACAACTGTAGGAGGAGAATCAGCCCCCTGGCCAGGGAGAAGCAATGTAAAATAAGTGACAGGCCCTTTGAACAAGATCACAGTGGGACAAATCCAAAGGCTTTCTGCCTAAGTTCCTAAGAACCTAAGAGGTACACTGGCCCCAGGGAAGCCAGCTTGATAGGTGGGACACAGAGAGGACAGCGGGCCTTCGTCCTCCAGTCACGGGCATGTGGAGGGGTAGCCAGTAGTTTTACTGCAAGCCCATGCCTTGAATTGGAAGACATGAGGCCCACCTTAAGATCCACTGATGTTCCCACCCAGAGAGTTCATGCACAGACGTGGGCTGGACTCCTGGGAAGGCCAGACTGCGCAGTGACTCGTCTCACTGCCTTTTTCTGACCAGTACTGAATGGCTGCGGCTCCCAGCCCTGCTTGCACCCAACGATCCCCTGGGGAGGTTTAGAAAATGCCAGTGTCTAAGCAATACCCAAGCCCGTTAGAAACCTGTCTGTGGGGCCTCTTGCGTGCTGAGAGGAATGACACACGGAGCTCTGGCGGCAGGGGACGCTCTTCTAACAGAATCTACCGGAGAAGCAACACAGGCGGCTGGCTGGAAGCCGGGCTGGTCTCAGTCACAGCAGGACCACTGGCTTCAGAGCCATCGAAAGCCACTCCATTCATGGTATCTAATGATTGTTCGGAATCTGGAGAAGAGGAACGTCCCGAAGTTTTTGGGACAGCAAGAGGCCAACTGTCACCCAGACTGTTCCCCAGGATTAGACTCTGCTGGTTCGGGTTCCTCCTGAACCCTGGCTGCCTTCCTGCAGAATCCTGCTAGTGGTCCCTTGCGACTTGAAGGTGCCATGAAGTGGGTGTGATTTAACACTAGCCGTGTGACAAGGAGGTGACTCCCTCAAAGCTTAGGGGGCATCGTGACTCCTCACACCCCCTGCCTACTCCTAATCTAGAAGACCATGGGACCTCCCTTCTCCCCATGTGTACCTGTGCATGCCAGCAAGACAGGTGGCTCTGTGAGAAACTCCTGGGACCTTCTTTACCCACTGGAAAAGGGAGGACTGAGCCTCTTCTCCCCCACGTCCTGATGACGTGGTGCCTGAGAGATGGAGTGGACGCTGGCAAGCCCTAAACCACTGAGGAAGGACAGCCCCACATCCTTGACCCAGGCACCCTAGGAGTCTCTCATGGAGAGTATTGAAGATGGTATAGCTCCTGGCCAAGGGGGTATGCTGAGAGCTGTCACTGCTGCCAGCACCTTGGGACTTTCCAGACCGGAGGCCTGACTCTCTGTTTTAGGGTATCTGTCTTCTTTGTGACATTTCAGTAGCAGACCCACTTCATGTCACCCAGAGTGGGACCGTGGCCCGGTCTGAGGACAGTGCTACCCCTGGAAGCCCCCTGCAGCTCCCAGGGATGTCAGGGAGAATGGCTCATGAGGCAACAGCTGGCCGAGGTTGTGGGAGGGGAGTTCCTAGCAGATGGTGTGACAGAAGTGTGTCGGGAGGGAGGGTCTGGTGGACGTGTCTGCCCAGGGACACGCCCCTGACCCTCTCTGTCCTATTCCTATGGCTCCTTCAAAGACTCGAGTCATATTCACAGGAACCTTATATGACCCCCTAGGAAGACCCTCACCGAGAACCTGTGCTCAGGTGGACAGTGGCCAAGTGGCTCATGGGCTTGTTGCTCCTTTCTTCATCCGAGTGCCCTGTGTTTGTCACTTTGTGTTGCTAGAGCAAAACACCTAAAGCAGTCTTCAAAGAAAAGAGGTTTGTTCATCTTGTAGTTTTGGAGATTTAGGAAACGATAACAGAGTCTGAGAAACAGATCATTGATAAACTGCTAGTCCTGTAAATGCAAGGGCCTGAGTTTGGTCCCCACTAAGCACATTAAAAAAGCCAGGCATGGGCTGGAGGGATGGCTCAGCGGTTAAGGCATTTGCCTGCAAAGCCAAAGGACCCATATTCGATTCCCCAGGACCCACGTAAGCCAGATGCACAAGGGGGTGCACGCATCTGGAGTTTGTTTGCAGTGGCTGGAGGCCCTGGCGTGCCCATTCTCTCTCTCTATCTGCCTATTTCTATATCTTTCCCTCTCAAATAAATAAATAAAAATAAAATGTTTTTAAAAGTCAGGCATAGTGGAAAATCCCCGTAATCTTGGTACTGGCATAGGTAGAGACAGGAGGATGTCTGGAGTTCACTGGCCAGCTACTCTAGCCTAGTTGGGAGCTCCAGGCCAATGAGAGATAATGGGAGACCCTCCCTCAAAGGAGGAGCATGGTTTCCTTGAGGATGATACCTGAGATTGCTCTGTGGCCCGCATGTGCCTGTGTGTGACACCACACCCTCCCCCCTCCCCAGAACATAGGAACATGATACTATCATTAGCTCAGCTATGGTGAGGACCCCATGGAGAACATACAGAGGAGATCACATGGCAAGACAGGAGCCAGGCCATCTCTTTACATGGTGGCACATTCTCGAGAGCAAGGATCCAGGCTCAGGAGACACTCATTAATACCTTCTGCGGGTGTTGCCCCCTGACTCAATTGCATTCTGCTAAACCCAACAGCATACACGATTTACTACCTCAATACCACCTCAGTGGGGACCAATCTTCCAGTGCAAAACCTTTGGGGACATGTTCAATCCCTATCTAGATTGCAGCAGGCATCTTAGTGCCAGTGATTCCACTAATCTCTATAGTCAAACAGCTGTTTCCAGGAAAGCCACAAGGTGAACGGTCAGAATCTCCACAAATGCTAAGTCACCCTTAACACCTTGACAACTCGGACAGAGGTTGGCTTTTGCCTAGAGGCACTGAGCCCACGGGACCTCTCTGGACAGGTGGCCATGCATCCACTCTCCATTGTGGCCATGGGTCCTTGAGATGGATATTCACAAGTGTCCAGATCGCCTTGCTTTTCCTGCCAAGCCATGCTGACTGCATGTCAGTAGGGCTTCCAGACAATGAGCAGAGGACCCAGGCCCACCTCTGTTATCAAGAAGGAGGATTCTGAGTCCGTTCCTAGAAAATGGCTGGGGGGCGGTGGAGGGAGTTCCACTGTTTGTAGTGACCTCCTGCAAGGCCTGGCAGATGACCATGGGTTTACATCCAGGGGAGCCCACCCATCCTCCTCTGGTCAGGCCCAGGATGCCGAGCACCCCAGAGCATCCTCACTCCAGCTGCTGTGCAGGGTCTGATTATCCTGTGGCTTCGTGAAAACTATTTCCACACTAGGACAGATGGGCCAGAGTGACAGGTCTTTGCTGGGCACAAGGTTTCCCTCCTACCCACATGGGCACACACAACCAAACACAGGTTTCTGAGACTTCCCGGAACTTCTTGAAGGCAGCAAGGAGAAGCATAAAAGAAGGGCCTAATTTGACCGTGGAAATTTCTGGTAAAATCGTTCTTTTCTGGATGTTATTGACTTAACAGTTCTCTTAGCAGATACAATGCCTTCCCCCATGCTTTCTGAAATCATTTCTTCTCATAACCCCTCTTGGGTATTTGAGATGACGTATTTGAGCGATTATCTGAGTGACAATGACATTGGCACTCCGAGTGGAGGAGGGGCTATGGCAGAGCAGTTCACAACTACACCTTTCATATCTGGATTTCATGCTTGTTGATTTGAATCAATTCAATAGATGACTGGTGTTTGCTTGGTCTAAAAACCTTTGTTTCAATTCCCGACTCAAGGGATATACAGCCATCCCTCCGTATCTGTGGAGATTGGTTCCAGGATCCCAAGTTGGTACCAAACTCTATGGATACTCTGGTCCCTTGTGTACAGTGACACAGGATTTGTGAATAGCCTATGCACATCTCCATGTATACTTTAAATCCTCTCTAGCTAGGTTGCTAATAACACCTCATGTGATGTAACGTCTATAGAAACAGTGGTCACATTGTATGGTTTAGGAAAAAATGTCAAGGTCAAAACATCTGTACACATTCATTGTAGACACAAAATTTCCCCAAATATTTTCCAGCCATAGCAGGACCCAAGGATGTAGAACCCACACATAAGTATGCCTGACTAAATCCACACACTCAAAGGTCATCTTTGCCTGGAAAGAGAACAAAGTCTCTGATCAAGAAGATGGAATATTACAACATATTTGGGTTTCAGATGAAGGTGTGAGTCATTGCCGCTCCCTCCCCACCCCCCAGCAGGTAGTGCTGAGGAAGGACCAGGCCCGCTGGTTCCTCCCAAGGGGTTGAGGAGGAGGATGGGTGTCGACGGCCAGGAGCACACCAGTGAGCTGGGAGTCTCGTCGAAGCAGGAACTCGCTTTATTGTTATGGGCAGTTGCTTATATAATGTTGAAAACAAGGGTGGAGATTTTAGGATGGGGCGGGGTGGGGAGAGGTAAGGGCCAATAGTATACCGCGACTTGTGAAATGATTGGTTCTAAGCGCACGCGGGAATTCCAACTCCTATGCGGAAGTAACAGGCCAGAAGCCATTAGGTGACTTGCTGAGTCATAGCTGGCCAGAGGCAGATTGCCGAACTTTAGCTAGGCTCAGGAAGTTCCACTAGGCCTCACCCCTGGGCCTTGCAAGGCCCAGCAAGTCATAGGTCAAATGCTACCTGTGGGATGGAGCCTCAACACTTATTGGGGGTTTGAAGTTGACAGTATTGCAAGAAATACTGTGTCTTGGGAAACGAGAAGAGAAGCAGTTGGTTTAAGGAAATGTTCTCCTTCCAAAGCAAGCGCTTGAGAACCTGAAAACTCAGGCGAGGCATTGACAGAGCGTTTGTACGGCGGGTGGGGGAGGTGTCTGCCTGGGGTGAGCGGACGAGGCATCGATGGGAGCATGCTTCTTGCTTATGGTGTTTTCCATCGTCAGTTTCTAGGTCTATGTCCAACACTGTTCTTCCTGTGTGCTTGGCCATCCCCGGGTCCTCAAACAGGGGAAACTTGGGCTCAGCAGACAGAGGGAAGCAAGATATGCAAAGAAAACAGAAGTTCAGCAGGGCATGGTGGCGCACGCCTTTAATCCCAACACTCAGGAGAGGCAGAGGTGGGAGGATCACCATGAGTTCAAGGCCACCCTGAGACTACACAGTGAATTCCAGGTCATTCGTGCTAGAGAGAGACCCTACCTCTAAAAACGAAAACAAAGCAAAGCAAAGCAAAACAAAACAAAACACCAGAAGCTCTCTCCAAGGGTGCTGGCCAAGACACATACATGGCCACAATGCACACAGATCTTACACTGTGGGAGCCGCTCATGGTAGGAAGCACTGCTGTGATCGTCAGCTGTGCTGGCTTTCAGAGCTGGTTGTCAGTGTTTTAGCACTTTTAAGAGGTGATTGTCAGATACAGCTATCGTTAAAAATTAATATGTAAGTAGAATAGATTAATGGAAGTGAAGAGGCTTCAGTGATGTCAGGGGAAGAGATTGAATAAAGGAAAGGTGGAGGGAGGGCTAATCAAAATATAAGAGGATATAAATAAGTCATATGGAAGCCTACTTTTTTGGACAATAGAACACTCAGGAGCCATAGAATGTTACCAGAAAATTTTCAGTGCCAGGGATGGGATACCTTCCAGTAAGTTGCTGGCCAGGGAGGTCCCTGATGCCCCCAAAACATTGCCGAGGTCCTTGGTTTCCCACCAGGAATAGATGGTAAGACCCTCTTGCTGAAGACTCAACATACTTGCGCTGCAAGGTCACTGAGAAATCCTGCTGGAGCTGAGCTGAAAACCTCCTCCAGGTAGACCAGCTGACAGAAAGCTGAAAAAAGCCATGCTGCATGTAGTTCAGTGGGAGAGAGAGAAATGACAAGTGAAGATACCCAACAGTGGACACTGCAAGCCTTATATTTGGCCAGCCCAGCCAAATGAGCCAACGGGTGCAATCGTGGCACTTCTGTTATGGGGAAAGCTGATCACCCTCTAATTTGACTGGACGCCTGCTCCCTGGGAGGGAATACATCCCTGATACTGAAAATCTACAACAGGGGTAGTCATGAGCCCTAGGGGTGTAATGTCTGCTGCTGTCTGGCTAAATGTATATACTATGCTCATCAAACTGCCTGGTAAGCACTTCTCTTAATGTTCATACCTTTGTATTAATGCTACCCTCACTTTTGGTAGAGAATCTTTTCTTCTCAGATGGCAGTGACCTTGGAATGACTCAGAAGGCATCATGGTGCTAGAAAGAAGTGACAGGAATGCTCAGCACTGCAATATCTCTATCACACCTTCCAAGGCTCAGGGTCTATTGCAGAAGAGGTGGCGGAAAGAATATAAGAGCCAAAGGAAGGGTAGGACTCCTTACAACGTGCTCCCCACAGACACAAACTGGCCTGGATATCCATGACCTCGCAGTGCCTGACACTACCTACACAAGACCATCATAATAGGAGGAAAAGATGATGACATCAAAATAAAAGCGAGACTGATTGAGTGGGGGAGGGGATATGATGGAGAGTGGAGTTTCAAAGGGGAAAGTGGGGGAGGAGGGAGGGAGTTACCATGGGGTGTTGTTTACAATGATGAGAGTTTTCAATTAAAAGAAATTAAGTCATAGCTGGGAGTGGTGGTGCATGTCTTTAACCCCAGCACTTACAGTGCAGAAGTAGGAGGATCACTGTGAGTTTGAGGCCAGCTTAGACGACAGAGTGAGTTTCAGGTCAGCCTGGGCCAGAGTGAGGTCCTATCTCAAAAAAATTGAGTTATGTAAACTCAATAATATAAAAAGCAATCAACAGCAAAATCTCATCACTTTCCTCTGGTTTAATTTATTATTTTTTCTTTTGACACAGGGTCTTATAAATCTCAAGCCGGCTGGAAACTCACTAAATAGCTAAGGATACCTTTGGACTCCTGATCCTCGTGACTGCTGGGCAAGACTCTGTCACCCGAACTATACCTCCAGCCTGGGATCAGTGTTCCTTGATGCATCTATGAGGTGGGAACACTCTGTCACCCCATGCTATCTCACTTCTCTTCTGTGTGTGTTTGCGACATCATGTTGACAGCTGGGAACTGGCTGTCATAGGAGTATGGATACCAGGGAGACTGTCAGTCAGAATTTGGTTTATTGTTCTGTCATTGTTAACATGATTTATCCTAAGCTGGGCAGATTTTGCTCAGTACAGACACTTGGCAGTATCTGGAGACTTGTTGATGGTCATAGATAGAGAGGAAATGGATGTAATGGCATCTAGTGGGAGGGAGTCATGGGTACCATTAAGCACCACACAATGCATTGAAGAGCTCGGCGACGTACCCTCCCCTCCACTTACAAAGAGCCACTGAATTATCTGGTCCAAACACCAATAAATGCTAAAGTTGAGAAATTTTGATGTAGCTTAAAAAATTATATATTTATGAGAGAGAGAGTGAGAGAGAGAGAGAGAGAGAGAGAGAGAGAGAGAGAGGGTATGCTTAGGACTCCAGCCACTGCCAATGAACTCATGTGTCATTTTGTGCATCTGGCTTACGTGGGTACTGTGGAATCAAACCTAGCTCCTTAGGCTTTGCAGGCAAGTGCCTTAAGCACTAAAGCCATCTCCCTAGCCCTTGATGTAGGTTTAGGAAAGCCACGTCTGGGCCTGTTACATAGTGGATACCATACAACATGCCAAGTATGCGTTCTTCCAGTGTTTGAAAACTACTATAGGACTCAGCAGAGACACTGTTTAAGTTGCTGACCACTGAGCAATGCTATGCTCTGCGTCTCCAAGGTCATTCTGAGAACCAGTCATCATCCATGTGGAACTTACCATAAAGTTGTACTGTAGATGAATATTGGTCAATACTATGACACCCATCCCGTAAGCTCATTAAAAATTTGCGTGTGTGCATTGTTTCTTTTTATTCCTCAAGAGCCTGCTGATAGGCAAACAACCCAGCAGCCCACTGCTAGTTAGAGGTTACAGCCACCCACCTGCTTTAAAATGTAAACACCCTCATTCTGTGTCCCATACAATATGCTCATGAATTTTAGAGAGAGAGAGAGAGAGAGAGAGGGAGGGAGAGAGAGAGGGAGAGAGAGAAAGCGCAGTGTCATTCTAGGCAACTGCTTTCTGGGAAGACGGGGCAGGGAGAGAGCTGGGTGCAAATGTGTGCATAGATTGGCTCCAAGTGGGCGGAGGGGACAGAACACTTCCTCCACAGTGTGACTCGGGCACATGTTGGAAGGCTATCAACCCGCCCCCAACTATCCACTCTGGGGACCCGTCTCCAGCGTTTCACATGGGCCATTTTGGAGACAGGTGGGTTGTCACCAGGGTAAAAAGAAATGGGTTGCCGGGACAGAAGGGATGGGGGTGGTTAACAGTAAGCTGCCTGCAGTCTTGGCGGGAGTTTGGGCTTACATTTAACTTACTAGTTCCCACTGTTGTGTCCACCCAGAGCTGAAGTCAGAACAAGCCTCGAACAGGCCTGGTGAATGTAGACAGCAGGAATAGAACGGGGATGCCAGGGACTCTATTATAGGTCAATGCGGGTCCTCAGACGGTGGGTCCCATCAAGACCACGTAGCAGAAATGAAGTAGCTGAAGGTTTCCGAAGGAGGACAAGAGAGGCAGGTTCCATCTAGTTTCAGTTGTACCAAAAGAAAGAAGACTGGGTGAAGACAAACGAAGCGCAGATCACAAGAGGCTAACTTTGGTGTTTGGGGGGGGGCGGGGGCAGTGCCGGCCAGGCCATCTGCATGTGAGATCAGAGTCACTCTCAAGCCCATATCTAATAGCTTTAGGGATCGGGGACCACACATCTTTATCAAGGTAAGCGAGATGGATGTGTTGCCTCATTCTCACCCCAGAATAACGTCAGGTGTATCAACATTTGTTTTTATAGACTGGCTTTCAAACAGTAAGGGGTAAGAAGGCCAAAATTAGAACTGCTACCTCAGATCTTAAAGCCCTCGGGTTCAGACCCCACCCTCCACAGAGAAGGAAGGGGGGGCGGGGATGCATGTGACTTGCTCCAGGGAGGATGCTGGACCACATGTTGGCATATTGGTTGACAACCCTGAACCCTCGCCACTTCCGAGCCCTAGGGAGACAGCGGGGAGAAGCAGGAGTATTAGGGACCCAGAAGAAAGAGACGGCGGTCAAAAGACTTATTTTCTCTTGAAAAAGTGCGGCTGTTGCTTTTTTTTTTTTACTTTTAATTCTGAGATGAATATTTGATTTCCGTGTTTCCACTAAGAGTAGATTGATTAGATTTCAGCTGAAATCAGTGTTTGTATTTTATACACCAAAGCTTGGAAAATGATCTGTGCTTGAAGGGAGGCACAGAAACCTGGAGGTCTGGGGAATCATATGTGGGAACTGGAAATCTTTTTAGACATGTGGGCTTTCATGCAAATTCTATTTCCAAAGGACTTGGGTGAAATTTTAAATTAAAATAGCGTAGGTGGCTGTGTATGTTTTTTTCTTTCTTTCTTTTTTTTTTTTTTTTTAATTTGAGCGTCTGTATGAGTCAGCTGGAGTTGTCTGGTTCCTCCTCAGCCACATGTCAGCCTATTGGGCTGTGTGGTTTATAAAGTTGGTCTTCTGAGGCCACCCCATATAGGTCACTGTGACATGGCAGTTGGGGAAGACTACTTTGGGGCTTGGCACTTAGGTCAACTAGTTGTATAATATGGTGACTGGGGACATCTGGACATTCGTTGGCCCCTCCCAGGAAGCCTAGGGTTTTATTTCGCCTTTTGCATTTTCACAAGGATGTTGAAGCTAGTTTAGAGGTTTCTGCACTTGCACCTCTCAATCTTTTGGCAAGTTCTTTCCTCTTAGCCAATTATCCAGCTACAGGATAAGCTAGGGAAGATGATAAGTAAAATCAAGCCTCCAATGAAAGTGGTCAATCAATGGGAGGGAGTCTATATAGTGCACCCAATCCCAAACCCTCTCAGTTCTCCTGCTGTTCTGTATTATGTGTCTGATGTATGAGTTATCGCACTTGACTTATTTAATGCATGTATATATTTTGATGTGGGTATTAACATCTGTAATAAACTCAAGAGACAATAGGCCGGGAGGAAACCTTCCTGTGTCTGTAGTGTGAAGTTGGGCTGGAATTCCTGCGCAGGGTGTCCCTCCATGGCTTTTCATACATTGAGCTGTCTTTGAGTGTCAGGAGAAATGATGCAGGGAAAGTGCCAAACACACTTGAAAGGAAAGGGGTCTTTCTTTTTTGAGGGATTGTGTAAACATGTTTGAGGAACCCATCCACTTGAAGGTGGCTTAATGGCTCAGGTGGGAGTTTACCTGCACACAGGTAAATAGAAATACCAGGTATGGTTAGTTACCTAAGAAACACAGGAAGTAATTGTGGACTTTGTACCCATGGAAACTAATTTAAACTCTCCTGGTTAGAGATCACTCATGCTCCACCCAGATGCTTCTCTCCTTACCCCGTGAATCCAGCTGCTTCCTCTGTAGGAACCTGGAGCCCACCCTCTCAGGGGCCAGTAGCCATTGTCCAGATGTATTGTGCATTGGGGAAATGGGAAATAATTAAATAGCTTAGGGGTTGTAAACTCAGGATCTGGACTGATACTATAGGAGAACCGGAACATTATGGAGGTACAGGGGAGCGGGGGGGGGGGGGGTTGAAGGAGATCAAGAGATCCAGCTCAGGACCATTTCACAGTGGTCCTTCGACTACTGAGCCCCTCTTGTATTTCTGTCCTCAGTTTTGGACTGCATGATGGGGACAGACAGAGCCACTGGCATAATCTCCAAGCTGGTCCAATGACCCAAGGGGCAAGGACAGCTGCGGGAGATGAGGTCCAGAGGCAGACACTGGCATTGCCTCTGTCTATGGAAGTAGTAAGCTGGAAGCCACACTCCTGCAGGGGCTGAGGAGTTTCGTCCCACATTCGAGGTCTTGAAAGATGCACCGGGTGGTGATTCCCGCCACCCGTTCAACCCGCCTGTGTGACTCGAGCTGAGGTCATGTGCATCCAAGGGAATGAGAGCAGGTCATCACAAAGTCTATCAGACAGTGATTCCGACCGCAGCCGCCTCTCTAGATGTGACTTCATGGTTTGAGGACAGGATCATATCCTTTCCTGTGGAGTTGTTCCTAACCTGAAATGCTCTTAACCCATTCTATCTGCTAATAAGGATCACACAAGGCGCGGTTTGCTTTCCTGCCAGGCAGAGTCAATGATCAACCCTTACTGGTTGACATTGGGAATATATTAGCCCTCCAGTCCGGTGTGATGAGCTGGTCTGCAGGACCTTGATCACACCTCCCTTTTACAGGATGTCACACTGGTTGGTTAATCTGAGTATGTGCTGATTGGACATGGTGAATGAGACACAGCAGCTACTCTAGGCTCTGCAAGACAGAGGATGGAAAACGAATCCCTCGACAGTTCAGAGAATTTATACCTGGATCGAGTGCCCAGGGGCTCAGTGATGTGGGGGGCATCAAGCCACCCCTTCTGAAGTGAAAGATAAGTTACTCTGAGAGCTTCTCCTACAATCTAAAAAGGGTCACCATGCTTTGCAGGCCCTGTGTAGGTTTCAGAAGCAGTTATATTCTTCACTTGGCTAGGCTACCCTGGGCCGCTTAACCGTAACTCTGGGAGCTCTGAGTGGGGCCTAGAGCAGGCAGAGGATCCGCAACAGGTGCAGCCTGTCTTGCAAGCTGCTCTGCCACGCGGGCCATATGAGCCCGCAGATCTGACCACGCAGGGAGTGACAGCGGCAGAGATGCTATTTGAAGCTCCTGGCAAGCCTGTTCAGTTGAATCGCAGAGCGGACCCTTCCCATCTTCCTGCTGCCTTCCGTAGAAGGTTACTCTCTTTCGGGAAAAGCTTTTTGGGTTTATACCTAGTAAGGGGATTACTGAGTCATATGGCATTTCTGCTTTTAATTTTTTTTTTAAAAGAATCTCCATACTGTTTTTCGTACTAGCTGAACTAATTTACATTCTTACTAACAGCCTGTGAGAGTTTTCTTCCTAGCTTTTCTGTGTTCCTTAGCACTTATACTTTGACTTTTTATGACAGCCATCCTAACCAGAGTGGAAGAATATATTCCTAAGGTTGGAATTTGCATCTGCACCCACGGCCGGAAACCTGAGCCTGTTAGATGCTTATTGGCCATTTGTATGCATTTAAAGCAATTTTATTTATTTATTTGCACATGTGTGTCTATGGGTATGCCAGCCTCTTACCAGTGTAAACAAACGCCAGACATTTGCACCACATTCTGTGTCAGGCTTATGTGGGTGGCTTGGGAATTAAACCTGGGCTGGCAGGCTTTACAAGCAAGTGCTTTTAACTGCTGAGCCATTTCCCCAACCTCCCTATATGTCTGGTTTCAAAGAATTAGCTATTTAGGCTTTTGCTCATTTTAATTATTATTTTTTGCTCTAGGGTATTTTGAGGCCCTTATATACTCTGGACATCAACTCCTTGGCAGATATACAATTTACAAAGTTATTTTCCCATCCTGAAGGTTGTCTCTTCACTATATTAATGTTCTTCCTTGCCACACAGAAGCTTTTCTAGCTTGATGGAATCCTGTTTGTCTTAAGTTTCACTACCTGTGTCTTGGGGATCTTTCCCTATTTCCAGAGGTAACCTGGATAGGCTGAGTCCTTAAAGCAGGGCTGAGAACTTTGCTGAGAGAAGAAGAAATTTCTGCCCAGGAATAACAGCTTCAGCCTGGGCCAGGGATTTCTGGTTACTTGACCCCGTGTCCTGTGCTGTGCATATCAGGCTTGCTTGGCTGGCCCCACAATGACACACATCAGTTCCTCGTGACAATCATCTCACCAGAGGTCTCCACCAGTTCTGATTTTCTGATAGCTCGAGGGATGCACTTGATCTAACCTCTTGTGTGTGTGTGTGTGTGTGTGTGTGTGTGTGTGTGGTGTGTATGTGGGGTATCTGTTCATTACTATTTGACCCATAGGAGACCCTGCAGATGGTCTCAGAAGTAAGGCCACAAGTGCTGTGACATCCACAGGGCATTGTGAGATAGCTCGTTCTGATGTGTCGAAGGTGATGTCGCAAAGAGCATTTATCATTGAGTCTGTGAGCTGAGCTTGATGTAGTTTTATGTACATCACTTGGATCCAAATTCCTCTTCTATTTCTCCTCTCCTCTTCCCCTCATACACCTCCTCTTCTTCATCTTTTACTAGGCAAATGAGTTTGACAACTCACGGTAAGGGAACACCGTAGTTCATGACTTTCGTGGTCCTGTCCTATGCTTCCCAAAGAACCAGGCGTTCTCTGCAGTGTGTCTCCATGTGTCTGGATGTACAGCGGATCTCTCCCCTTTGGGTGCTGCCACTTAGGAACTGCACATGAAACGTTTTAGGCAGTACTCCTCCACCCACCTATAATCCATGGATGAAATGATCTTACCTAAATCTTATCTCATTATCTTGCCTCTTACTTCATCCATGGAAAATTATAATCATACCATGGTTCTACTTTTAAAAGTGTTTTATGATGAAATCAAAGAACTGAAAATTAACATGTACTCCAAAATTTTAAAAAGAAGAGTTTTTAAATCCTAATCTCCAAAGGGTACCTGGTGGAAACAGCATGCCTGGAGAATTTGTTTCTTATTAGTGTAGCATGTTATTATGTTTACATGTGGTTGGTGAGGTGTAAACCCTTTAGTTTGCACCTCTAGAGTTCCTTGATAGGAACACACACACGTGCACGTGCACGCACACACACACACACACACACACACACACACACACACACTCACATTTTGCAGTAGAAATTCAATCAATTTATAGGGTACACTAGATGAAAATTACCTTTCTCCCCCTATTCAGGCACTTAATATTTATTTTAGCATCATTATACTCTAAAATTCCACTCTATGATCTTTCCAATGGTGAAATACGAAATGAAAGCAATGCTGTGACATTAAATATTCTAAATGGGCTTAATTTTCAAAGGTAAGTTATGAAGCTCAGGAGACTTGGTAAGAGTGTCTCATGATTATGCTGCCACCTCAGTATTTTCCCATTTTTACCAGCATGGCATATGTGGCTCTTTAATTTCTTTCAGCAAGAATTGGAGGTGGATTTCTTATCATCATTATTTTTATATTACTTCTAGAAATTTCTATTTCTCACCAATGCTGAGGAAATGCACTTGCTCTAATGGATTATTTCCATGTTTCGGTAGTAACAAGATCCTGGGCTATATGGAATGTGCTGGATGATAGTATCAAGTCAACAAAGGCATCATGAGATATTCACATCTTTTCAGAAAACATAATGTACTCATTTGGAAGATCTTTTAAATGTATAACACATAGAATTTGTAATTAGTGAGAAGAGCTTTCCTTCCTTCTCGTGCTAACACGATACCTTAGGGTAGCCCGAGGGCCATGTGAGTTGTACCACAACTGGTACACAACGGGCACTAAATGACTAGCTGTGGGTGGCACTTCTTGATGACTGGTTTCAGCACTTGATGCCTAGGTGGGCCACCTTCCTGGTATGGGATGTGAGAGGCTGGGAGGGGGCGGGGACTCAGAGGACTTTGGCAGGACGTGTTTGTAGCACGCCAGGCTCCAGTGTCAACCATGTCGACTGGCTGCTGAAAGGGGAAAGTCACTCCTCCTTCTTGTCTTCACGGAGCCACATCCTATTTATCTTTATCCCAGGACCAAGATAGCTCTTGGTTGAGGAACATGCGGCTCCTATTTTGTTCTTCCCAGGAATAGGGAGTAGTGGGTGGTGGGAAGGCGCTAAGTATGGCTCTCCCTTCACCACGCCCCTCACCTCTCCTTGTCCTCCCCAGACAGATTCTCACTGTGAATCCATGTGGAAAGGGGCTCTTGGGAAGGTGGGATGAATTACAGACTTCTCTTTGAAATCACTTACTTAGCATGTTTCTTCTCATTGCTGTGACAAAAGTACCTGACAAAAGCAACTGAAAGGAGGAAGGGTTTATTTTGGCTTATGGTTCAGGGAGACACCATCCCTTAAGACACCTTGAGATGAGGAGATTCCACTGGGAAGGCATGGTGGCAGGAAAGAGAGGCAGCTGGAAACATTGTATCCACAGTCAGGATGGTGGCAGGAGAGAGAGGCAGCTGGCAACATTGCATCCATAGTCAGGAGGCAGAGAGATGTATGGATGCTAGTGCTCAGGTCCCATTCTCTTCTTTACTCACTCCAGGATCTTAGCATATCAGATGGTTTGGCTCACATACAGGGTAGGTCTTCCTTCCTCAGTTAGTCCTCTCTGGAATTACCCAGAGGTGTGTTTCCAGGGTGATCCTAAATCTGGTCAAGTTGACAATGAAGATTAATCATTTTTGCTTTCACTCAGGCTGTCCCTGTGTGGCCATCAGACATGTCCTTTACCGAAAGCCTGCATCCAGATGGATAGCAAGCTCTACACGCTGTCCATCCCTTCCTGGAGACTCTCCAGGCTCAGTGGTTTTTTAAAGATTAATTTGATTTAATTTATTTATTTGAGAGAGAGAGAGAGAGAGAGAGAGAGAGAGGGAAGGAGAGAGAGGGAGGGAAAATGGGTGCACCAGGTCTTCTAGTCACTGAAAACAAACTCCAGATGCATGTGCTACCTTGTACATGTGGCTTACATGGGTACTGGGGAATTGAACCTGGGTCCTTAGGCTTCATAGGCAAGTGCCTTAACTGCTAAGCCATCTCTCCAGTGTGGGTACAGTTTTTTTTTTTTGTTCATTATTTATTTATTTATTTGAGAGCTACAGACACAGAGAGAAAGACACAAAGAGGGAGAGAGAGAGAATCGGCGCGCCAGGGCTTCCAGCCACTGCAAACGAACTCCAGACGCGTGCGCCCCCTTATGCATCTGGCTAATGTGGGACCTGGGGAACCGAGCCTCGAACCAGGGTCCTTAGGCTTCACAGGCAAGTGCTTAACCGCTAAGCCATCTCTCCAGCCCAGGGTACAGTTTTTTTCCCCCCAAGTATCACAACGTTTATTGATATAAGCAAGTATGTAAAGTCAGGGCATAAACATGACTTGAAAAATTTAAGTGGACTTAATTTCAATACTATAAGAAGGACCAATTTTTAAATATTTTTGAGAGAGAAATAAGCAGAGAGAGTGAATGGGCATGCCAGGGTCTCTAGCCACTGAGAACTAACTCCAGACACATGCACCACCTTGTGCATTTGGCTAAGCCATCTCTTTATCTGGGTTGGGGGGAGGATGAGGAAATGTAAATTTTTTAAGGTAGGGTCTCTCTTTAGACCAGACTGACCTGGAATTCACTATGTCGTCTTAGGGTGGTCTTGAACTCAGGGGATCCTCCTACCTTTACCCCCACCCCAATGCTGGAATTCAAGGTGTGCACCACCAAACCGTTTTTATAATGGGGGGGGTGTTATCAAGGTAGGGTCTCACTCTAAGCAAGGCTGACTTAGAAATTACTATGTAGTCTCAGGGTGGCCTTATGGTGATCCTACCTCTTCCTCCCAAGTGCTGGGATTAAAGGTATGAGCCACCATGCCTGGTTCTTGTTTTAAATTTGTATCAGAGAGGAGAGCGAGAGAATGAGAATTGGCCCACCAGAGCCTCAGCCCCTGCAATCCAACTCCAGATGCATGTGTGACCTTGTGTGCTTGCATCACTTTGTGGGTCTGGCTTAAGTGGGATATGGAGAGTCCAACATGAGTCTCTAGGTTTCACAGGCAAGTGCCTTAACCACTAATCCATCTCTCCACCCTACCTTTTTTCCTTTTGGATTTTCAAGCTTGGGTCTTGCTTCAGCACCGACTGACCTGGAATTCACTATGCAGTCTTAGGGTGGCCTTGAGCTCATAGTGATCCTCTTACCTCAGCCTCTCAAGTGCTGGGATTAAAAGCATGTGTCACATCTATCTCTGGCTGAATTTTTTTTTGAAAGCGACCAGGGAGCAGGGCCTGGTGACCCATGTCTTTAATCCCAATTCTTGGGAGGCAGAGGTAGGAGGATCGCTGTGAGTTCGAGGCCACCCTGAGACTACATAGTGAATTCCAGGTCAGCTTGGGCCAGAGTGAGACCCTACCTCAAAAAAACAAAACAAAACAAAAACAAACAAACAAAAACACCAGGGGTTGGAGGGAGATGGTTTAGCAGTTAAGGTATTTGCCTGTGAAGCCAAAGTTGGGTACAGTTTTTTTTAAAAAAAATATTTATTTATTTGAGAGAGAGAGATAAAAAGGCAGAGAGAAAGAGAGAGAGAATGGGCAAACCAGGGCTTGTAGCCACTGCAAACAAACTCTAGATGAATGTGCCACCTTTGTGCATCTGGCTTTACTTGGGTACTGGGGAATGGAACCTGGGTGTTTAGGCTTCATAAGCAAGCACCTTAACCATTGAGCCATCTCTCTTGCCACCAAGGTCCAGTTTTGGGTATCTGCTGGTCAGTGTCCTTTGTACCATGACTGTTCCTTATTGATTTCATTCGTTGGCTCTGCCCTTCTCCCACTCTGCTCCCTCTGGACACTCAGGTGTGTTGATTCTCCTAATCACTGTTCTCTCATCCCAGATTCTCCCACTGACTTTATTCAAGGGTATTCTGCTTGTTGCGTTTTGACCCTGAGGCCCTGTTCACAATCTGTCTTACTTTATCTCGAATGTTCTACTGGACACTCCCATTTATCTCTCCCTGGATACTGGGCGGTGTGGTCTAGCACTTGGACCAGAACTATTTCCAGGTATCTTATTAAGACCTAAGAGCCAAATACTGCTCTCAGCTGATTAAGAGTAGAGGATTGATGTGTCTTTTTTTTTTTTAAATAAATTGAATTACATTTTTAAAGATTTGAATAAAGTGGAGTTAATGGCCGTTTTATCAGCTATCACTTTGGGGAATTGCATAACACAATCTTGCGTACTCGCTAGAAGGGAATTAAGCATCTGCTGCAGAGTTCTCAGTCTGGCTCCTTCCCCAGTGTTCCCGGATCGGTTAAGAAGAAGAAGAAGAAAAAGAAGAGATGCTTCACAGGCGCCTGGAAAAGGATCTGAAGCTCTGTAGGAGGGAGGGTGCCACGGGAGCAGGACTTCTGCCCTCACCTGCAGCCAGTGCACCTGAACCACAGCGTCCAGCCTGGCCTGCTCCCTTCCGCGGGTCAGAAACCCAGGAAGGGCGCCTGTTCCAGAACAGGAAAAGGTAAACAGTGACCCCGAGCGTTAAGGTCACTCTGTGTTTTTCCATGCTAGAAGGAGAAGCAGGCTTGATCTACAGTGGAGTTTTCATCTGAGCAAAAGCCTGGCGGGCTGCCTGAGGACGCATGGGATTTGTCCAGTCAGTTCTTGCTACATGCAAGGAACCATGGAGGTCTTTGTCCTATCTTGGTTTTCTTTCTTTTTTTTTAAAAAAAATTATTTTTATTTTAGAGAGAGAGAGAACGAGAGAGAGAGAGAGAAAGAGAGAGCGCATGCCAGGGCCTCCAGTCATTGCAAACAAACTCCAGACGTGTGCACCACCCTGTGCATCTGGCTTATGTGGGTCCCGGGGAATCGAACTGGGGTCCTTTGGTTTTGTAGGCAAGCGCCTTAACCACTAAGTCATCTCCCCAGCTCCCTATCTTGCTTTTCTGAATTCCTTGTTTCTGTGAACCTGACTTTCTTTATGTTGTTGTATTGTATGTGTGTGTGTGCTGGGTTGGCGATGGTATGATGGTCAGTGGTTGTCAGGAGCTTTGGGGTCTCAGGGGTGAAGGGATGGGGTACAGGGCGTTTGAGTGCAATGAAACTAACTACTCTGTATGATACTATAGTGGAGACACAAGACGCCGTGCATCTCCTGAAGCGCAGACACTGGACTTGGACCACGGTGGCCAGTCGATCATCACAGTTGCAATGCAAGGTTTTTACGCTAATCCAAGACACCCATCATGGAAACTGCTTGAGGGGATTGAGGGAATCTTCTGGACTTGCCATTTACATTTCATGAACTTAAAATTGTTGGAAAACAAGTAGGAAGAAGGCAGGATATGTTAGTCATCTTCCCGCCGCTGTGATGAAGTACTGGCGGGAAGCAGGAGAGGGATGGTTATGGTCTCACATTCGGAGTGGATGTGAGCCGTCATGTCAGGGACTGCATGGTTGCAGGACCAAGACCACGGCTGATCTCATTACATTGCTAGTCAGGAAGCAGAGGATGCACAGGAAATGGGGCTGTGCTATAAAAACCTTAAGGCCCACTTCCTCCAGCAAGGCTACTGGAGGTTGGATACACCCTTCCCAAAGAGCGCCAATAGCTGAGGACCAAGTGTCCAAACACGTGAGCCTATGAGGAATGTTCTACATTCAAACCATAACAGAAGGAGAGAACACAAAGGCCTGTGGCTCATTGTTGTATTTTCCAATGAAAACCTTGGCTTCAGAAATCTTGTTAAGGAACTTGAGATGGGGTAAAACCCAGCTCCTCCCTATGCTGAATCTCATACACAGTGAGTCCGCTGCTCCTGACAACCCAACTAAGAACCACTTATCCTATGTGCAGCCGCATGACGCTTCCAGTGATTTGGGTCGTGACAGAAACTTCTTAACAAACTGGAATGTTCCCCCAAGGCTCTCTTCTCATACTTTTTTTTTTTTTCCAGAATATACAAGCTGCATGGACTGTGTGACAAATATTTCTTTGCACATGCATAATCCGAACCTTGGCAGAGGTTGGGGCGTGGATGCCGTGATAGGGAAGTGTTCCCAGCCTGGCAAGGGTAGTTTAAGAGGGGAGGGATGCATGCTACGTACTCCACAGAGGAGCTCTGGGAGGTGGCTCTCCTGGCCTCAGCAAATGGCAGGATTCACTGCGAATGGTGAAGAGATAACACAGACCTATAGAGGCGCATATGGTATACAAAGCATCAGTGATGGAGATGGTGGTGATGAAGGCTGTGATGGTAGCCATGTTTGGCTGATGTCTACCATAAGCCAGACACACAGACAGACAGACAGACAGACATAGGGGCTATCCACAGCCCATTCTGTGGATGAGAAAACTGGTATAAGAAATAGCAAGTAACTTAGAGAACATTGCCTTGTCAGTGAGAATCAAAGAGCTGGGAATTCAGATTTCCCAACCAGGAATTTTCCCAACCAGGTGGCTTTGGATCACCCTCTGGTAACAAGCTGTCACAGTCAGGTTCGCATTGCTGGTAGAAATCACCCAACCAAGAGCAGCTTGTGAGAAAAAAAGAGGCTTATTTTGGCTTATAGGCCCGAGGGGAAGCTCCACAATGGCAGGGTAAAACGATGGCATGAACAGAGGGTGGACATAACCCCCTGGCCAACATCAGGTAGACAATAACAACAGGAGAGTGTGCCAAACACTGGCAAGGGGAAACTGGCTATAACATCCATAAGCCCGGCCCCCAACAATACACTGCCTCCTGGAGGCTTTAATTTCTAATTGCCATCAGCTAGCATCCAGGAACCTAGCATCCAGAACACCTAAGTTTATGGGGGACACCTGAATCAAACCACCACACAAGCTGTGGCTGCAAATAGGCCATTTCTCAGCCCCAGAGGCAGAGAACACGATGCCTCTACGTGAGAACTCACGTAGGTTATATATCCACACATGCACACAAATACACACACATTGCAGCAGACTGGATGAGAGCCTCCAGTGATGTCCACCTCCGAATTCCCAGGCCTGGGAATATGTGACTTCACCTGGCCCAAACCACCGTGCAGGTGTGATTAAGATACACTGAGCTGGGGAGATTCCACAGGATTGTCTGGCTGTGGGGAGAGGGAGGGGGTCAGCCAAGCAATGCAAGTTCCAGAGGGAACCGGAAAAGCAAGGACAAAGATTCTCTCCAAGTGCCTGGAGAAGGATTGCAGCCCGCTGACACCTTGGTTTCGAAGTTTCTGACCCAGAATCAGAACACATGAAATTTGTGTTGTGCTTTGCTGCAGCTTCGGTGCACTATCCCAGACTTCCTGTTCAATCCCCAAACTCACATGTGGATAGGGGCTTTGGGAAGCGCTAAGAATTAGATGAGGTCATATGGGTGGGGCCCCTGGTGATGACATTAGTGGTCTGAGGAGAAGAGGAAGACAGGCTCCCTGGAGCTACCACATCATGTCCTCTGGCCTGTTATGACACAGTTAAGAGGCTCTTGGACTTCCTAGACTTCAGAACCATGAGCCAAGTAAACTTCTCTTCTTTATAAAGTACCCAGTTTTAGGAATCTTGTTTATAGCAAAAGAAAACAGATGGACAGACTACAAGCCTCTAAATTTGTAGGGCTGTTATAACAGCAACAGGAGACTAATATGCATGTATAATAAATATGCACATATACATACATAGCACAAGTTTGCACATTTACACACATCCAGGCTGTGTTTGTTGACGCTCATTCTCCACTCCATAGCCTGCATGTGATTTAGCTCCTGGACAGTTTTTTTCAAATATTACTTGAGAGAGAAAGATAGAGATAGATATTAGAGAAACAGAGAGAGAGAGAGAGAGAGAGAGAGAGAGAGAGAGAGAGAGAGAGAGAGAGAGAATGAGAGAACGACGCTATGGGCACACCAGGCTCTCTTGCCACTGCAAACAAACTCCAGACATATGTGCTTTATGTGGGTACTGAGGAATCAAACCCAGGCCTTCCGGCTTTGTAAGCAAGCACCTTTAGCCACTGAGCCATCTCCCAAGCTCTCTGAACAGTTTTAATTCTAGGTTTGTTTCCTTATATCACCCTGCCATCCCCTAAGCTATGAGGTCACCACTCACGGAGTCACAAGATCATGGCAAAGACTATGAAGCCCGACCCGTTGGTTTCATAAAAGAAAACACTGGAGTGGGTGGTAACTAAGCCAGTGCCATAAGAATTCAAGAATGTCATGCAGTGGTGATTTCTCAAGGAAAACCTACATGCCACTCCATACGGCTTCGTGCTCAGTGTTGGAAATCTCGGCAATACGGAACCCAACTGTGCAGTGTCAGAATGTCTGTGGACCCCACCCTGATGTCTTTGCCCTTGAGATTCTGAGTCTCTTGTCTGTGGGTGCCATCACTTAGCAGCCTTGGCGAGTGCCATGGACCAAGTATTCATTTCCTTATGGAATTCACATGCTGGACCTCTAAACCCCCAGTGTGGGTGTACGTGTCCCTTCTAAGGATGTGATGAAGGCTGAATGGCATCATAAGGCTGAGATCCGGACCTCATGGGTTTAGAATCCCTTAAGGAAAGGAAACCCTGGAAAGTATACTTGTTTTCTCTCTCTTCACACGTGTGGAGTTCTAGGCCATATGGAAACACCATGGGTAGGTGGCCACATACACCTGGGAGAAGTGCCCGCAGCAGATAATGACCGCCTGCCATGTTGATCATGGGCTCTCAGCCTCCTGCTCCACCAGAGAATAATTTCCTGTTGCTCAGTCTGTGATATTTTGTCACAGTGGCATGAGCTGACTAATATAATTATCTCCCATAGAATCCAATCTCCACGGCGGTTAAGCTTCTCAACGTGCGTCCCTGTGTTAGTGTCCTTGTTGCTGTGACAAAATACCTCACCAAAGCAACTTTAGGAAGGAAGAGCTTATTGAGGTTTACAGTTTTAGGAGGGATACAGTCCATTGTGGTGGGAAAGGCATGACTATGGAAGCATGAGGCAGCTGGCCACACTGTTTCCACAGTCAGGAAACAGAGGAGACAGAATGTAGGTCTGGGCTGCAATCCCTGAAGGCTCACCTCCGGTGATCTATTTTCTCTAACAAAGTTCCACTTCCGAAAGGTTCTATAACCTTCCAATACTGTGCCACCAGCTGGGGATTAATGGTTCAAATGCATAAGCTTATTGGGCGGGGGGGCATTTCACATTCAACTACAATGGTGCCCTTCCTATCTGTCTTTCAGTTTACTGCCCATGCATCACTGTTTCCCAACATAAACTGTTCACAACCCACTCAACGGGACACTTATTTCTCTGACCTGTGTGCCTGGCTTGCTTTGTTCTTATTGGATCTTGTAGCTTTCTCAGCTCCATGAGCTGAACCCCTACTGAAGGCTGAGGCTCAGGTGGAAGACTGCCCCTAGTCTTTCTCTACAACTCAGCTACAGGGTTCATCTGACTGGATCTCAGAGTGATGGGGGGCTTCATAGCAGCCATGGGTGGTGGACTATATAGTGTACCCCCAAATGATGTTCACCACATACCTCAAAATGTAAACAGGAACTTTGGGAAATAAGGTCATTTTTATGTATGTGTGTATGTGTGTGTGTGTGTGTGTGAGAGAGAGAGAGAGAGATGGGGGGGGAGGGAGGGAGGGGGAGAGGGAGAGGGAGAGGGAGAAATGGCGTGCCAGGGCCTCCAGCCACTGCAATGGAACTCTGGACGTATGTGCTCCCTTGTGCACACGTGCAACCTTGTGCTTGCGTCACCTTGTGTGTGTCTGTCTGGCTTACATGGGATCTGGTGACTCAAAGATGAGTCCTTAGGCTTTGCAGGCAAGCTCCTTAACCACTAAGCAATCTCTCCATCTCAGAAGTAGGGTCTTTTGCAAATACAATTAAGTCAAAGGATTTTGAAATGAGACAAAATGGTGATGGTTAGTTTTGATTGCCAGCTTGGATGGATTTAGGATCACCTAGGAGATGCACTACAGACTATATCTATGAGGGTGTTTTTAGAAAGGCTTAGCTGTGGTTAGGAAGACCTGCTCTGAATATAGACAGAATCATTCCATGTATCTTGGGCTGAATAAAAACAAAAAGGGAGCTGAACACTCGCATTCACCCCTCCATTCCCAGGTGTGGATGCAATGGGACTAGCTGCCCCACATTTCTGCCACAGCAACTTCCCTGCCATGAAGAACTGTGTCCCCTCAAACTTTGAGCCAAAATCTACCTCTTCTTCCATGAGTTGCTTTTATTCAGATTTTTCTTCACAGCATATATCACAGATATCATGTTGCATTCAAGGTATATCCTAAACTCAGTGACTTGTGTCCTTGTATACAAAGGAGAAGCCATAGAAAGAAAGGGCAGAGAACCATGTGAAGACAATCAGAGACTGGAGTGATGTAGTCAGAAGTCAAATAACTCTGGGAGCCACGAGGGCGGGAGAGGTTGAAGGATGCAGCCCTACTTGCTTCTATTTTAGGGACTTTCGGCCATCTCAGACTGTGAATGAATCAATTTCTATTATGGTAGCTTGTTTCAAAGGGCCCAGAAATCTAAAACTCATGTGCTCAGGCATTTGGGTCCTTCAGGAAAGGTCACCACATGGCCCTAACTAGCAACTAGGGCCCAGAAGGCTTGCAAACTGCTGCATTGCATTGAGTCAAAATGCATGTTCCCAGGCCCCTGTCTCTCACATGTCCTGCTGCTCAGAGGCAGCACTGGTCTGGATTTCATGACAGACAGTGTGTGCCTGCCTAGCTCCTGGGAAGTGTGAATTACTTCAGAGCTGGATGCTAAAATTCCTACCAGCACCCTGATTCCTCCATCTGCTTGCTGTGATTTGTCTCTTAGAGATGCTCCAGGGGCTCACATAAAGTGGTTCTTCTAGAAGAATTTAATATGGTCCTTCGTAAGCCCTCTCATGATTCCTAGCTCTTCTAAGCCTCAGCCTCCCCAGGGGGTGATGGGGTGATGCTGAGCACATTTGGAGACATATAAATATGTCTGCTAAGAGCCCTCACACTGGCCTCCGGCAGCTGGTGTTTGGAGCAGACCTGGAGGGGTGGAGGCAGTACTTCAGGAATCCACAGAGGAAGGTTGGCCTGCTTTACAAGATGTTGCTGGTCACCGAGGTCAGCGCTGTGTCCTCTCCATCAAAACCATATGCTGCAGCCTTTATTTTCTAGGGGGTGGTTAACCCTCAAGGAAATAACTGTGAGGTTTGTGTCAGCGATTATTACTGTGTCATGAAGGTGACACCTTCATGAATACCATTTGAGCCTTTTTAAGATCAGTCCAAAGAAGCCTGTTTGTTCCTTCTGTCATGTGGGGACATAGTAAAAAGATGCTGTCTATGGAACCAGAAAGCTGGACACCAGACACTGATTCTGTGAAGTAACTTCATTTTTTAAAAAAATTATTATTTATTTGTTTATTTGAGAGTGACAGACAGAGAGAGAAAGAGGGAGGGAGGGAGGGAGGGAGGGAGGGAGAGAAAGAGAGAGAATGGGCATGCCAGGGCCTCCAGCCACTGCAAACAAACTCCAGATGCATGTGCTACCTTGTGCATCTAGCTTATGTGGGTCCTGGGGAATCGAGCCTTAAACTGGGGTCCTTAGGCTTTGCAGGCAAGTGCTTAACTGCTAAGCCATCTCTCCAGCCCTGAGAAGTAATTTCTATTATGTATCATTTATCTAGTCTCAGGTATTTTGTTATAGCAAGTTGGTATGGACCAAAATGCAGAGAGCCATGACATGGTCCAGCCTGTCCCTATGACCCATCAGTTTTACTCAGGTGAAGTGGATGTTGTCATGGAAGATGGAGCCCATTTGCCTTGCTGATCATAGGATACCTCCTGTCTTGATGATATAAGGGTGACTGCCTACTGAGACCCAGAGTACAAGCTGCCACAAGAAGGAAGATATAAGGCATAGAATGTTATCCAAATGTGCCCAGCACTCAGGTGGATGACAATAGGGAAGTTGGTGCTTGGATACCATGTGCCCTTACTTTCCCTTGGGGGATTAGACTGGTCATGGCTGACTAGCTGAGAATTCAGTTGAGTGGGAGTTTGTCAGTGCAGCTGTCTCAACCAGGGTGATCTCAAAGCCACACACACAAACTAAGGTCATCTTCCACCCCCATCTTCACCTGGCTAACATGTCACCTGTTATCCTAAAGTGGAGACACTGATTCTCAGAGGGAGAAGAAGCAGAGTTTGGCTGTTGGATCCTCTTTCTTTCTTTCTTTCTTTCTTTTTTTCTTATTTATTTGTTTATTTTGGTTTTTCAAGGTAGGGTGTCACTCTAGTCCAGGCTGACCTGGAACTCACTCTGTAGTTCCAGGCTGACCTCAAACTCATCGCCATCCTTTTATTTCTGCCTTCTGAATTCTGGGATTAAAGGTGTATACCACCACACCCAGCCAATCTTCTTTTTAAAATTCACCCTGAGGTCCTGGATGAATATCTAATTTCTTTGATTTACAGCATAATCATTTTCAAGTCAGGCTACTGTGAAGCTCAGTGCGACAATATGAACACAGTTTCAAACATGAAACTTGGCAGATAACAGGAGCTCAGTAAATGACAGGTAAGAGTTTCAGCTATGATTGTTATTGGCTATTTCTCTATATCTATATTTTATTTTTCCAAGTAGTCTATAAGGTTAAAGCAGGCATCCCTTGGGTCAGTTTCTATAGGTTGTTTGGCACATAGTAGGTCCTACAAAATGTACTCTCTGAATCACAGGGAATGCTGCTATTTTTAAATCTTTGGTCTCAGGTGACCTGGATTCTGTTCTTGCTTGTCCTGTCTCTTGAATCGAGGCCAGCGTCTCAGAAAATGGCTTTTAAAAACCAACAACAAATGAATAAGGAGGGAGAACCTTGACAATTCTCTAGTCTGAATATGAGGTGGGTTGTCCAGGGATGACTGAAGCTTTGCTTGGGGATGTTGGAGCTTCTTGGGGAATTTGCGTGCATGGCCACTGCAGCACGGAAACTTTTCTTCATGGAGCTCGACAGCCTTGAGTGGGGTTCTCCTGGACATCTATTGGACAGGAAGGCCAGGGCTTGCTTACTCTTCCTCTCACAGGCCTTATTAAAGCTGACTGACTGTCTTCACATTGAGCAATAAGAAAGAATGTTAAGATATTTCATTTTCTTCCAAAAAGGGGAGGTGGTCTCTGATTCAGTCACTTTCTTATTTCTGGACAAAATGTGACCAGAAGCGGCTTATGGAAAGAAAAGTGTTTAACTCAGCTTACATTTTGTTGTTATTGTTTTTGAGGTAGGGCCTCACTGCAGCCCAGACTGACCTGGAATTCACTATGTATTCTCCGGCAGGCCTTAAACTCACAGTGATTCTCCTAAGTCTGCCTCTGAAGTCCCAGGATTAAAAGCATGGACCACCACACTTGGCTTTCATCTTACATTTTAAGTGGAAGTTTCATCTTGTCAGGAAAGACATGGCAGGATGAAGTAGAAAAGACCATGACATGTTGGCAGATCTTCAGAGCAGAAGCAGAGAGGGAGAACAGGAGTTGAAAGGCCAGTCTCCAGAGACACACTTTCTCCAGTAAGGCTCTTCTTCCTAAGAGCTCCACAACCTTCCCAAACAGCACCCATCAGCTGGGGATTAAGCACTCAGGCACATGAGCACGTGGGGGATATTTTACATTTAAACCACCACAGCCCCTGACAGCTGTTCCTCTTTGAGCCACAGTGGGAGAGTTGTCATGTGGCTTATCCAAGAGCAAGGGTCTATAGATGTGTCTAGGACTCCTCAGATGCACAGATATGTTTTGGAATTTACAAGGAATTTTAATGGACTCAGATATGTTAAGAAAAAAAATCACAGAAAGAAATGGTATCTAATGCCTATGGGAATGCAATACTGATTATTTTTGAAAGCATAGGGAATTGGCGTGCAAAAACAAAAACAAAACAAAACAAAAATCACCAAATGAGTCTGAAATGGAATTAGAAAGGATTGGCAGAACCACTAATTGAAGTTACAAGTTGAGCCTAGTCATGGAAAGGTCAGAAATGCTTTCCTTAAGGTCACAGTTCCATCACTAGTGACTTTAATTAAGAATAATGGGGTTGGAGGACCTTTACCCTGAACCCCACCCCGTTGCCAACCCTGGTGCAGAGGCTCCCTCTTTAAGGTCATGATCAGAAAGTAAAAGTGACTAGGACTGGCTTTCCTGCTTCCCAGAACCAACCATGCTCAAACTCCACCCCTGAAGTCGTGAAGGAATGAAGAGCAGTCATTGCCTAAGGCATTGTTCTCATTGCTTACAGACCATTCTGTGGTCAATGACCATGTCACCAAGCTGCCTATAGGTTCTTCTTACCCTTCTCCTATTTATTCAGATGTGTCCTGTAATCTAACCAGTGTGTCTGATACATTGTGAACATGAACATGATCTTTCTTTTCCCTATTCTACTCTTTCCATCCCTGGGTCCCAATCCCTGGCCCTCTTCCTCCACACATTGGGGAAAGGCCTGGAGGCACAAGAAGGTGTCCATAGAAGGTGACCTTCGGCAAGTCTCAAGGGGGAGTGTCTCCAGACACGGACCATGCCAGCACTTTATTTTGGGACTTGCAACCTCAAGCTGCAAACACACCTCTCTTTGGTTATAGCCACAGGGCTACAAAAGCCTGAGAAGATGTAGACATCCCAAGATGATGAGCCTGAGGATGGAAGGTTAACTTGCTAAGGTTGGCAAGACAGGAAAGAATGAGTTGAGGGCTTGGGAGGGTCCCTCTGGCAGATCAATGAATACAGGTCAGTCAGTCCCACCCACATTTCATGTGCCATCAGGAAAGCCCACCCCCACCCTGGCCTGGTAAATGTCTATTAGTGCTTGCTATTTGCAGCCTAGAACCTTCCCAATGGATGAATCTGGTGACAGCTCTTAGTGTTTTGGGTGCCATGGTCTGAGTGGAAAGACTGACTGTTGAAAAGTCTCATGAAAGACACCGTATGTCCAGATGTGTGAGTGACAGGGTGAGGATTGGTGCAGAGTTGGGGACACATGTGGGATGGGTGGAGGAAGGGCCACTGAGGGCTTGCCGAGAATTGGGATGGAGTAAAGTCCATTCTCAACTGTGACTAGTCTGTCTTTCCATTTCTGGTGGGTCAGACTCTAGTGTTCCAGGGAGCTGGCTCCTACAAGGCTAAAACATGTTGGCTCAGGCTTAAAGACTACTGTGTTTGAAACCAGCACGTCTTTTTGTGGATCTGTATGGATTCAGGGTTGTAACTCTCTGAATTGAGACAAGGAGATAATGTCTCCCTCAGCATTGGCTGCTCTGGGGAGACACAGATATTCTTATCTAAAGGAAGATGGGGGGGGCATGGAATAAGAGAGGCAGGGAGGATGACTGCTTTCATTTAATGCTGCACAAAACTGAAAAACTACAACTGACACTGTTGATGTTCATTCATTCATTCATTCATTCGTTTGTTCGTTCACTCACTTATTTTTGAGTGCTGGAAGCCCAGAGAATGCTAGGCAAGTGCTCGACTGAGCTCCAATCATGGCTGCTAGGACTGCCCTCTGAAAAGCTGAAAAGTCCTCAGAGTGCCTGTGCTTCAGGAATCCTTATCCTCCCACCTATTTCTTAGGTGACCTGTCTGAAGTTCTGAGAGACTAAGAACCGGGGCTGGGAAGATGGCTCAGTGGATGTGGTAGTTTGAATAGATGGCCCCCAATATATTCAGTGTTTTATTAGTTTGTAGTTTGTATCTGCAGCCACCTGGGTGGAGGCGGTGTCACTGGGCAGATCTTAAGGTGTGGTGGTGGGTTTGAGATTTCAATCTAAAGATATGAAAAGTGTGCCTAGCTGGAGTTCCTGAAGTGTGCTGTGCTGTGTGGCTTTTGGCTTTTTGGCCTGTGCTTCTCTCTCTGTTTGGTTCTGTGAAGGCAGGTCAGCTTCTTCTGCCATTATGGAATTTAAGCTGGATCTGTAAGCTTCAATAAATATCCCTTCCTCCATAACTGTGCCTGGTCTGAAAGTCCATCTCAGTGAATCTAAAGCTGTCTGATTCAGTGGGCAAAGTACTTGCTTGCCACATCAGCTAGAGGATTTGAGTTGGGATCTTTGGTACCCACGTAAAAACTGGGCATGGTGGTGTGCCCGTATGACCCCAGAGCTGGGGGAGTTCAGACAGGAGGATCTCTAGGACTTGCTTGCCAGCTCGTCCAGCTGAAGTGGTGCCCTCAGGATCAGTGAGAGACCTTGTCCTAAAAACATTAGGAGGAGAGTGACTTATATGACAACTGCTATCAACCTCTGGTGTCCACATGTGTGTGCACACACATGTACACAGATGTGAGCTCACACACATACAAACATACATACATACATGCAATAATAACCCCTCCCCCCACACCCACCAACTCACACACAACTTAAGTACAGAAAACAAATAATAGAAGCTTCCCCAAGACCTCAGGTGGCAGAGTCAGGATTCAAACATTTGGTGCCTTCATTTTGGATGTGTTTATGTGACAATACCAGGTAATTCAGGCCCAGCGTGGGTTTCTGCTCATTGTAGGGGACCTCACATGGTGCAGGATAAAGGGTTGTGGCTAGGGTCTCTTCAGAATGTGGAGGTCCCATCCTGCTGGGTAACTTCTTCCTTTCCCTTTTCCTTGCACAAGTATTTGAAGGAAAGAAACTGGACGGAACCTGTAAAGCTCATCTAATCCACATCGCCCTGCCCCCCAAGGCTCACCCCGGGGTTTGCTGGTGTGACGCCTTCCTGTTCAAAGTTTAATACCTCATCCAATGGCTCGACAATTACATTTCCATTACTCCCCACTGTTTATCACAGTCGGATCGCAAAAGCCAATTTACGTTGTGATTTCTCCTCTGCTAGGTCTTTACTGTCTATTTTTAAACTTGCCTCACAATTCAATTGGGTGCTTCAGCACAGTGTTGGCTCCCTGGTGCTGTTGGAACTGTGGCCACAAAGGGACCTTGTCCTGCAGTGTCCTCTGGGCCAAGTGTGGGGTCACAGGAGGACCTCTGTCCTTGAATGCACTCTCAGAACTTTCTCCTCTTGATACCTGCACTGGGACCGTTTGAAAGCAGATTCTCTCATGTGTTCTGAGATGAAGACAAATGATAGGGTTATTCCTTGTGCCCTGGTGAATGACGGGAGTTTCATCTCCTGCCTGTCGTCTACCACAGCTCTAGCGGAGCTGGAGGCCAGGACTGCAGGGCTCTGCGGATCACGCGTCTGTGTGTGTGTGTGTCTTCAGTATGTGGTATACTTGTATGAATGCATGTCCATATACATGTGGGAACATGTCGATGTGTACGGGTACATATGCATGAATGTGCATGTGTGTGTGGAGGCCAGGAGACCACCTTGGCTGTTCTCCTCGGGTAGACCACCCACGTCTTTTGAGATAGAGCTTCTCATTGACATGCTGCTCTGAGCCAGTGAGCCCTACGGGCTCTCGCCTCACTCTCCCTGGCGATGGAACTTGGGTCCTCACGCTTGAGAGGCAGGCACTTTAGTGACTGTGCCATCTCTCCAGCCCAACATTGTCTCCTGACAAGAAGAGAGCAATACCTTTAGAGCTGGGCTGGCTGTCTGACTTGACAATATTTTTATTGGCATAATCATCCTTCTCATAAAAGAAGGAGCCAAGGTACATAAAAGAAAACATAATTCTAGAATTATTTTGATTATATCAGTCTAATATTTGAAGAGGTTTTTCTTGATGGGGGATTTTATTGTCCACCTGGCACTTTTGCTTATAGCTCCCTAAGGTGATAGGCTACAAATAAACTGTGTCTATCAACACTGCTTCTGTGATCATGTGGCAAGGGTTGTTTTATTTATGTTTTTATTTTTGTTGGGTGGTTGCTTGTTTATTTAATTTTCTCAGCCCACTTTGACTATGTTATTTTTGCCTCCCATCCTGTTTTCTTCAAACAAATAGAAACTTCTATGGCGAGATGTGACTTGACCAGCTGTGGTTGAGCTGTCATGGGCTCTGTTTAATTGTAAACAAATTCACAAGGGTGCACATTCTCCTGGATCAGTAAGTTTGTCAGAGGATGAAATAAGAGACACAAAAAAAGGAAGAGATGCTTTGACCGTGAGCCACAGATGTGAGTGCATTAGCTGCCCAACCTCGTTGCTCTGCAGTTAATTCATATGGTATAGGGGGACGGCACCCATCTCTAGTGGGTGTTGGAGTTCTGCCGTCTTATGTCAGTCTATGCAAGAACCTCCAGTTGCCCAGATCCAGCCCCAAGTTCATTCCTACTTCTCCTTTAAACCCAGCTTTCCTCTCTGCACGTGTACCCTACGGTGAAAAGTTCAACGATACCCATCTCTTCGATGAGCAGAAGGCTGAAATTTTTGCAAGCAATATGCAACATATTGGAAGGTCATTGATTCTGGAGTCCAGTAAGGTGAGGAGAGGAAGGGAGAGGGAGGGAGCAGCAGAGCTTATTAAACACCTACTGTGTGCCAAGGGCTTCAAGTCGTCATCACCTGTGCTGCTCGCTTTACGTACAGATGCATGTTCATGTAGATAGGTGGGAACACATGAATGTCGAGGTATTTTGTGCTTTATGAATGAGGTTCGTCCCACATGAGGACAGTGGTGTCTGTAATCTCACGCTGCTATAACTGGAAGGTGTGGTGAAGACCGCCACAGCCCCTGCTTGGTGACAGTCCCTGAACTCTGTATTGATCCTACCAATATCCATCCACTTCAACCACGAAGTGCTTTTCAGTGAAGGGACACGAGAGGATACACACAAAACCACGTAGACACAGGCCGGTGCTCTCTTCTAGGCTATTCGCTAGTGCTATGACACGTATATTCAGGTGGTTGCTGGAGGCTCTACTGAGTGAGGTCCTGTGCTGCATGAGGCTGGGCCACAAGGCTGGGTCAGAAGCCAAGAGGCCTCCTGTCTGAACCTGTATAAGGTAAAAGTGCCCATGGGGAGTTCTGATGCTTCTAGTCCCTTACAAAGCCACAGGGAACATGTAAGGTGGCCAACTCCATAATGATATCTCATTAGAAAATGGGGCAGGTCATTCTTTTTATTTAAGGTTAACAAATCTTCACAGGTTAAAGACTGCTTCTAAAAGATTTCCATACCCATCTCTTTCCTTTTGGGCGGCTGGTTTCTCATGGCATGTCTAACAAAGTAGGGTATTACTTTGGCATCTTTATTTCATTTTTTTTTTAAAAGATGTGCTAATTAAACTAACTTGCTGTCATGCTGGGAAGATTGCTCAGTGGTTAAAAGGCTCTTGCTTGCAAAGCCTGCCAGCCCTAGTTTGGCCCAGGTTTGGTTCCCCAGTACCCATGTAAATCCAGATGCACAAAGTGGCACATGCATCTGGAGGTCATTTGTCACAGCAAGAGCCCCTGGTGTGCCATTTCGTCTCTCTTTGTCTGCATGTAAATAGCAAATAAAAATATTAAAAAAGTTGATTTGGGCTGGAGAGATGGCTTAGTGGTTAAGCGCTTGCCTGTGAAGCCTAAGACCCCGGTTCGAGGCTTGATTCCCCAGGACCCACGTTAGCCAGATGCACAAGGGGGCGCACACGTCTGGAGTTCGTCTGCAGTGGCTGGAAGCCCTGGCGCGCCCATTCTCTCTCTCTCTCTCTGTCTCTTTCTCTTTCTCTCTCTGTCATGCTCAAATAAATAAATAAAAATGAACAAAAAAATTAAAAAATAATATTTAAAAAGTTGATTTGCTGTGATCCCTCATCAGATGCCAGTTAATTGGTTGGTGGTACATCTCTGGACATGACTATGTGAGTTGGAAGCCTAGATCTACTACTTTTATTTTTTAAATTTTTTTGTTTATTTTATTTATTTATTTGAGAGCTACAGACAGAAAGAGGCAGAGAGAGAGAGCCACTGCAGACGAACTCCAGATGCTTGCGCCCCCTTGTGCATCTGGCTAACGTGGGTCCTGGGGAATCGAGCCTTGAACTGGGGTCCTCAGGCTTCACAGGCAAGCGCTTAACCACTAAGCCATCTCTCCAGCCCAAGATCTACTACTTTTTAATCTTGATCTTGGGACAATTTCTTATTCCTTGTGCTTCAGTTTCCAATTCTGTAAAATGGCCATAATAAAATAATTTGATATCAACACTCATTGCCCCCTCCCATTTTTCTCAATACCAGTTGAACACCCACAACAGAAGCTGTGAGTGCAAGATGGGGTTGGCTTTGGTTTTTACTCCTGAGGAGAAGCTGGCAGATAAAGTGGGGAGAGGAAATGAGAAAGATGACTTTTTCCTGTTTCACGTTATCTTTGAACTTGATTGGGGTAACACTGAGCTGTGGGGCTGTGACAACCTTATTATCTACAAGAGGAGTAGGTCAGAAAGGGAATCACAGGTGCATGGGCCCACTATAGCCCTGAGAAACCAGAGCTGTGGAACTGGAAGATCTTCCTTTGGGCTTCTTTTAGGTGAGATTTGTTGACAGTCTTCTAATATTCAAGTAATCCCAGTCAGAAATTTCCTGAGTGGGAGTGTAGAGTTTCCTAATTGATTTCCCTTAGGAGATTTATTATATAACCACTTGTTACCATGTATCAAGCTACGGGCTCCTTGTTATAGCATTTTTTAATGTAATTTTTTTTTGAGTGAGAGATAGAAAGAGAGAAAGGGAAAGAGAGAGAGAGAGAGAGAGAGAGAGAGAGAGAGAGAGAGAGAGAGAGGGATAACACATTTCAGCCACTGTGAATGAACTCCAGACGTGTGTGCCCCCTTGTGGCACATGTGTGACATTGCGTGCTTGTGTCCCCGTGCCTTTGGCTATGTGGGACCTGGAGACTTGAACATGCATTCTTGGGTTTCACAGGCAACAGCCTTAACCGCTAAGCTATCTCTCCAGCCCTGTTATGGCATTTTAATAATGTTTTAGCGCTGAAGAGGTAGCTCAGTCAGTAAAGGGTTTACCTCAGCTATGAGGGCCTGATTTCTATCCTCAGTACCCATGTAAGATACTGGGAATGGTGGCATGTACCTATAATTCCAGAGCTGGGGAGGCAGAGACAGGAAGCTCCTTGGCACTTGCTGGCTATCTACTCTAGCCTAATTGATGAGCTCTGGTCCAGTGACCACAGATTGTATGATCCAATCAAAACAGGAACTCTCTTGAGGCAGAAAGTAGATACCCATGGCTCAGGGCAGGAGGACCTCTGGTGACTTGAATGAAATATCTTCTATGTTTTGAGTACTTGGTCCTAGCAGGCAGAAGTTTGGGAAAGCTGTGGGGCCTCTAGGAGGTAGAGCTTTGCTGGAGGAAGTGTGTTGCGGGCAGTGGGCTGCGGGGCACTATAACCCAGCTCCAAGCCAAGTAGACACTTCCATCCTGTTGATGTGGGATGTGACCTTGGCTTCCTGTTCATTTCTGTTATGCTTTCTCCACCAGGATGAAACTCCCCTTTGAAACTGCAAGCTGAAGTAAACTCTTTCTTTCATAAGCTGCTTTTGGTCAGGTGTTTTGTCATAGTAACAAGAAGATAAGTGGTACAGATCAAAGGGTTTCTTTAGGAGGTGATACGATTGTTTTTGGTTGACATCAGTCATGGCTGCACCTGTCTGTGACTATCCTAAAATCCACTGTCATGGAGCCATTGGGAATTTAAGATATTTCTCAATAAAGGTGTTTTATCAAAAAAAAAAAAAAAAGTTCACAGTGCTGGAGAGATTGCTCAGCAGTTAAAAGCACTTGCTTGCAAAGCCTGACAGCCAGGGTTCAGTTCTCCAGTACTTATGTAATGCCATATGCACAAAGTGGTGTATCTGGAATTCATTTGTAGTGGCTAGAGAACCTGGCACACCCAAACTCTGTCTGTCTGTCTGTCTCTCCCTCTTCCTCAAATAGATAAATATTAAAAAAAATCATAGCACTGCTGAGGAGGGAGACACCGTAGCTGCCCAGCACGGGCCGGCTCTAGCTCCAGCAGAATTTCTGAGGGACAAGGAGAGGAAGGGGTGGGGGAGGAGGCAAAGGGCGACTTGAAGCTAAAGGACAAGCCAGCTCACTGCGGCCCAGGAGAAGAGGAGACAAGGATTAATGCCCTTCCATTTTTCCCTCCCAAGAGCAAGATGAGTCTCCTGTGTGTTCTGACTCTGAGAAAGAACAAGTTCTTTCCCTTAGGGTGGAAGAAGCAGCATCTGGTAACATGCAGGTGGAGCAGGTCTTCTTCCACTTTTCTCTCCTCACAACCCATTTTCACCCAAGGAACACTTGTGCAACCATGGGTACTCTATAGGTTTATAAAATAGGTATACAACTCAAACAATTTACTGACAATAAACCACAAAGAAATCTATCTTAAAGAAATGCTTTGGTATACATTTAATTTTACCATTTGTTGAAGACAAAAGCAAATTTGCATACTAATGAGATGGATGTGTTCATTTATCTAACACAATACGATCCGAAGATATACTAATTTGATACTTACATGCTGAAGCATGATAGGAGGAGAGTATTAAAAGTCTTTGTGTTCCACAATTAAACTGTTATGTCTCTGCAAGAGCAGAAAACTTGGTATGCGTCGTGAAAATACTGCAGTTCAGAATATACAATAGTCTCGAATCTGAGCCAAGGTGTTTTGGGCAGTGTTTGTTGGCACTGTGTGGTGTGATGGCATGTGTGGTATAAAGTGTGCATGTTGTATGCTCACAGCCAAGGCTAACATGAAGTCCCATGATGCTACAGTGAAGTCCCATGATGCAACATGGGCGAGTGTCACCAGCAACACCTTGGATCCATTATGGGTTTGATTTTTTGAATTAATTTTTGGTTGTTGTGCACTCAGAAACCTTTCCATGTTGCCAAATTTTTATGACCCGTCCCTTCAGTGATGTGACCGTCCCCCACATGGAGTTGTGACCCATAATTTAAGAAACTCTGGTTTAGGTCACAGTACTTTGTGTAATGACATCAAGTATTTCCCTCTTATGGAGAAGAATACACACTCAGAAATTATGCACTCAAGATTTTTGTTCCACATTATCTCAAAATAACTCACTTGATTTACTTTTCTGGAACATGGACTAAATTTCTCTGATGGCATCAGCAGCATTGCCGAGCACCCTGGATTTTGTTCTCACAAACATGGCTTTGTTTGAGTATAACAATATCAGGTAGTTCTTGTATCATCGATCTGTCTCCCTTGTTATATTTTCCTATGGGCTCTAGTTTTCAAATATTTTATTTTTATTTATGAGAGAGAAACTCCAGGTGCATGTGCTACCTTATGCATCTGGCTTATGTGGGTCCTGGTGAATTGAACCTGGGTCCTCTGACTTAGCAAGCAAGTACCTTTACCACTGAGCCATATCTCTAGCCCTGGGCTCTATTTTAGAGTTACCATTGTATTATTTTTGCTTCAAGAATTCCTGTGTGTGTGGGGGGGGGGGGTGTTGAGTTAGGTGTCTCCTATAGACTCACGTGCTGTTGTCCTCCTGATGTTGGCCAAGAAGTGGTGTCCAGCCTTGGCTCGTGCCATTCTTTCCCTTGTCATCATGGAGCTTCCCCTTAAGTCTGTAAACCAAAATAAACTCTTTCCTCCCACAGGCTGCTTTTGGTTAGGTGTGTTTCATCCCAGCAATGAAAAGGTAACTGAAACACTGTGGAAGTGTGAATTTGGGTAGGGGAGGCACCCAATGGCTTTCCTTGTTAGGCCCTGGGCTATCACCCCTTGGATAGCATCAAGGCCACCCGCACCTTTATCCTAGGCATTGGTGGGTGACAGCTCAGCAGTAGCTGTAATTTCTCTGCTACAGCCTCACAAGTTGCAAATGGAGCAAAAGGAAGAGTTTGCCGGAACAAATTGTGCCCTATTTCACATAAACAGAGAGTTCTTCAGAAGTAGCTGGTGTAGCATGAGCTGGCATTGTGCCCAGGTGCCCATTTATCCACAAAGGGTGGTCATGGGGAGGAAGGAGTACAGGAAGCCCTTGTAAACTGGAGAGAGACCACAGGGGAATCCACTTACATAAACTGGGGGGGCTAACTCTATGAGCAATGGCAAAAAAGTTAAAAAGAAAAAAAGGAAGGGAAAAGAACAGAAGAAAATGAAGGCTGAAAACTGAAACAAAAGAAAATAGTTTGCATTATTTTATAGGGAACAAAATATTTGGTATAATTATAACTAAACTCAAGTTTCTGGGTAAAGGACAGGAATGAATGTTGATTACTTTTCATCCAGGTGTTTTTTTTTTTTTTCCTGGCAAAAATGCACGTTAGTGTATTATGACAGGCATCATTTTACACATCATTTATCAGCAGGGTCTCACACAGGGACCTTTATACATTGGCTTGCAGGGATCTGCTCTATAAGGTGATAGGCACCAACATTCTCTTTATTTCCCTCTCTTTGGCCGCCCATGGTCCACCTCTGTTAGATTCGTTACTTCTCAGTGACATCCTTGTTGGTCAGATTTCCATCACTGGATCCAGTCGGCGGGGCAACCACTTTATTAGAGGAAAAGATTGTTTTGACTCACTGTTGGAGAATGAGTGTTTAGTCCTGGGATTGGGGGCCTGTGGCAAAGCAGAACACCATGGTAGGAGCACACAGTGGAGCAAAGCTGCTCATCTAATGAAGGATAGGCAGCCAGAAAAAAAAAAAGAAAGAAAAGAAAGAAAAAGGAAGAAAGAAAACAGAGAGGAAGGAACGGGGTTGACGTACCCCCAAAAGTATGCCCACATGACCCAACCGAATTCCCATCCATTGACAAATGGATTAATGTGACGTGGTGTGCTCATACAGTGAGATCTGACTGAGTTGTGAGAGAATGAACACAGACAAACTCTGGGACGACTTTGCTAAGCAAAAGGGCCAATCACAGCCGTATGTGTGGCTCACAGGACGCTTTTGCAGGATAGAAAGTCCATAGGGGCAAATGAAAGGAGAGTGGCGACTGTCAGAAGAGAGGGGCATGGTGGAGTGACAGGTGGAGTGACATCTTTTAGGGGAGGTGGAAAGGTCTGAAATTAGACAGTGGGGGGGGGGGGTTGCTACAAACTGTGTGTGTGAATTCTACGGCCTGTGAATAGTTCAACAAAAATTTTAAATGAATATAAATTATCTTCAGGAGGTGATACTTGGGCTGGATGGTGGTTCTCTTTTGCTTGATTATTTATTTATTTCTCTATTTATTTGAGAGAGAAAGAGAGCAAAAGAGGCACAGAGAGACAAACACACAGAGAAGACATGCCAGGGCCTCTCCAGCCACTGCAAATGAACTCCATATGCATGTGCCACTTTGTGCATCGGGCTTTACGTGGGTATTGCAGAATCAAGCCCAGGTCATTAGGCTTGGTAGGCAAGCGCTTTAACTGCCAGGCCATCTCTTCCACTCTTGATTGATTTTTATACACGTATTATTTAGGTCACTATCATGAGGACAATGATGATAAAACACTTCCTGAGCCCCTGGGCAAGGGTGCCATTCTTGCCCTGGATTTGATTTCTTTTCTCTCTGAGCCAAACTTCCTGACTCAGCTTCTGAGGGCCTTCTCCCATGACGGAGCCCCTCTTGTTGGTTGGATTGCATCCCACAAGGACTTATGTTCAAGGTTTCTGTTGGTTAATCTCCACTGTCAAGTAGACAGGATATCGAATTACCATGGAAATGAACTTGTGAGCCATGTATGGAAGAGGTTTTCTAGGTGGAGTTGTTTCCGGTGGGAAGAGCCACGCTAACCGTGAGTGGTGCCATTCCATGCGCTGCAGTCCCACACTGCGTAAGAAGGAGAAAGTGAGTCGAGCGCTGTCCTCTATCCCTCTGCTTCCTGACCGCAGAAGCAACGTGACCAGCTGCCACCACGCCTTCCCCACCGCGCTGAACTGAAGTTTCCAGCCAGTACCTCCGAGCTAGTGGTAGACTTGGGGAACCGTGCAGATGGACAGGGTTAGAGTTGGCAATAAGAAGACCCTTGTAGTGACGTGCAGGGCAAGTGGACATGGCCACGTGATGGGATGCTGTCAGCTACGGATGGTGGACTTGCCACTCTCTTTTGGAAATGCAGTTTCTCTGCACATTTGACATATGATAAGGTGAGCATGAATGGCTTCTTCCACAAATGAGTTGTGAACTCCAATCTTCCAACAAGAGAGACCTCAGGCACTGTTTGATACTGAAATCTGTGGAATTCATCCAATGGTACGGCATGAAGCAGTGTGTTTCATACACTCGTCATACACTGGGCACAGCCTCGCGTGGGCTGCTCAGCCTGGCCACGAGCTATGAAGTTAGCTTGGCCACAGTATTCTGCAGGTGGGGCTGAAAGACTGATAAAGTCATAAGCAAGAACAATTATGAAAAAACATAATGAAAAATAGAGTGGAAACTTTTTGTTGCACATGGTGCATCTGCATATGCATGTTCATGTGCATGTGAGTGCCTATGTGTGATGGCATGCGTGTACTTCGTGTGTCTGTGTGTGTGTGTGTGTGTGTAGGCCAGAGGTCAACATCAGATGTTTACCTCAATTGTGTTCCACCTTATTTATTTGAGACAGGGTTTATTTATTTATTTTTTTCTGATTTTTCAAGGTAGTCTCTCACTCTAGCCCAGGCTGACCTGAAATTCACTATGTAGTCTCAGGGTGGCCTTGAACTCACGGCGATCCTCCTACCTCTGCCTCCTGAGTGCTGGGATTAAAGGCATGCACCACCACGCCTGGCCAAGACAGGGTTTCTGGCTCGATAAGTGAGTGGCCAAGCTCTAGGGATTCTCCTGCCTTTGCCTTACTTGTGCTTGGACTTCAGGCATGTTCCAGTATGTCTAGCAATATTCATGGATATGGGGATCCAAACTCAAGTCCTCATGTGTGCTCGGGAAGACTTTACCCACTTAGCCATCTCCCCAGCCCTGTGAGGAGAAACTTTTAACCAGCAGTGCCTCACCGCTTCATCTAGGAACAACAACACAAGGATTCTTCAACTTGATGAGATTATGCCCACCTGGCCTGAACATGAGAAATGTGGGGGTTGGAGAGATGGCTTAGCGGTTAAGCGCTTGCCTATGAAGCCTAAGGACCCTGGTTCGAGGCTCGGTTCCCCAGGTCCCACGTTAGCCAGATGCATAAGGGGGCTCATGCGTCTGGAGTTCGTTTACAGAGGCTGGAAGCCCTGGCGCGCCCATTCTCTCTTTCTCCCCCTCTATCTGTCTTTCTCTCTGTGTCTGTCACTCTCAAATAAATAAATAAAAAAAAAATTAAAAAAAAAAGGAGATTCAAGAAGACTGCCCTACTTTGTGGCCAAAGGAGATGAGATGTGAGGATGGAGAGATCAGTGCTCCAAAGCCAAGCTCATTCTATTCTCTAAGACCTTGCTGACTGATGCTGAAGGTATGAGCACCCAGCCAGAGAAGCCCCTGGCTCCTGGGATGTGTCACACCTGTCACAGCATTAGTCCCTCGAGACTCCAAACCAGGTTCTCTTGGGGAAGCGCTTCCAGATGGTCTGTTTTTTTTTTTCTCTCTCTCTCTCCCCTTTTCATCCTCACTTCTGTATCACTTTTATGTTTTCTTTTGAAAAAAAAAATTAATCCACTTAAGGAAAATTTCTGCAATTTTTTTATTATAAAGAAAAGTCTGAGGCATTGCCTCCCACAGGGACTGACTGGTGCATCCATGGTTCCACCGTGATTACAGTTTTGTGATTGCCACCAAAAGGCTCATGTAGGGTAGAAGGGTGACTGTAAAAGAAGTGGGTCCTGGGAGACCCGCCTAAAGCAAGGCATTGCTAAAGTGTTTGAAAACCAAACATGTCTCAGAAGGACAGCGTGAAGCCTTGCAGATGGGGTGAGTGGACCACATGACACTTTTCCCAGGGCTCAGCAGCGAGACATCACAGGAAGAGCTGAGCGACTGAAGGTGCTTGGTCATTTTGAGGCCCCCCCCCCCCCCCCGTCAAATAACCTCAAAGCTGCTGTGACCATACTTCACTTACCAACAAAAATCATACTGTGGGCTGTTACTCCAGTGCCTGAGGGATCCCACACCAGAGCTAGGGATTGTGCTGAAGGGTCACCTGACTGTCATGGGATCTGGGTGTGACATACCTATGCTTATTGCACCACTAGTCACAATGGCCCAGCAAGGAACTGAACTCAGCCTAGGAGGTCCATCCATGAACAAATGGATAAAGAAAACGACATGGTACCTATACACCCAAATTCACCCACAAAAAAGCACAGAATCCTGTTGCTTGCAGCACTGTGGAGGAACCCCGAGAACATCCTGTTAAGCCAAAAAGCTGGGCACAGGAAGACGCATGCTGCATGTGCCACTCATACGTGGGTGATAAAACGTTTGCTCTCATAGAACCTGAGTCAGGTGAACCAGTCCCAGAAGAACCTACTGTCCCCCCTTCATAGTACTCCCATGCCTGAGGGAGCTGTCTAAGAGCTGTCTTGACATGGGTGCTGGCTACAGATGCTCTGTAGACCTTCACCCTTTCTGCTGGCTCCTCTCACATCCTTTCAGATCTCTGCTCTTGTTCACTTCAGAATGCAAGTGCCTGAGGTCAAATTCCCATCTTGCCACATTCCAGCTCTTTGGCCTTGGGAAGTGGTCTCACTCGGCAATTTTTCCAGCCCTGCATCTCTGCATTAATCTCTGTGTGTCGTTTTCCTAATCTACAATCATATCAGTACCAGCTTCACAGGATTGTTGTGAACCGTAAATGTCAGAGTGTTTGAACCAAGGTCCCCCACATGGGTCCATAAATCTGCCCCTAGAAGCCACACGTTATTGATCATAAACTCCAGTGCCAGGGATGGGATATCTCCCAGTAAGTTGTTGGGTAGGGAAGCTACAGAGACCTCAGAAACAATGTATGCTGTTGACATTTCTCTTGATTGCCTAACACAACTAGATGGTAAGACCCGGTTGCTGAAGACACCACACATGTCAGTTGCAGGATATTGAGAAAGTAAGCCGGAACTGAGGTGGAAGTTTCCTCCGGGCTGACCAGATTTCTTCAGAAAGGTGCTAGGTGAGTTGCTGAGGGAGAAGAGCCATCAACAGTCCCCCCACCCCCCAGGTCTGCCAGGCAAGGTGTACTCACTGGTGCAACAGTGGCATGAATGTTATGGGAGTAACCAACTGCTTTCTGATTGGATTTGAGGCCTGCTCCACAGGAAGGAATTCATGCCTGGGACTTTGAGCCAGAGCAAAAGCCCAAGGCTTGAGACATAAGTCCTAGGAGGGAACCTATTGCTGTGGTTATGCTAAACGGAGAGCAAGTCCAGCTGCTTTCTAAATGTCTGTAGTTGTTTCTCTAGATTAGTACTGCTTGAAGCCATGATCGCAGAAGGTCCTTACTACAATGGGCAGAGGTTCATGAGATTAATGCAGAGATGCAGGGCTGGAAAAATTGCCGAGAGTAAGTGGCTTCCACATGCTCAGCCTCAGACAGATCATCTGAACTACCCGCCCTCCAAGGCTCAGGGAACCTCACAGGAAAGGGATCTGAAGGCATGTGAGAGCAGGAGGATGGGGAGGAGGGTCTGTGAAATGCTGTCTTCTGGATATAACACGGCCATGGCACTCATGAACCTACAGCAGCCGTGGTTTCCTGCAGCAAGGTGGAGCCAGCCGTCACTGCACCTCTGAGGAAAGGCCCACCCCTCCCAGAGTAGCTCGTGGCAGTTCATGGTGACTGGGAAAGCAGTCAGGATCATCAGTGGTGGAGCCTTTGTTAAGTTGCCCATTCTATGGTAACTAACCTTCCACCCCGTTGTGCAATCAACCCTAATTCAACTCCATGGGGGAATAAAAAAAGGCATGGAAGGAGCCGGGCATGGTGGCGCACGCCTTTAATCCCAGCACTCGGGAGGCAGAGGTAGGAGGATCGCCGTGAGTTCGCGGCTACCCTGAGACTACACAGTGAATTCCAGGTCAGCCTGGACTAGGGTGAGACCCTACCTCGAGAAACAAAACGAAACAACAACAACCACAACCACAAACAAACAAACAAACAAAAGGCATGAAAGTACGATGGAGATTAATGGGGGGAAAGTGTGTTAATAGGGAGGGAGAGGAGGACAAGAGAGGGATATTGGTGGGAATATGATCAAAATACATTATATACATGTATGAAAATGTCAAAAGTGTAAAAAAAAAATACAAATTTTAAAAAGCTTACTGAAGTGGGCTTAAAACACACCCAACATGGCTCAGGGAATTTTGCAGAAGAGAGGGGTGGAAAAACTGTGAAAGCCACACACTGGGACATCATGCCCATAGGCACTGCCTCTCCCCAGTAACTGACCGCTGCTCCCCAACACATCACCCACAACACCTTGGGGGACAACCTGCAACCCCAATGAAGAGGGCCCCCAGTGGAATGGAGGCAGGAAAGAGGGAAAGGATGGTATCAACACATGATGTAGCCATACTAAGTATGTCCATAATTAATAAAATAAATAAATTAATAAGAAAAAAATAACCATGTCAACACATGTTGGGATAAAAAAAAATGGCTCAGCACTTCTCAGACTTGCATTGAGGTGACATAGAAACTAGATAAGAAACAGGCTTGTACTCAGATGGCCTGGGCTTGAATCTGACTGTTTCTTATGAGCTGGATGCCTCAGACTCTCATTTATATCCCAAGGATAACTGTGTTCATCCCAAAGGACTGCTGTGAGGAATTAGTGAGACAACGAGATTGCCAGGAAAAAAAAAAAAAAAACCCTCCTAAATGTTGTTGGCACACAAGTTTATTTATTTTGTTTTATAAACAAGGAAACAGAGAGGTCAAGTATCTTCCCTGACCCAGCTAACACATGGTCATGTTGAGGCCATGCGAGATCATATGATCACATGCCTGGATAGAAGGGGAAATGTGCCCATACGTCTCCAGAGGATTTCCCTGTGAATCAGAGAGACAGTCTTCACCCCAGGCCTGACATCTCACTTCGGTTGTGCAAACTTTTTTCAGAGAAGCATACAGCTGAACTCTTGCCCTAGTCCTGAAATCTCTGTGCTGGTACGCTTGTCTCTCTTGCTTGCGGCGCGGTCTGGCTGTGTGTTTGTGACATCCTGTGACGGGTGCTTTGTTTGTCTCTTAGCTCCTCTCAGGCCAGACTCTTTTCACCTGTCCTGTCCACTCCCTACAGGCATCCTTGTCAAAACATATTTGGCTTGTATCCCAAATGCCTAGGAAATGGCATTCTTTTCCTTCTCAGCTCAGCACCTAACACAAAAGGTTACAGAGGCTCAAAAAGAGTCATCAGTCCTAAAACATTTCCCAGCCCATCCTGAGCTCCACCTCCGGAACCCCTCTCTATAGCTAACCGTATAGCTATCACTAATGTACAGCTAACTAGTTCAACAGAAGTGTGTGTTGTGTCTTCTGTGAGCAAGTGTGTTTGTATCTTTTGTGTGTTGATGGATGTCTCCCATTATGTGTGTTGTGTGTGTGTGTGTGTGTGTGTGTGTGTGTATGTACTTGCATGCACACGCACTGTGTACTGGGCTGTTTCCTCTCTGTGGAGAGAACCAGCAAAGCTGTGAAGCATCTCCATGGAAACCACTTTCCATCCCTGGGCACTGCAGTGTGAATGCATAATCCTCGAGGCGGGCTGAGACTAATGAGGCTGCTTAATAGAGCGCATGCCAGGATCTTCTAGAACACAGTGCCATTTTTCTGGTTCCTTATTAGGTACTGGCCTCTGAATGATGAAGGGTCCCATGTTTGTTTTCATTTACAGTGCCCCTGGCTTCGATGGCCCTGCAACTTGGGTGGGTCCCCTCCTCCCCCACCCCAAGGCCACTAAATGTAGGTCTCCATAGTAACTTGCAATCCCGTCACTTTAAAATGATAATTTCTTCATAATAATGAGACTTTCCTCCAGGAACCCAGCTGCCTTTTAGGATTCTGGTTTCTCATAATGTGTTTCCTCCCTCTCTCTTTTAATCACAATGATGCCCTTCACTTTACTGAGGAGAGGGGTGTGATTAGAAGAGACATTTTCTCGTTGATGTGGGGTTTTCTTTCTCTAGCTTTCATCCCATCTACATTTTCCTCCACTAGGGAATGGATATTCAGGCTGCAAACAATGTATATTCAAGCTGGTGACATCTCTGACAGGGCTCGAAGAGTTCTGAATCCTGTTGGAAACTGGGCTTCAGTTTGCTAGGAACTTGGGAATACTAACTGATGGGACACAAGAGATGTCCATGAACTAAAAAACAATGAAGTCCACAAGTGTTCTCCCCACAAGTTTGTTCCCTCACCCCTCCATTAATATCATCTGCAACTGGCTGTATAGATAGTTGAAACTGCTTCCTGCATCATTTCACCCTACCTGCAATGAATCAGCTGGATCCTTACCATAGCTGGTTATTGCTTTGGTTTTTGTTTATTTATTTATTTTTTTTTTGGATCTTTCTGGAAGCAAGTGGAGAGTATGACTGTAAATCTCTCAGTTAATTGGCAATTTGTGCCTGCAAGACTTTGAGGGAGAAGGGGAATGGGAACCAGGTGGCTGGAGAAGCAGGCTGTGCTAACACTTTCATTTTTGCTGAATTGAGATCTGGATGTCATTGTCTCACAGCAAAAGGCTTTCTCGTGTTTGCCTTTGGTTGTTTAGTCGTGGACATAAAAAATATTCCAACACTGATTGTGAGGTGATGGTCAGCAAGTCCAGCTTGAGAGAGCATCTGGGATGAGACCTCTATTCTACAGAACTGAAAGGAAATTGTGTATTCCCCAACAAGGTAACTTCCTAGAACCATAGTCCATTTCAAATAGTGTACTATTTGTGAAACTTTGTGGTAATACTTTTTAGCAGGCTGTCAATCATGACTGTTTCTGTTTTTCTATGCTGCTGCTCTGATATGAGTAAAGGCTCCCAGCAGAATGTAGGGAAATTTTTGAAGATGGCTGAATGTTTGTTTGTTTACTTGTTTATTTATTTATCACATCAGGTTGTCAAGGAAGTCAGGCCATTGAGATAGTATTAGTTAGATCCTAACTAATTTTTCTAGCAAAAATCTGAAAAAAAAAATGGTGAGAGAGAAAATAGATAAATTCACATGAAATATTTCTTGGAGCTGGAGAGATTGCTTAGTGGTTAAGGTTCTTTCCTGGGAAGACTTGAGACTCAGGTTCAATTTCACTTGCAGTGGCTAGAGGCCCTAGCACACCCATTCTCTCTCTCTCTCTCTACCTCTCTCTTTTTCTCTCAAAATAAGTAAATAAACAAAATATTTTTTAAAAAGCATATAATATTGCTTTGTCTTGGGACAAAGAGCCAAAGGTATCATTAGACTTTTCAGAATTTGTAATTATGAAGACAAACTGTATGCTAAGCTTCAAGAGAGGTTTCCTATCTGGTCCACAAAGCTCAGAATTTTATCTGTTTAACAGCTGTGACAGTTAAGAATGAAACAGCTTTCAAAGGCCTACTTTAGAGGCTTGGGGCATGGTGGACTCTTCAGAGGTGGGATCTAATCGGAAATTCTAGATCCCTGGGCCATGCCTTGAAGGGGTCTGTGAGGCCCTGGTTTCTTCCCTCTTTGCTTCTTGGCCAGGAGGTTAACAGCTTTGTTCTGCCACTTTCTCTTGCCATGATGTGGTGCTTTAGCATGGGCTCAAATGCAATGGGTCTGTAAAACTCAGGCCTGAAACCTCCAAGACTGTGAGCCAAAATAAACCTTTCCTCTTTATAATTTGGCTATTTCCTGTGTTTTGTTGCAGTAATAGAAAGCTCACACAAGGGTGTTAACATTGTTTGTGGAGGGAGAAGTTGAAATTGCATTGCAGAAGAGTTGGAAGAAAGAATATTCGAGCCAAAGGAAGGGGAGGACAGCTTACCATGCTATCGTCTAGAAACCAAGTGGTCTTGACATTCATGATGTAGTCGTGGCTCTGCTACCTACACAAGACCTGCATACTAGCAGGGAAAAAATGATGACATCAAAATATAAGAGAGACTAATTAAAAAAAAAAAGAAATTTAGTGGATTGGGGACTTGGGGGGGGGGGAAAGGGTAAGAGGGGATTATGATCATGGTAGATTGTCTATATTTATGGAAGTTGTCAATAAAAAGTTTTAAGAAAGCCGGGCGTGGTGGCATACACCTTTAATCCCAGCACTCTGGAGGCAGAGGTAGGAGGATCACCGAGAGTTTGAGGCCACCCTGAAACTACATAGTTAATTCCAGGTCAGCCTGGACCAGAGTGAGACCCTACCTCGAAAAACAAAACAAAACAAAAGTTAAAAACAAGCAAGAGGCCAGCTATAAATCTTGGGTCTCTCAGCCATCTGACTGTATGACCTGCACTTCTAACCACAATTCTTGCTACAAATCCTAAACTTCGTTGACCCTCTCAGGTTGAATGATGTACTATAATGACTGACAGAAGTCATGATCATATAGCCATTGGCTTGCCACAGCCATGGATTCTATAAGCAGAAGATCCTTCAAACCACGCAGTCCACCAGCTGGACAAGAAGTACACACTTGTGCAATAGTGGCACACAGCCTCTGTGGGTAACCAACTGCCCTCTGACTGGACATGAGGGCTGCTCAGTGGGAGAGAATTCATAACTGGTACTGGGAACCAAGTTGGCACCCTATGGTCAGAAAAATCACTTTACCCAGACAGAAAACCCCAGTGTTCCCTGTAAAAGAAGTCAAGTTGATATCCTCAGAAAAATATCTCTCAGTTCTTAGTCATATCCCTTTTAATCAAAGCTGCTGTGGCTCTTGTTTGGAGAACCTATCATACAGATGGCAGACAATGCTGGGCTCTCAACATGACGTACCATCTCTACCACATCTTCTGGGGTTCAGAAGAAAGTGAGGAGGAAGCAGTGACATGAGTACTGTTCCCAATGCTAGCCTGTCATCTACACCCAGGAAAATATCAACAAACACTGTAGTGAACCGAAACACATCATAACAGAAAGACAGAAGATGCAGAGAAGTCAACACTAACCAATAACACATCTTCGAAAGTTCAGGGATTATTGTGGAAGAGAGGGTGGGAAGATTGTAAGAGCCACAAGATGGGTAGAAATACCCTGAGACACAGCTCCCCTCCCAGAGACAGAGGCCCTAATTACCCCACAGTGAACACCAATAACCCTACTGAAGAGGACCCTCCAGGAAAGGGGCAGAGGGTGGGGAGGGGACATACTACAACCTATGGTAAAAATTAATTAATAATAATAATAATATCTCCATCCCTACTGAATATGTCAAGACTTATTTTCTCACCACCATTCCCTCAAGAGTGTAGCCACCTGGCACTTACATGGGGGGTGAGCCTTATAAGTCCATCAGAGATGCTTCAAAGTGCACAACAGGATGTGTGTATAAGCACTGTGCTATTTTATATAAGGGACTGAGCATCTGAGAGTGGTGGTCTCCTGGAATGAGTCCCCCACAGGCACAAAGGGTTGACTCTGCAGATAATTTTTCAGTCAGATTTATTATAAAGAGTACTTGTAGCGATCAGGCAGATCCTGGAGCTTCCATGGTCTCACTCCATGGGGCCAGGGGGCGTCAGGACTGAACTCTGCACCCAGAGTTTTTACTGAGGTTCCACTACTGTGCGTGACTAAGTCAAGCGCTGACTCAGTGACTGAGCTCCTTGGGTTCTCACGCTGCCTTCTCTTCTTGGAGGCCCTGCTTGGTGGCCAGGGTCAATCTACCTAGCCACCCTTTCTGAACCATTCATAAACATAAGAAGGACCTTTCATCCTGTGGGGCACTCCATGGGATTTGAGGAGTTACGCCATTTAATATGTCACGATTCAGGAATGATCGACATGCTTCTGGAAACGTCTCTTCTCCTCCCACAGTATCAGGCATACATTCCTTGGGGTACATCGTGGCCAAGGCTGTCACCATCCCTCTGGAATTACTGCCAGGTGCCTGATCTTTCATCTGGTTATTTGTCTTGACTTCTGTCAAAACAGGTCAAGATGCCCGGGCGTGGGATGCTTGTCCGTCAACGTTGCAATGTGAGTCACTTTTATTCTTCAACTCCACTTTTCCCAACTCTGCCTCTTATGTAGGAAATTCTTCCCTCAGCATAGATGTTGGGGGACTCACCCTCCCGCTGGCTCCTTCTATTTTCTTTCCCCTCACCTGGAACCAATACATTAAGTAGTAACCTACTCAGATCCTCTCTTACAACTAGAGTCCTCCCTGACCTGAACAGAGGTCAGACACCTAAGAGATTTTACAAGCTTTTATTTTGAGGACTGAATGTTTATAGGAAAGGTTTACAAGTAGTCCAGGCCCCCAGGTGGGCACTTCACCTCAAGGAAGGCGTAAGTGAACGTGACAAGTGGAATTTTCTGAAGCACATTTGTTTCAGTAGGAAGTCAAGCAGCAGAAAGGCTCCTCAGCTACAGTGATTTAAAGTGAACATGCCAGTGGCACTGAGTGCTGAGCAATTACTACCTTTACCCAGTTCCCAAACACTTCCCTCACCTCCAGTGGAAATCTCTAATCATGACGCAATCACTCCTCCTTAGAAGGTCAGTATTTTCAAATGAAACCTGTATCAGTCATTGCTCAACAAACATTATGTTACTGTAGTAGGGTTATTTTTTTCCCCCCAAGTCTTTTATTTTACCTAGCAACATTGTCAGCAGATAGCAGACAATGGTAAATGTGGAACGACAATCTTACAGTAATAATAATAGATTGGAATTGGTAGTGCAACAGTTGTATCATTGGAAAGATTTCTTTAAGCAGGCACTAATCATAAGCAGCCACAAAGGTGGTCTCACATCTGAGTCCATGCAAGGATTCAGAGGACAACTCACACATAAGAACTGCTATGTTTGTTTGTAAAAATATTACAGTTTCTAAATTGTACCAGTGAACTCACTGCTCAAAGATGAACCAGAGTAGAGGTTACCCTTTGAGAGGCAGCTGTAATCACAACCCTGATGGAGCATGGGAAGCTCTTTGTCTTGTGCCTTTAGTAGCTGGAAAACAGTTTTCATGATACAGGGTGTGTAGTGTGACAGTCACCCCTCCTCAAAGATGGGGAAGGTGAGGTATACCTAGGTACGCCCATGAGCCTGGCTCCTTTCCCCAAGACCAGACATTTGCCAGCATTCCAAGAACAGCTCCTGGGAGAGCACTGGTTTCTGAAGTGCCACACAGCCCTCTTTATGAAATGACCACTGGTCATGGTGTTATATAAAAGACGATTTGTCTAAAGAAGCATTTCAATATGATTTCCTCCTCAGCACTGAGAAGTAGAACTTCTGTTGCTGAAAGACTGCTCAAAAAGAGAGAATGTCTTCACTAGATGAGGAGTTTGTGACTTTTTCTGCATCTGGCTTACGTAGACTAGTGAACAAGGGATTGCTCATGGAACTTGTGAACAATCCTGTTCTCTTGTATGAGGATATAAAATCCCACTGCTAACTCACTGAGGAAAGGGTGCCGTGTCTAGGAGTCACAGAGTCTAATTCATTTTTTTCCCCCTCAAACATTTGGTCTGTGTTTAATATAGAGCACAAATGAACAGAATTCACATCTAAAGGCCTCAGGAGAATGATGTTAGCAAGATGGAGGACTGGGTCTTCCTAGGACTTATTCTGAGAGAGACAATGCTTCAGATAATGATCTGCACACAACAATGCCATCACAAGAGCTGACAGGACCAGGTGAGCTACCGCAGCTGGGTGTAGCCTAGACAAGAAAAGGCAATAGCTGTAAGAGAACAAGAATGACTATCTTTACAACGGAAAGTTGATTTTTCAGTCAAAAACTGTCACCCTAGACAAACAATGCATTCTATAATGAGATAAGGATCAACTCCTCAATGCACAAAAATATCCAACTTCAGAACCTAAAAGTACAAAGCAAACATGAATAGAACTTGGAAGAAATAGACAGAAATGTGATTAATAGCAGAGGCCTTCCTATCCTCGCTCTCACAATGGATAGATCATCCAGGAAGGAAAATCAATAAGGAAACAAGATTGAACAATGCTATACTCCAAATGGTCTGATGGACATTTACCAGCAGCAGAACACATATTCTTCTTGAGTACATGTGAAACATCTTCCAAAACAGACCATAAGGTAGGACACCAAGTAAATCCTTTTATAAATTTAATTAATTAATTTATTTGCAAGCAGAGAGAGAGAGAGAAAGAGAGAGAGAGGGAGAGAATGGGTGCACCAGGGCCTCTAGCTACTGCAAATGAATGCCAGATGAATGTACCACTTTGTACATCTGGCTAAGTAAGTATCAATAAATGTAAGGCATTGATATTATATGAAGTGTCCTTTCTTTTTCTTTCTTTTTTACTTTTATTTTTTGAGGTAACGGTCTCACTCTGGCACAGGCTGATCTGGAACTTACTCTGTAGTCCCAGGCTGGCCTCAAACTCACAGTGATTCTCTTACCTCTGCCTCCAAAGTGCTGGAATTAAAGGCATGTGCTACCACATTGGGCTTATCTTTTCTCACAATAACAATCTAAAGCCAGAAATGAATAACAAGAGGAAAACTCATATGTCTAAGTAAATCAAATAACACATTCCTCAGCAACCAATGTTTCAAAGAAGAAATAAAGACATTTAAAAATATCTTGAGACAAGATGTTTTTTATGAAAATGGAAACATAGCATATCAAAACTTATGAAATATAGCCAAACCAGTTCTAAGACGGAAGTTTATAGCAATAGATGAACAAATAAAAAAGATCTCCAACAATCTGATTATATACCCCAGGGAACTAGGAAAAGAAAAATAAACTAAGGTCAAATATCAAAAAAGTCAGAATAGGCTGGGCATGGTGGTGCACGCCTTTAATCCCAGCACTTGGGAGGCAGAGTTAGGAGGAGTGCTGTGAGTTTGTGGCCACCCTGAGACTACACAGTGAATTCCAGGTCAGCCTGAGCTAGAGTAAGACCGCCTTAAAAAAAAAAGTCAGCATAGAATAAATTAAATGTATACTATAAAAACAAGAGAACTAAGGGTTAGTTTCTTTTATTATTTTTTATTTAAAACTTAAAAATACATTTTATTTATTTATTTGAGAGTGAAAAAGGAAGAGAAAGAGAGAGAGAGAGAGAGAGTATGTGGGTACTCCAGGGTCTGTAGATAGCCCCTGCAAACAAACTCCAGACTCATGCACCACCTTGTGCATATGGCTTTTGTGGGACCTGGGGAATGAACCTGGGTCCTTTAGGTTTTCAGGCAAGTGCCTTAACCACTAAGTATCTCTGTAGCCCAAGAGTTAGCTTCTTGAAAAGAAAAATAGAACAGACCCACCTTTAGCTATATTAATAATAAAAAGAGAGAAGGCTCAGATAAAATCATGAATGGAAGAGAAGACATCACAACTGGTTTCACAGAAATAAAAAGGACCATAAGAGACTACTATGAATAATTATATGCAAGCACACTGGACAGCCTAGAAGAAATGGATAAATTTCTAGAAACACAGAGTCTGGTGAAACCAAACATAAAGAAACAGGAATTCTAAGAAGACCAATAACAAGTAAGTGGAGGGAATTCATAATCAAAAATCTCTCAACAAAAGAAAGCCTAGGGCCAAATATCTCCGCTGGTGGAGTGTATCAAACATTTAAGGAAAATTAATATCAGTGCTTCTCAAATGCTTTCAAAAACAATGAAGATGATGGAATACTTTCGGAGACCTGCATTATGTTGCACAGAGAATACTTTCAGAACAGAAAATTACAGGTCAATAATCTCCAGTGAGCATATAGGTAAAAATCCTGAACAAATTACCAGCAAAGGGAATCCGACAGCAGACGGACAAC